>NC_133779.1:52096370-52203573 GCF_003597395.2 Chelonoidis abingdonii | reverse complement strand
GGGGGCTGGGCTGAGGGGGAGCAGGGTCAGGTGGAGGGGTTGGGGGAGTGAGGCTGTCAGGGTGGGGCTGGGCTGAGGGGGAGCAGGGTCAGGCAGGGGGGCTCACCTGGGATGGAGCGGAGCGGGCCTGGAGGGGATGTGGAGCTGGGGGCTGGTTCAGTGCTGGCTGTGGGGGGATGGGGGAGGGCAGCGGGCAGGTGAGGGGGTGGAATATCCCCAGGTGGGGAGACTCCGGCAGCAGGGCCAGGCTGCGGTGAGGAGAACTGCAGTGAGTTCTGGGGTGGGGGTGGAGTTGTCCGAGTAGACGATAGGGTTGAGCAGTGGGGTATGGTGGCACTGGATGAGCTGGAGAGAATCTGGGGGAGGGGGGACAGGACTAAGTAGAGATCACGTACGTTTAGGGTCCTGGGCGGAGGGGTGCAGGGCTAGCTGGAGGGCTGGAGAAGGGCAGGTGGGAGCTATGCAGGGGAAGTGGAATATCCCTAGGCTGGGGTGACTCTGGCGCAGGGCCAGGGTGAGGCGGGGAAGAGGAGCAGGGATGGGGGAGGTCAAGGGAAGGGTTGGAGTTGAGTTGTGAGGGATATGGAGCAGGGTCAGGCTGGAGAGGCTCCGTGGGGGAAGTGGGAGCAGGAGCAGGGATGGGAATCTGGTTCAGGAGATTGGGAAGAGTAGCAGGTCTGACTTGATGGGGTTGGGGAGAGCCAGGAGAAGGGAGGGCAGGTAGGGGGGCTGGATTAGGATCAGGCGGGGGCAGGTGTGTGTGGAATAACCCCAAGCTGGGGAGATTTCAGTGGGGGGAAAATGCTGAGGTGAGGGGGAGTTGGGGAGGTCTGGTGCTGGAAAGGGGTCTGGAGCAGGGCTGGGTTAAAGTCATGCAGGGGGTGAGTGAAGCAGGGCCCAGCTGGGGAGACTTCTGGGAGCAGGAGATGAATGGCAGGTTGGGAGCAGGGATGTGAAAGAGGCAGAGGCCATCTCAGTTCTGGGCTGGGGATGGGATAGAAGGTGAACGGGGACCATCAGTACAGGTTGTGGGGGAAGTGGGATCTGTTGGGTTCTAGGCTGCACTGGGGGGCACAATTACTGCCCTGTGAGGAGGGCACAGTAATAGAGTGAGGGGATCAGGGCGTGTTCACAAGGTGGTGGGAATCGCTGTCCTTTTCTGGGTTGGTGAGGGGCTGGGCTGGCTGTCCCTTCCAGGCTGGAAGGTGGTTTGGAGCTGAGGTAAGGGCAGGGAGAGTTGTTAACTTGGATGTAGAGCTGGGTGGGCTATGGAGATGGCTGTTGTTTGGACTGGAGCTTCTCCTTGTTTATGGAGAGCTTTAGTCTAGTGGGCAGTTGGTGATAGTCTGGAACAGGAGATTCAGAGGCAGTCTGGGATGGGATGTGGTGATATTAGGGTCAGGTGGGATAAGGCAAATATTTGACATTAGTGGGGGAGGGCTTGATCCTTTTGAGAAGCTGCAGGGCAGAGTGGGCAGTGTGTGGTGGGCAGACTCTGGGGGATGGGGAGGAGTGGACTCTGGGAGGATCAGTTGGGACTGAGAAGTGGGAGCATATGACATAGCTGGACTCGAATCCACTTCACACTGCAACAACAAAGATATCCAAGGCCTTCTCTGTGTTAACTCGCCTCTAGCCTGGTGTGGATTCAACCCCCAACCTTCCTCCCTGTCCACCCCCACATGTTATCTCATAGCACAAGCAAGGCTGGTTAGGGTTTGATGTGGCCCAGAGTAACTTGTTACAAGAGCAGACAATAGAGACTATTCACAGTTTACAGTATCTGACCTCTCTCCCCACCCCCCTTTCACCTCCCCTGCAAGAGCTGGAGGGTATAAATAACCTTGTAGCCCCCCAGCTCATGCACCCTTCCTCCCTTCCCATGCTTTCAATGACTGGTGTGTATAGGTGGGTTAATGTAGGGCTGGCATGAAATCCTGGGCAGCTGCAATCCAACTGTATAGTGTTGCGCTGTTGCTTAATACCAGATGTGAAATAAAATGGTGGTGTCAGTTTTGGCTTCTGCATTACCAAGCTGATAGCCGGAGCTAAAACCAAGCATAGAAAATAAGTTTATACTTCAGAGATGCATAAAAAAAATCACTAAACTTGCTATTAAACATACTATTGTTCAGTGCACAGTAAAGATCCTGGCTACTACAATACCTCAGACCCGTTAGTTGCCATAGTCTAATTACCAAATGTAACAATAGCAGAGATTCATAAGATGCACAAAACTTCCATTGTGGGTTGTGTCTGATAACTAAATAGCTCTTCAGTTAGTTGGATAGAGACATCACAGTAACTGTGTCAGATTAATTATTGTTCTCTTGCAGCTGTTAATGTCATGACTTTGGGGGAGTGAGTTCTGAAATTAGAGTATAAAATCCCAGATCTAGTGAGCCCAGTGCCTTGTATGGTCATTTTACCCAGTGCAGAAGGCTACCATTCTAGTCTGGCAGTGTATTTACCCTCATTCTTACACTAGGTTCACATGGTGACTGTCATAGAATATCAGGATTAGAAGGGACCTCAGGAGCTCATTTAGTCCAACCCCCGGCTCAAAGCAGGATCGATTTTTTTTTTGCCCCAGATCCCTAAATGCCCCCCTCAAGGATTGAACCCAGAACCCTGGGTTTAGTGGGCCAGTGCTCAAACCACTGAGCTATCCCTTCCCCACAAGGTGCAGGCTAAGAAGTGCTGGGCCATGGGTGTGCGTGTAGTGGGTTAGACCAGGGCACTGGGATTCATGAGTCCTGGTTTCTGGCCTACGTCATGCCACTGGTACTGTGTCAGGTAAAATAAGAGTACAGTATTATTAACTTGCTTCTCAGGGTTGTTGTGAGAATTAATGTTAGCAAAGCAGTGAATGGCTGCTTTTTGTAGTAACGAATATTTGTGTTCAGCAGTGCACAGTGTGACAGGGTTTTGCATTTTAATACAGACTGATGCCTCCCGGCATGAGAAAGTGGCTTTGTGTGCTACAGCCAGGAGAGCAAGGATTAAAACTGGCTCCTGGGCTGTGACATTCTGTATGTCAAAGGTTTAAAATTGCCCAGGCGCAAAACTACTGCGTAGTTGCTTCTGTCTGCTGAGCTCATTGCACACACCAGGGGCTCCTTGCCTCCTTTTGTTTGCCCCACAAGCTGTTTGTGTGCCTTATTTCAGGAACTCTCTGCAACCCCTCATCGCCCCATGGCAAGGGCTCTGTGTGCCCTCCATTATTTCTTCTGTCTGGGAGTTGTCTCGTTCAGGGGCTCAGCATTTTAAACTCTGTTGGGAAGAAGGGAAGAGCTGAGATGTGAGTGGCATGGAAGGCATCAGTGGCCCCATCAACTAGTTCTTTGATCTACAGACTGGCTGAAGCTGGTAACTCTGCTAACTAGATGCCTGGGACTCCCCCTTCCCAGTTTTGTTTTTCACCAAAATCCATAGGGTTCTGCCCATTAATGCCTAGACTGAACATTTGCTGACATTTTTAGAATGGATCGGCTCTGGCATTCCAAAGTTGTCATGTTATTGACAGACATGCTATCATAAGCCTCTTTCCCAAATCTGGACCTTAGCGTCCAAAATCTGGGTGCTTAGCATGAACCTCCAAGCTTAATTACCAGCTTGGATCTTATCTCGCTGCCACCAACCAGGAATCAGTGCCTGGTACACTTGAGCCCCCCAAAACCTTCCCTGGGGAACCCCCAAGACTCAGATGCTTTGAGTCTCCAACAAAGGGAAATAAACCACTTCCCTTCCTCCTCCCTCTCCCACCCAGACTTTCCTCTCTGGGCTAACCTGAGAGTATTGATGCAATCTCTTTACATCACAATACCAAGAAGCATGTCTCCTTTATTCCACAAAGAGACAAACCCCAAATACAAGGAAACAGAGATGATCCTATCTCTTCCCCCTCCCACCAACTCCCTGGTGCTGCAGAGCTTACCCTCCGTAGATCTAACACAAAGAGAATTCCCTCCCCTTGTTCCTTAACCTACCCAGAGAGAAAAACTCAAACAAGTCTTACAAAGAAAACTTTATATAAAAAAAAAGAAAGAAAAAGACATAAGAATATAAACTCTGCATCAAGATGACAATACAGGGCTATTGCTTATAAGAAAATATGAATAAACAGTCTGATTCAAAAAGATATCCAATTTGAAACATTCCAGCAAGTTACACACATGTAAATACACCCAAAACAACATAAAAGCCTATATTGTTTTTCTACCTGTACTTACAAGTTGGACACAGAAGATTAGAAGAAGAAAGAAGCTTCTCATAGCTGAGAGATAAACAAAAGACTCAAGAGTCCAAAAATTCCCTCCCTGACTTTGAAAAATCCAGTTTCCTGATTGGTCCTCTGGTCAGGTGTTTGGTTCCCTTTGCTAACCCTTCACAGGTATCTATTTATGACACATGCCATCAAGTTGAGTGTAAAGCAGTGGTCACCAGCTGGTGGATCCCAGAGCCTCTGACAGTCGATCTGTGATCTCCGTCTCCTAAAAGTCTGGCGGGGCTCAGGCAGGCTCCCTGCTGCCTGCCCTGATCCCGCGCTGCTGAGTCCTGGAAGGGGAGCGGGATCAGGAGGTCTCCACACACTGCTCCTACCTGCAGCTCCCTTTGTTTGGGAGTAGGGAACTATGGCCAATGGGAGCTGTGGGGGTAGTGCCTGGGTACAGTGTGTGGAGCCACATGCCTCCCCGCTCCGACAGGGCTGTAGGGATGGCAGCTTCTGGGAGTGGTATGGGGCTGGAGCAGGCAGGGAGCCTGCCTTAGCCCTGCTGTGCCGCAGACCAGGAGCCACCAGAGGTAAGCGCCATTGGCAGGAGCCCACAGCCCAGCCCTGAGCCCCCTCCTGGAGCCTGCACACCACATCCCCTCCTGAACTGCAACACTGCCCCAGCCCAGACCCCCCTCCTATGCCCAAACTCCCTCCCAGAACCTGTACCCCGTACTCCCTCCTGCACCTCAACACTGTCCCAGCCCAGAGCCCCCTCCTGCACCCAAACTCCCTCACAGAGCTTGCACCCCATACTCCCTCCTGCACCTCAACACTGTCCCAGCCCAGAGCCCCCTCCTGCACCCAGACTCCCTCACAGAGCTTGCACCCCTCAACCTCTCCTACACCTCTGCTCCAGGCTCAGCCCGGAACTCCCTCCCACACTCCAAATCCCTCAGCTCCAACCACCTGCCCCAGTCTGGTGAAAGTGAATGAGGGTGGGTGAGAATGAGCGATGGAGGGAGGGGGGGGATTGAGTGAGTGTGTGTGGGGGGGGCCCTCGGGGAAGGGGCTAGGTAGGTAGGTCCTGGGTTGCATTTAAATTTAAAAAGAGATCTTGGGCATAAAAAGGTTAGAGACCACTGGCAGAGAGCCTCTCTTTGTTCAGCCAGTCCTAATATTAATGAAAGCACTATCGTAGCAAGCCATCTGTGTTGTAGATGTGCTAGCTTGCATGGAATGGGTCAGCCGGCTAGTGGGTGGAGAGTGAATCCGACTTACCAGGTCAGTGTAGCTAACGGGTCATAACTGCAAGTAACACTCCTGTTAACTGAGTGGGGCTGGGATGTTTCTCTCTCTGGGTAGCGTCTAGACTACGCGCCGTACTCGCGCGTTAAAATCGATTGCTCTGGGATCGATATATCGCGTCTAATCTAGACGGGATATATCGATCCCTGAGCGCGCTTATATCGATTCCGGAACTCCACCAACCCCAACGGAGTTCCGGAATCGACATGGCGAGCCGCGGACATCGATCCCGCGCGGTGAAGACGGGTGAGTAAATCGATTTTAGATATTCGACTTCAGCTACGTTATTCACGTAGCTGAAATTGCGTATCTAAAATCGATATTATCCCATAGTGTAGACCAGCCCTCTGCTGGGAACAGACGTGAAACCACAAAGCTGGTAATGGCCTGCTTGATAATACCAGGCACATGTTCAGCACCTTTCACCCAAGGAGCTCCACGCACTTTGCAAAGAGCAAGTGAGAATTAGCCCCATTTTACACAGGGGGCGGGAATTGAAGCGTAGGGGGTGGCTCACCCATAGCTCGCCCGGTGAGTTAGTGGCAGTGGCTAGAATAGAGCTCAGAAGCCCTGCTTCCCCTTCTCCACTTTTAACCACGAGACATCACGGTATCCCAAACAGTCAAATCTGTATAACAGGGGTGCTTGAACTCTGGGACACAGCCCTGGTGACAGCTTGCCAGAAGCCTGATCTGCATCAATGTTTCATTAGCGCCTGGGGCTGAGACACGCCAGACAACAGTTCTAGTCCCAGCTCTCATTGACTCTGTGTGACCTGGGGAAGTTTCCCCCGTCTGTTCCTCCGTTTCCCTCTCTGCAAAATGAGGGCATGAATAGATGTTCCAAAGCACTTTGGAAGCTGCAGCTATAGCGGTGCTAAGTTGCTATAATATCAAAAAGCTGTAGGCTACTTCTTAAAATGTCAAATAAATGCTCATAACCCTAAGAGATGCTTGTGTATATATACTGATAGGAACACGGGTATTGCCCCATCAGATTGGTCTAGCTATTCTTTATCCTGTCTCCAGCGATGGCTAATACTGTCTGATGGATGAAGAGAGATTGCTTCTTTGTGTTCACCTGCAAATCTTAGAACATGCAGCTGATGTTGAATGCTCTTCAGCTTGCAGTTACAGGGATGGGGTGCTGCGTGCCCAGTTACAGGACTCTTGGGCTCTGAGTCTGTCCCATAGGCCCAAAGGGCAGGCCTCTGCATTGTTCTACTATAACCAGGACTTTAAAATGGATTGGTTCTTGTGTCTGAATTTCAAGATTCTTTCTTTCTCTCTCTCTCTCTCTCTGCCTTAAGAAGTGACAAGGACGAGGAGAGGAGACATGTATGCTGTTAGCTGTCTGAACACAGATCTAGGATACTGAAGCTTCATTTTCATGAACCAGCTTAGGGTGAAAACCAGACGAGCCTGTTTTTTAGTTCTGACCTTATCTAATTCTATATTTCAGTGTCGACAACAGTGAGTACATGAGAAATGGTGACTTTTTACCTACTCGTCTGCAAGCCCAGCAAGATGCTGTCAACATTGTGTGCCATTCAAAAACCCGTAGCAACCCAGAGAACAACGTGGGGCTCATTACCTTAGCTAAGTATGTCTGTAGAGTTTTCCCCCTCCTAGAAATCAAAATGTCTCCTGCTCTCCCACCCAGATGATGGACATGGTCTAGTGTGTAGTATTTCCCAGCCTGTGAGTTGCAACCCCCATGTGGGTAAAGGGGTCATGAAAGGCAGTGCGGGGGATAAGGGAGGGGATTATAATACAATCTACAACAAAGATCCTGCTCCCTGCATGCTTTGATCCTGCAAGGTTAAGTATTCTGTCAGCCTCTCAAAAAACCCAAATTACATAGGCTTATCAATGATGTAGTTCTGATTCTTTTATACTAAATATAAGGGAGTTACAAACACTTTTGACCTCGCATGAGGGGTTGCCAACCTGAAAAGGCTGAGAAACACTGATCTAGTGTATCGAGCACAGATCTAGGAATAACTGGCTTCTGCTGTTTTCCCCATGTGACTGTGGGGGACCCCGTGCTCAGTTTCCTCACCTGTAGAAGGATATGACCTTACAAGGGGTATTGGGAGGGTTGATTAATGGTTTGAAAGGACTTTGTATAACAATGCAACCATGTATATTGTTCTAGTAACTGTGAAGTGTTGACCACGCTTACCCCAGACACGGGACGGATCCTTTCCAAATTACACACGGTGCAACCCAAAGGGAAAATTACCTTCTGTACAGGAATCCGAGTTGCTCATGTAAGTGACACCTCGTTCATGACTTTTCTTAAAGGAGTCCTTGTCTTGCATTTCTATAACCCCGCTCACCCTGAAGCATTCTGCTAACTGCTAGTGTGGCCTCCTAGGTAGAGCACTGGACTGTGTTTCAGGGGACCTAGCTTCTATTTCTGGTTCTGCCATTGTCCTGCTGCGTGACCTTGAGTAATTCATGCCACCTCCATGCCTCAGTTTCCCCATCTGTAAAATAGGGATGGTAATACTGACCTCCTTTGTAAAGCGCTTTGAGATCTATGGATGAAAAGTGCTAGATATGGGCTTGGTATTGTACTAACGTCTCATCATAGTTTAGGATACTAACTACCTTCATTTGAAAGTGCGAGGTGAATTTAGGCAAGTGGCCTGTAACTACTCGCGTTGGAACTGAGCCAGGTCATGGGATTTAATGTAATCCAGTCTGCTACCGGGTGAATAATTCTATTGAGTAGTCGAGTGTGGGGAAATCAATGACGCTGTTTGGTGAAGGGGAAGAAAGAGAACTATAAACAAGAGAGAATCTCAGTCTGTGGCGATAGCTTTTGATTTGCTACCAAATTGCGGGGTTACAATTGCAATATATCTCATGTATGTGCAGACAACTTAAGGGGGCCAAATTCCGGCAATTCACACCCACAAAGGAGAGGTACCTTTGTTACCCTTTAACATCTGGAATAGGTCTCAAGGTTTAGTCACGCTCTCCTGTCCTGTTCTTTCGCTCTGTACTGATATATGTGCTTCTTATCTCATCCTCTGCTATGTACATCTGGAAAGCTATTACTCATATCTGTTTAGAGGGGGAAGGATGATCATGTAGTTAAGGAAAAGGACTTGGAGGCTGACCTTCTGGTCTATTGCCAGCTCTGCCACAGATTTACTTATGTCTACACAGCAAAGAAAAACCCACCGTTGGCCCATGCCAGTTGGCTCAGGCCTCTGGGCAATTTCATTGCTGTGTAGATTTCTGGGCTCAGGCCCAGCTCCGGGACCCTCCCATATCACAGAGTCCTAGAGCCTGGACTTGAGCCTGACCCCAGACATCAACATAGCAGTGAAACAGTCCCGCAGCCTGAGCCCCGTGAACCTGAGTCGCCTGGCACGGGCTAGACGCGGGTGTGGAGTTGCCGTGTAGACATTGAGTAAGTCACTTAATGGTGCTCTTTTGCCTCAGTTTCCTTGGGTGCGAAATAGGGATTGTAATACCTGCCTCACAAATGCAGCTAAACTAATGTTTGTTGTGCTGGGATCCTTTGATAGAGAGAAGTGGCATTATTAGTGCCAGTTCCTTTTAAAGCATGTTGTGGAAGCAGCAGATGCTTAAAAGCAGCTTATTACAATACAGCTTGAAAATACTCTTCAGTCTAATGAATTTTATCATAGAATCTCAGGGTTGGAAGGGACCTCAGGAGGTGTCTAGTCCAACCACCTGCTCAAAGCAGGACCAATCCCCAACTAAATCATCCCAGCCAGGGCTTTGTCAAGCCAGGCCTTAAAAACCTCTAAGGAAGGAGATTCCACCACCTCCCTAGGTAACCCCTTCCAGCGCTAATCTTGCTTCATAAAAGTGCCTCCTGGTATCTAGCTCAGGTTCAGCCTGTTGTTCCGAAGTGTGTGTGTGTATGTGTGTAATATCCCATATTTTCCATCCCACGCAACTCCTCTCCCTCCTGGGCATTTATATTTTCTTGATACATCAGTCACTATCAGCTTCCTTTTGAGGATTAAAAAGACTACGACTGTTCAGCTTGGAAAAGAGATGACTGTGGGCAAATATGATAGAGATCTATAAAATCAAGAACGAGGTGAGAAAGTGAATAGAGAAGTGTTATTTACCCCTTCACATAACACAAGAACCAGAGGTCACCCAGGGAAATTAATAGGTAGAAGGTTTAAAACAAACCAAAGGAAGTACTTTTTCACACAGTGCACAGTCAACCTGTGGAATTTGTTGCCGGGGATGTTGTTAGGGCCAAAAGTATAAGTGGGCTCAAAAAAGAATTGGATACATTCATGGAGGATGGGTCCATCAGTGGCTATTAGCCAAGATGGTCATGGATGCAAGCCCATGTTCTGGGTGTCCCTAACTTCTGACTGCCTGATGCTGAGACTGGATGTTGGGGTGGATCACTCAATAATGGTCCTGTTCTGTTCATTCCCTCTGAAGCAGCTGGCACTGGCCACTACTGGAAAACAGAATACTGGGCTAGATGGACCACTGGTCTTACCCAGTATGGCTGTTCTTATGTTCACCTTGGATAACAACTCTTATTTTCCAGTTGGCTTTGAAACATCGTCAAGGCAAGAATCACAAGATGCGCATCATTGCCTTTGTTGGGAGCCCTGTGGAAGATAATGAGAAAGATGTGAGTAAAGCATGACCACTTAGATGCAAGTTCATGAGTATGTTTAATCTGTGATGGTGAACCCTCAGGCCTGGTTTACACTACAGACCTATATTGTATAACTATATCACTCTCACTCGGTGTGAAAAATCCACACCTCTGAGCGAGGTAGTTACACCAACCTAACTCCCGTGTAGACAGCGCTGTGTTAATGGGAGAGCCAGTGCAGCCTTTTAAATGTAGACGTGCCCTTAGTTTTCACAGCAATTTCTTTATCTAGGTGTTTATATTGCTCTCATCACCCTGCTATCAAGTACCTAATTGTTGCTTTCTTGAAACTGGAACTGTTCAATGTTTTTCTGAACTGACTATGTTGGTCAGTCTTTCGGTATGTCTACACTATCGATATATCGCATCTCATCTAGACGCGATATATCGATCCCCGAACGCGCTCCTGTCGACTCTGGAACTCCACCAGGGTGAGTGGCGGTAGCGGAGTCGACACGGGGAGCCGCGGCCGTCGATCCCGCACCGTGAGGACGGGAGGTAAGTGGAAATAAGATGGTCGACTTCAGCTACGCTATTCCCGTAGCGGAAGTTGCGTATCTTACATTGACCCCGCCTCCTAGTGGAGACCAGGCCTTTATATCCAGAAAACATGGTTCTAAGAAATCTTAATGAGCATTGATATTACAACAATCTAATTGCATCTGTATCAAGAATGGTAAGGCTCAAAGCTTATGTCCCAGTGAGATAACTGTTTAGCTGATAAACCCTGCTACTAGAATGTGAGCTATTGAAAGGGGGTGGGTGGGTGTGCAAATGGAAAAGAAGGAATGATGCAAATAAACTCACTCGGCGCTCTCAGAGAATGCCTGGTGCCTAAGCGTAACAGATCCTCTCTCAGGCAATACAAGTTTCTATCAAAATAGAGCCTCATTTAACCTATTTTATAAATAGGCTTGGAAGGATTCAATTTCTGTAGGTAAATGTCAGTAAACATTGATTTCACTGTACACATACAAACCTATGAAAAAATATTTCCATTGAAAAATGCTGCTTGATAACTTGCTAGAGTTTGATTTAAGGATATTTACTTTGCAAATTTTGATGTGATGTTGACAATTTGTGTTTTAACAGTTATAAATCTCTAACTTTTTGAATCTCAACGTCTGTTGTGATTAAATAATTGTCTCACTGCCCCATAATTTCCCTGCAACTGTGAAAATTTAAATCTGCCCCCATTAGGTGAGGGAATTTAAATCAGATCATGCATAATGTCTGGTTGCAGTATTAAAAAAAGCTTTCAAGCATCAAACGGTCAGAAATCTGAACTCTTAATTGTGTTTGTCTGGATGGATTTTTTATTAAAAAAAAATTCAGAATTTTAGATAGGTGCCTTTTTAATTAAATCAAAGTACATACAATTAAACCTCTCAAACATTTTACTGTACAGAAATAATCTCTTACTCTGAAGCTTGTATAGACTGTGGCACCTGTAAATTAAATGCTTTTATATCTGGCTTTGTGTCCTGATGAACGAATCCCACGCACTTTTGTCTGCTTTCTGTTATGTGGAGGAGATGTAGGAGCTGAAGACGAGGGATGAAAGGTTAACACTCCTTTCTCTTTATTGCAGCTGGTGAAACTGGCAAAGCGCCTTAAAAAGGAGAAAGTAAATGTTGACATTATCAACTTTGGAGAAGAGGTGAGACTTTTAAACTGATCTTCCAAGAATTTTTGAAATACAAACTCCATCCAGGGGTTTACATCTCATTTTCAGACACTTGGCTCCTATCTATCTGGGAACACCAGTGAAGAATACTATCACAATTCCCCCTATCTTAATCTCTTCAGCAATCCTTCCATGAATATTTTGCAGATTCCAGAAGAGACTCTTCTCAAATATTCCCCTGCTGTGTTTCCTACCCAAACATTTCCCACTTCTGCTAGTGCTTCAGTGAAACTGACTCTAACTAACAGTGAAATTGACCGGTCTAAACTCACTATCAGTGAAGGGCAAAAAGAAAACAATTTGGATTTTTAAAAATTCTTTGTTTCCATAAACAAAGTATTGAAGAACATCTTTTCTTTTAATATTTTTTTAACTTCATTTCTGCATGCTTTAGTCACCTGCCTTTTCACAGTGTTGCGGTTAAAATAGAAAGCCACCTGTAATTCTGAGTTTCCTCCATCTTTATCAGTTTGTGACACAAAGCTTTGTATGTAAAACATACTTTACCCTTTGTATTTAAAACCCCAGCCTATCCTTAGGAATGACACCTCGACGGCAGTGTGAAGTTACCATATTCCCTTGCAACCATGCATCAAAGACTTTAATTACTGTTCATGAAATATACTGTTAATGTTCTGGAACGCACCTCCATGAGTTGCAGGCTACATTAGTCAGTGTCAGCTTCAGACTTCCTTGGACAAAGGGCTATATTGTGGTGTAAGGCTGAGGAACAGTGAGGAGTGTTGGGAATACAAGTGAGGTTAAATTTTGTCAGTCTGGCATTTAGCCCTGTGAGGTGACCCCTCTCCATCGAGGTAAGTGAATTCCTGGGTTATCTTGTCCTTGCTGGAAATGCCCCATATAGTGTCTCACCGTATGCCTCCGAGTGGTGTTTCTGGGCTGCAACACTAGCTATGCAAGAATCTAATCACCACTTTAAAAGACTTTGGTGCTTGGTTTTAGAACCAAGCTGGTAATGATGTTCCAAGTGAGCAGGAAAAATAATAAGGTTGGTAGTTTTCCCTTCTCTTCCCCAGTAATCTCTACTCCACTTCCAGATTTCCAGGGACATACTTGCTTGGAGGGAGCAGCCTTCACAGGGTTCTGTGACTGTTCTTTCCTGATCGTTAGTGTGTGAGTGGCATCAGTGATGCCAGGGTGATACCCCAGCCAACCTTCCTTCCTAGGGGCAGCTCGTACTCAGTGGAGGATGATGGGGTTTATTCCCTAAACTGAGACAGCTGAATCCCAGAAACCTACCACAGCCATTTACAGCATAGCTGATGATCAAGATGCAAAGCAGAGTGGTCTGATGCCATATCACATTGAACTGCTCTATCTGGATAGATACAGCAAAACCTCAGTGTAACATTGATTCTGGTGGAGGGCAAAAGTATGAAAATTAGTGATGTATTCAAGACATGGGGTGCCCATGTTAGAGGAGAAATAGGACCAAGTTTGTTCTGGTTGTTGGGTACAATCTCATCTTTACTGCTGCTGGTACACCCTCAGGCTGACTGCCAGATAACATCCATAAGGTTCTTGATCTCCAGTGAGATCACACCATCATGAAAGGAAACTGCTGGCACTTCCTTTGAGCAAGACTCTAAAACATGAGCAAACTCAGGATGAATTGACTAGAGTCGACTATCCTCACTCTGCACAGGGACTTCCTGGGGAGAATTTTAATCAGTTACCCATTGGAGGGGGCCCATTATACAGATGGCCTCTTCCAGCTCTGAAACTTGGCATGTCTCCATACCCCTGGTGCATACTGGTCACCGTTCTCTGTACTTCTGTATTTATAGATGAGTTCTCTTCCTGAACACCAGTTGGTAAGAGGACTTCAGGGTTATTACAGCTTATAGGGCAGCCCAACATCATCTCCTTTGAGCCAAGCCAATGGGAGGAAGTCAGCCTGGGTTCTAACCTCTTCTTTCTCTCTCTCTCTTCCCCTCCCCTAGGAAGCCAACACAGACAAGCTGACTGCCTTCATTAACACCTTAAACGGCAAGGATGGGACTGGTTCCCACCTGGTGACTGTGCCCCCTGGCCCTAGCCTTGCCGATGCCCTCATCAGTTCCCCCATTTTGGCTGGGGAGGGCGGGGCCATGCTTGGCCTTGGCGCTAGCGACTTTGAGTTTGGAGTGGATCCCAGCGCGGACCCAGAACTGGCTCTGGTAAGAGATGATGGAACCAAGAATCGCTTTGAAGGAGCCGAACTGTTTGGGAACATGCTGTTGCTTTGAGTTTACCCCATTGTCTGCTCCACAGGCGCTGCGTGTGTCCATGGAGGAGCAGAGGCAGCGGCAGGAGGAAGAGGCCAGGAGAGCTGCAGCTGCTTCTGCTGCTGAGGCAGGAATTACAGCCACTGGTGGGGATGGTAAGAAACCAGGTGGGGGATCTAATTCCTCTTCAGTTGGAGGGGCAGGGGTGAACAGAGTAAAGCAGCGAGTTCGATGCAACAGGGAGAGGGAGTCTGCTGATGCAGCCAGATCATTTGTACTGAGATCGTGGCTAGCCTCCAGTGCTAAGCCAGGCCTGGGTTACATTTGGATGGGATGGACACCTGCGTGCTGCAGGGGATTCATTAGGGAGGAGTGCACTTCCTTTCAACATGTTAATTCCTTCTATCCCCCCAGTGTGGTGTTCTCCTTCATCTGAGATCCCCGATCACGTGCACTGGCTAGAGATCCCATGGCACTTTCCACAAGAATACTGTTAGCCCCAGTATCTCAGCCGAGTCCCTACTCGGGTATCTACAGTCTGCCTTCCCTAAAACTGTCTCTGCACTTAGAGTTGAATGCAGTATTTTTTCCTGTCCTGAGCTGTTGTGCATTGTTGCTGTGCGCTTTGTGCAGCTCTCTCATCCCACCCCAGAAGTGGCTGCTCTTCAGTGGTGAGGAGGAATTTGTTGGGGAATTGCTCTAGGAACATGTACTGTGTTTATCCCTGTGCTAGATTCGGATGATGCCTTATTGAAGATGACGATCACCCAGCAGGAGTTTGGTAGAGCTGGCCTGCCCGACCTTAGCAGCATGACAGAAGAGGAGCAGATTGCTTATGCCATGCAGATGTCTCTGCAAGGGCCAGGTGAGTGGCTAGAATTTAGCACAGCTGTCTAATCCCTGAAGCCAAATCCTGTGCTGAGTGAGCTGTCCCAGTGACAGCAGCTGGTTCTTGACACCTGTGAACGTCTGACAGAGGTTGGGCACCCAAAAATTGAGATGCACAAAATGAGTGAATGCTTGTCTGAGTGGACTTGAATTCCATAAATGTCCTACCTGTCTGGGGGCGAGGGGCGTCAGAACCTTCATGTCAGGCCTTCAAGCCTGAATCTCCTTTCTCAACCCTCACTATTCTGCCCTGAGGCTTCCTGCTGCATCCATCAGTATTATCCCAGGCACCTCTTGGCTGATATAGTGTCTGTAGCAGGGAGCAGCAGATCAGTAGGGTGGGAATGATTTGCCATATGCTGGGTAAGGCAAGGATGGGATCAAGCGCTGACAGACTCCTGTGACCTGAAGGCCTGCAATTGTGGATGTCTGGTTTGTGAAACTCCTGGCCCACTAACAGCCACAGGCAAGTTGCCTTCAATATCTTTACATACACACCCTGCCGGCAACCCAGCATAAATACTATTGCAGTAAAGGTGGTGGCAAATATTCAATAGCCAAGACATTTCTTTCCTCTCTTCAGAGTTCGCCCAAGCTGAATCGGGAGAAGTTGATAGCAGTGCAGCCATGGACACATCAGAACCTACCAAGGTGATGGTCTCCCCAGCCACCTTTTCCCAGTCTCTCACATCCACTCTGTGTAGAGTCCAAACTCCCCCTCTCCTTAGACTTGGTTAACGTAGCAGTTCAGTTCAAGCCTTGTCAGTAGGATTGGCTGTTGCTGAGGTTCCTCCCTCAGGACTGCTCAGCTCGCACCCTAAGTCTCCCTTCCCCCACAGAGCCATTCCCATCTCCCTTATCAAGAGCTGCCAGGCTCAATGAGTTCCTGCAATCCTCTTAAACCTTCCCTAGTATGCTCAGCACCTGCTAACGGGGTGGAGTGTTTCAAGTAAGCAGTGCTAGCCTGTTAGATCCCAGCATATTTTCCTTGATGGGGAGTGGGGAGTGACTCTCTCTTCATGGATGTGCAGGAAGAAGATGATTATGACGTGATGCAGGATCCGGAGTTCCTACAGAGCGTGCTTGAAAACTTGCCTGGCGTCGACCCCAACAACGAGGCCATCCGCAACGCCATGGGTTCCTTGGCCTCGCAGGCCTCCAAGGAGAACAAAGACAAAAAGGAAGAGGAGAAGTGATGGCACTGGGGTACCGGCCTCTCTGCTAGTGACAAGCGATTGGGATAATCTCAGCCCTGCATATTCCGGTCCGTGTAACCTAATAACTTAAATTTACTTAATCACTGTTCTCCAGGTAGCTGCGGAGCGATCACAGGGGAAGGGTAGGATTTTTTTTTTCTTGATGTAACAGTTAATAAAAACGTTAAATTTTTTTCCATCTCCCTTCTAAAGTAACTATAGAACCTGCTAGTGGGTTTTTTTTAAAGGCACATAGGAATTGGCAGGGATGCACCTTGCCCAGTCTCCTGACTCCAAGCTAGAACAATCTGCTTCAGAGCAGGCTGCAAGAATCCCTGCAGTGATGGGGTGACTCACCTCCAGGGAAAGCTGCCCCTTAGGTCCATGAGGTTACAGAGCGGGAGAGGGCTTCACTTAAACCAGATTAGTTGGGTCCTAGTGAATTCCTTGCATCTCTTAGGCCTGGTTTAGAGAGGGCTTTTGTACTGATACAACTGTCAGGGGAATGCTTCTCTTTTTACTGATCTACCAGAACAGCCCCATGTCTGGACTTGGTTATACTGGGATAGAGGAGCCTTATACTGGGGTAGTACATCCCCTTCCTGTGTGGAAATAGCTGTGTTTGTATGACGCACCCTTTGTACAGAGATATAACTGTACCCAAGGTCGTGGTGGGGGTGTTGTGCTGGTTTAACTACACCAGTACAACTTGTGTGTAGACAGGGCTTCTGCCATGGAAAGCTGCACTGCATAGTTTGCGGCCCCTCTAGCATGCAGGTCCCCTAACTTAGAGCAGGAGGCCATGGTATCCTAAGCCACTTTAAACTGAACTGAATCCAAATCCAACCTTCCAAGTAACATTCGCGGCTTCCTGATCTTAAATATATTCCTTTCTCAGCTTTGTGGTACATAGGGACCTTTGGGGTAAAGGAAATAAACCCCTGAGAGCCTTCCCCACTGTGCTCAGATCCTGTAACACTTAATCAGTTGTGTAACTTTACTCACAGGAGTAACCCGATTGACGCAAACAGGATTATCTGCCTATGGAAAAGTTATGCATCAATTTGATACCTTGGTGCTCCTAAGTCTAGCGAAGGCTTAACAAGAGCCAGTGGTGGGAAGTGGAAGTTGGCAAGGTTCAGAGAGGGGGAGGGGGATGCAAATTATCAGTGAGAGAAACATCCCAACAGAATGGAATCACAAGGATGGACTAAATTCTCAGAGTCCTTCAGCAGGTCCTCGAGCTCAGCTCAGCTCTGGTCATTGGGCTTCATGTAGGAATCGCTGGATTAAATGTTCTGCCCTGTGTTAATGCGGGAGCTCAGACTAAATGACCACAATGCTGCTGTACATACGTAAGTGTTTGCTGGCAGGAGTAATGCTAGTGTGCTTCTCCTGGAGCCATTCTCATCTGTGCATTGGGAAAGGGGCAGAAGGAGAGGCCTTATTTTAACTGTAATTGCCCCTTTATTAAAAGCCATCACCCTTCTAGCAGGAGGCAGTTCCCTAGCTTTCAGCAAGAAGCCATTTGGTAAAGGCCCAGAAGCACCTCAGCACATCCTATTTGCTAAGACCCCTACAAGCCTTCTCAGGAATCCCCTCCCATGGAATAGCAGGGTGGGAGTTAGGTACGTTAACAGAGCTCGGAAGGAAGCCTGAGGCTACACCAGCTGATGGCCCTGCAGGTCAGGATGAGAGCTGTGTTGGAAATTCCCTGGTCGGACTTTATCCAGCCATGTGAACTTGCCCACCAAAAATGTCGTCTGGCTGAGCCGTACCAGAGAGGTGCATATTGTTACATACAGGCCTAAACAGCTTGGACTGTCTCTCCAGCTGTGATGTATCCGGGCTTTAAACCCACTCCTGAAGTGCAAATGGACGGCTGCACTATCAAGTTCTCAGCAGTTCCAAGAGGCAGTCTGGCACCATCTTGTTTGTGTGGCCTTATCTGAGCTCTACTTTCAGACCAGGCAGCCTCTGGGAAGCAGTGCAGAATACATGGGGACTCCCTCGCTGTGGCTGTGGAGCAGTGAGGACACCAGTGCCCTGGGCTGTAGTCTTTAAAGGGCTGTAGGGCCCAGTTTACTTTATCTTCTAACCCACCCATCCAAAATCCATGCGCTACAACAGAACCCCCGTTACCGCAGCTGCTGAGAACATACCCAAGTGATGACTCTCCTTGTCTCAAAGATTTAAAAGCCAAAGACTCTGCTCAGGAACTCTTCGCTCCTGCGCAGCAGAGTGCTTGCTGGGAAGTATTATCAGCACCGGAAATTATCCACACGGAAACAAAGACTGTTTTGTGGTGCTCTTTATTGATCACTGTGTCAGTCATTAATATATCTTCTTCGTATCCCCACCAAGGGCTTCCTGTAGTACAGAACGTGCTAAGGAGGCACCAAACCCATGTGAATGACAACGTAATGAAGAATCCCTGCAGACTGGCTTTTGCTTCTGAGTTGATTAGTTCGATATATGATGATGCTACGGGTAACTCGGCAACTTGTCACATCTCTGTATTTTATTGCTACTGATTATCTCGGGCAAAGCAGTGATACAGAATCCCACGCTCGTTAGTTGTCGGTTCTCCCCCAAAATATAGAACTCAAGGCTAGAAACTCTGACGTGTGCGTGGCCATCCCAGATGGATGCAGTTGGAATTAATACAGTAAGTCGGGACAGCTGGATTTGCAGTCTGGTGTTCCCTGCATGAGCTGTGGGCTTGCTAAGCAGCCATGCTTATGTGATGCCTGGGGGAAGCTGCGTGGACACAAAATCAAGAGCTTTAGTAAGCAATAGCCCTCCTCTTCCCTGATGGGCCTTAAATGGCTGATCAGCTCTGGCTACCTCTGCTCTTAGATACACCTGAATAGCCAATGGGCATGTCCCAGATTGTTCTGCCACCAAAGGGTGTGTGTCACTCATCATAATGTGATAGGCTGGTTTCCTTTAGTGGCTGCTGTCACAGGGGTTTTGGTGTTTTCATAGTGATTAGCAAAGGAACAAGAGATGGCACATGGCCAGTGCACGGTCGCCGCACTACTGCTCTGACCAGTCTAGTTCTAGTGTGTCCCAAGAGACGGGGGTTCCACCACCTCTTTCACATGTCCTTGTAAGTGATTGAGCTGGGAATCCTCTCCTAACCTCGAGCTGCTGAGTAGGACTGTCCAGAGAGGCATTAAACGGGGCAGGTCTCAGCCAGACCACGCAATAATAGCCTTTGGCTGATGCCAGCAGAACTTGCATTGGTTGCCATTCTTTTGCTGCTGTCAAATCAGCTCTTGTAGACATGTGTGTACAACATGGTAATGAGAACTCATTATGCCTAGACCTAGTTCTGCATCCCTAATTTTGCATCTCTGGCCAGGATCCCCCTTACAGGATATTTCAATGTAACTAGGGGCCCAGGACTTGGTCAGGCAAACGCTGCAACTCACTGTGATGCGACTCCTATATTAACTTTTTGGGTCTAGCCGGCCAAATAGCTCTGGCAACTCCCCTTTTAGGGAAGATGGAGCCAGTGGCTAGCAGGGCCAGGATCAGTCTTCACAGGCTTCTTGTGCAGGTTTGCGTAGCCCAGTCTTGCAAAACTGGGTCTATGTCATGGCTGCAAACTTGGCTTTCCCATCCGCCCCAAGCTGGTTAACATGCACAGCGATTTCCGTGGGGCCCGTTGAGCCTGAGATTGTGCTACTTACGTGCAAAGGCTGTGATCAAATACGTGGGTTTGTTGCTGCACAGCAGGGTGGTCAGGCTGCCCAGGGAACCAGTCCCCATGCTCTGAACATCCGAGGTAATCCCCAGTGTGGCGTTTCTCTGCAGTGAGATCACAGACAGTTGAGTGGGAGGCCTTGATACATCAGCCAAAAAATCTCGCCTTGGAAGGGTGTGATAGGAGATTTGGAGGGCTGGGCAGTCTAGTGATTAGTGCATCTGACCAGCCCTTTGCCTGTCTGTCGGGCAGTAGAGGTAGCTAGTTCCTGACCTTTCGCTTGGAATCTTCTGGCCTCCAGCTGCATGTGGGTGACAGCCCTTTGAAGGGGGCAGTGCTAGAGGGACCTGGTCCCTCCCTCTTCATCAGGTCCCAGTCCAGTGCCCTGTGGGAAGCAACACCAGCAAGGCCCTCCCTGCAGAGCATCTAAGTCTGCTACCCAGGGTCATTTCCCTTCAGTTTGGGGACATGGCCACTATCTCAACACTCAGTTGCTAAAGAAAAGTCCGGACAAGTAGGATCTGCTGGTTCTTATGAGAGGAAGGCTCTGCCTGGGGGCCTTATCCATGCTGTGGTCCCCTCTCAGGCTCAACCTTCTGCCCAGCTTTCTGAAGAAGGCTGCCTGTGTCCTGCAGCCTATGTCCCCCTTCTGAGCACCTTTAACCTGCACTGGAGCATGCTCGGCAGGCCTGTAGGGGTGGAGCTACCTGGGCCTAGTATTTCCATCGTTTAGCCCCTTTCCGGCCCAGTGGGGTATTTTTCTAGTCTGTGCCGCAGGGCTGACATGTCTAAGCCTGAGCATCTGACTGCCTTGTCGCTGATCTGTGGAGCAATTCCTGGGCTGCTTTGGCATCACCCCTGGTTCTGGCAGGCAGTGGCTCCAGCTCCGCCACCTCCCACCACATGTAAATGGAATCGCAATGGGCCCCTGTGCCTGAGAGCAGAGCTACCCAGATTTGGGCCACTGGGCTCCTTTCCCTGAGCCAAGGGCCCATGTGCTCTCATTCCTACTGGCAGGGAAGGCCCCAGATCCCAGACTCCAGCCCTGTCCTGCTCGGCTGGCTGGAGAGCGGGATCTGGATGACTATTAGCATTAGAACCGTGGAAAGGGTGGATGTGTGGGAGAGAACCTGAAGCTTCAGAACTGGTGAGGCTCTGGTAGGGATCAGGGTGAGCCCTTAATGGGGGCCAGCCCACTGTTACCTGCTGCAGGGGTCTCGCTTTTCTCCTGGAGTCCCTGGGGGGAGGCAGGATGGGGGGCTAGATGGACCTTGGGTCTGATCCAGCCTGGCCATTTCTCACTGGAGAGGAGAAGGGGAATGATGGCTGCGTTGGAGCTCCAGCCCCGGGCTCAGTGGAGGCCTCTGGTGAACAGATCAGGCTCGGCGGTGCCACTGTCAGTCAGAAGGGATGGGGGAAACGCTTCTCTTGCAGGGCAGCCACCTTTGGCCTCTGCTCTTATCAGAGCCTCTCTGAGCAGGAGTGTCGTGTGTCCCACCCCACCCCCAACCAGAGGCCGGATGGATTTGAAGGGTCCTGTCTGACGGGGCGGGGAGGGTATTAGGGGGGCAGCTGCAGCATCTCTTGGGTGGTTATTTACCAATACAGCCTGGAAGTAGCTTTCCAGCTCCTGGCAGGATGGCAGCTGGTCGGAGGGTTCCATCTTCTGGGCCACGCATCCTTCTGGCTGCCCGTGATACACCATCAGGTGCTGGGAGGGGGGAAGGCGAGAGCACCCCACTGTGAAAGCCTGTCGTGGTAGCCTCTGGATAGGGCTTTGCGGCTGGGGTGCTGCTAGGGTGGCGCAGCGGGGGAGGTTAAGTGTTTAATCCCACAGTGCTGGATCAAGCTGGGGACAGACTGGTATCCTGTGTGCTTCCTCCCTGAGCTAGAGCACATGGGACTTTCCCTGCTGATCTGTGCTCGTGGCAGGTGTTAGCCTGGCCCCGATGCAGCCGAGAAGCGTAAGCATTGGGGAGGAGATGGTGATGGAGCCTGTCCTGCTGGCCTCCGCTGCGCCCATTGTCCGCAGCTGCTGTGGAGACTTACCACTGAACAAGGACTGTGTTCATTAGACCCCCGTGGCATTCTGGGTGGGAGGCAGCCAGTCCTAGCTGGGATCATTCTATTCTGCAACCCGATCAGAGCTGGGACTTTCTCTCACGTCTGGTTCTCAGCTCTCAAGTAGCATTGTTGCAGGCTGTTTGCCCTCCACTGCGTCCCACCCCAGAGGTGGCTGCCTCTCAGTGGTAGTCCTGTGTAGGCCGTCAGCAAAGCAGAGGGGCCTTGGTGTGGAAGGGGCCCCTGCAATGCATGATGGACATCTACATCTTCCCCAGCACCCCAAACCCACTGTACTCACGTTTCTCAGGTCACAAGTTATCCCTGGCGCAACCCCCTGTTCTCCCAGCTCACTGAGAGCCAGGAGCAGTGACGCTTCGTTCTGGACGTTCACCTGCGTAGGCAGGTAGCCATAGGCATCTCGCTTGAGCAGGGCAAAGGAAGGGAAAGGGAAGGAAACTGGATTAGGAGGAACAGGGGGATGTGCCAGCCCCCACTGACTGGTCACCAGGAGAAATCCCCGTTAGCTACCATTCCTCCCAGTCGCCCTCCCCTCCATGTTCTCCCCTGCTAGCCTGGAGCAAGCTGATCTGCTCAGCTAGGAACCCCCTGGCCCTCCCCTCTCCTTTCAGATTTCCCTTCCTTCCTGCACAGGGAGCCAGGCCCAACACATCCCTCCCTCCCTCCCCCCAATCCCCTTGCTGTACCTGGATGCAGGTAGTTCGTCCCAGATATGTTGCCACAAGGACCCCTACGATGCTGACGGTGAGGACTGCGACTGCCCCCACAGTCAGGATCACCAGCTTGCGGCTGGAGGGAGGAGGCCCCTGCATCTCCAGGCTGGAGTGGAAGGTCTGAGGAAGAGGGAGAGTGTTGGGCAGCAGACTGCAGACCGGGTGTGCTGAGAAGGATCCTGTGGCCAGAGCGATCTGGTCCAAGAAGCTCACTCTGCAGAGGCCGGACTTCACTCTTTCCTGGGCTGAAGAGCCCATTTCTGCCATGGCACCAGTTCAACATCCAACCTAGCGTGGTGGCCCCAGGAATCTGCTGCCCATCAGAGGCCCATGTGTGAAGTGAACGTGGCAAGTCTCAGCCCAGTGCGGAACCACCCCAGACAATGGCCCCGTCTAGGCAGAGGGGCTGGGAGACTGGAGGGGCCATGACAGCTCCCTTCCCAGCTGGTTGTTGGAAGGGGGCAGGGGTCTTTAATGTCAAACCTACTTCTGCTGTTTTGAGGTGTATTACTGTAGTGCCTAGAGCCGCGGCCCCGGCCCCCGTTGCACTAGGTGGTGTACAAACAGAACAAAGAGATGGTCTCTGCCCCATTCATACTCTGCTCACCTCAACACCTATGAATGGGCGCTGATAATCCTGCCTGCTGGCGAGTGTGAGGCTAAGAGAAGGGTGGTGGTAAAGTGCCAGGAGCCGCCTGTATGCAAATTGCTGTGGAAATTCACTGTCCCTTTGTTTCCGGACAATTTCTCTCTCCTGCGCGAGGCCACGGCAGCACTGTCTGGGCTCCTGACGCTGCCACGGCTCCTGTTTCCCTTGCAGCCGGCTCTCATCAGCTCAGCTTCGTAGGATGTTTAAAGGAACCTAAACATGGCACTGAGACTAATCTGATTTCCTCTGGAGCCAGAGTGGTCCCGCTGGGCTACTAGCTGCCAAGAGGTGGGGAAACTGCGCCCTGGAGAGGGAGTCTGAACTTTGAGAGCACTTCTCAGCAAAACTCCAGCAGAGCCAGGGACAGGAGCCAAGATCTCTGGTCCATGCTCTAACCACTAGATCTTGCTCTCCTCAGGCTATGAAGAGAACACAGGAGTCCTGCCTCCAAGACTCTGCGCTCATCCCTAGAGCACCATCTCGAGCCAGGAGTAGAAGCCAAGCTTCCTGAGGCCTAGTTCTCTGCTCAAACCACTGGACCATACTCCCTTCCTCGGGCTAGGAATTGAACCCAGGAGTCTTAGCACCCTGTTCTGAGTGCTGGACAGCAGCCCCATACAGAGTAACCCAGCTCCTCCTTAAGGCACAGGGCTTTGTTGGGAGGAGGATACTGAAGGAACCCAGGGGCTGCTGTGGCAAAGGAAAAGGAGAGTGAAGCCATCCTGGGCGTCTCTGCCATCAGCTTAACTGCAACCTGGCTGGGCGCCTCTCTGCGCTAATCAAGGGGCGAAGGAGCCATAGCCTGGGGTGTATGGAGCCGGGCACCGAGCATAGGCCCCTCTGTGTGGGGCTGGGGGACAAGGCTGCCTCTTGCTCCGAGCCTGTAGGCTCTGGTGCTTGGAGGGAGATTCAGAGGTCATCCCCCTCCTCTCCCGGTTTCCCATCACCCCCTGTATGTCCCTTCTCCAGCTGCTCTAACCTTTTATCCTCCCTGGTCCTGACCCCTTTCTCCTGACTTCTCCCCCTGGCTGATTCTCCCCCGCAGTGCTTGGACATCTCCTATCCCCCTCAAATTTCTCTGCCCCCTGGGAGGGGGCTGGCACCTGTTTTCTGCTCCTCTTCCCCACCCAGCTGAGGGCACGTTGGTGCTGGGGCATGGGAGGGAGCAGGCTTCCCAGGACCAAATGCAGCTGCAGTGGTAGCCCAGCCAGGCTCTGTTTTGGGGGGTGGGGGGAGGAGGAGGAGGAGGAGCGCCTTCTCCTGCCCTGGAGGGACCGTCTCTGGGACAGGGGCGTTTGTGGTTCCGTGGCCCACATGGTCCCTGGCCTCTCCTTCCAGCTGCAGCTACCACCCCGCAGGTACATTAGTGAGTTGGATGCCGTATCCTAGGAGTTGGGTTGAGCCCCCATGCTCCTCAAACTCCTCTCCCCAAGGATCATTCCATCACCCCCCGCTCCAGCGCCTGATCCGTCACTTACGTATGGGGGGCTCTTCAGCTGCAGTCCAGCTGGCCAGGAATCAGGGCTCTTCTCTTCAGCAGACATTCCCCAGGAGTGCCAGGGACTCAGGCGATCTAGACCCCTTCTCGCACTCAGCCAGTGGTGCCAGAGCTCCGGGTGTCTTATAGGGGTTACAAAGTGGGGGGGGGGGGGGGGGCCTTACTTGGGCTGTGCATGTCCAATGGGATTGAGGCCTATAGCGGAGCCTCCCAGCTGTGCACTTGGCCCCGCCCCCACTTCTTGCAGCCTGAGTTACCTCTTTGTCCTATTCTGCCTGCGTCCCCAACAATAGCCCCGACCGCATAACCCGAAGTGGTTTCTGTCTTCAGCCGTGATTGGAACCTCGCAGGGGAGATGGGGGGAAGGGGGCTGCAAGAATCCTTCCCCCCTCCCTTAGATCATGTTCTGCTTCTGGAACACGTTGTGCCAGGGAAAAGAATGGCCCAGCTTGTGCCTTAAACAACCTCCCAGGCCAGACCCTGTGCCCAAAGGGATCTGCTGGAGCCTGAGGGGTTTCACTAAAGGTCTAGAACTGCCCCTCTCAAAGTGACTTCTGAACGCGCCCACTCTAGGACACCCCAAGCTGTTCCTTGCGAGCGTGTATTAGGTGCTTGTTTAACACACGCCATGGAGCAAGAGGAGCGCCTCCCTGACAAGCTTTAGCCCAGGGGTTAGGGGACACCCCTGGGACATGGCAGAGCCCAGTTCAGTTCCCCCCTCTACCTGAAGAAGAGAGAGGATCTGAACAAGGGTTTCCCTCCTCCTTTGCCATTTTGTGTGGCGTTAACTGAACTGAACGCCGGTCGCCTATGTCACAAGCTAATGTCCCAGCTCCACCCCGTAACCAGCACCCACTTTAAAGTCTGTGGCTTTAAAATAAACCTAACGGCTGATTTTTCTCCCTAAATCCAAGCCTGCGCTTTTTGAACACGACTGAGGGTGTGGCTATCGGAGGAAGCTGCATGGGCATAAATGGGAATGTGCTTTCAAATCAATCTAGTAACTGGTGTTAGCGGCTGCATGGATGTCAGTTTAGCTAGTCCTGTTTCTAGCTAAATTCCGCTAAACCACATAAAGCCCCTCGGATGCAGAAAGAGCCCCCGCCCCCAACCTTTGAAATTCACATTTGATGTTTGCCTTGTGCGTCTTTCCCATGGAGCTCAGCCCTGTGTGACGGGGAGCAGCCCAGAACTCGGGGCTTGCTACGGCCCAGCGGAGCTTGCGTCTACAAAGCTTTTGAGGCCAGGTCTAAATCTGGAATCCTACAATTGGCTTCTGAATTGGAGCAAAATAACTCCCTCTTTTCCCTGCTGGTTGGGCTCAAAGCTGACGTGCCAGCCCTGCTTACCACCAGAACTGGGGGATTCTAACATCCTGCTAGGAATGGATGATTGCAGGCTGCCTAGGGGTTGTGGAGTCTTCGACTGGCAGTAAACTCCTGGATCTGCCAGCTCTCTCTGCAGATGTCTAGCTCCCTCTCTGTCGTCTGCCTGTCAACTCTGTGAAGTGTCCTCGCGCTGCAGCTGGCTTGGAAGGTGCGCTAGAAAATTGGTGTGTTGCATCCTCCTTTGTAAGCCTTGGCTGGGCCATGACTCTGTTGGGCCTACAGCAAAGTCAGAGCACGACTGTGCCCCTCCTCTATCAATGAACGGCCGCATGTCATGCAAGGAGCCCAGAGAGAGACAGCATGACTGTGATACAGAGGGGAAGCCATGGGGCAGAGCGCCCGGATGCTCCAGCGATGGGTGCTAGAGAAAACCTGCAGCTTCTTTGCTTACCCTAAACTTTGCTGCTGCTGTTGCGTTTGCAGTGTGGCCAGCTCTTCTGATTTTGTCATGAATCTCATAATGATTGTTCCTTAAAGCCTCAGCTCCTGGAGTCACAGGGAGATGTGATGATTTCAGCCTTCATTCTTAAAGAAAAAGTCACTTTCTGGCCCTCGAGGCTGTGGAGAAAGCTTCAACACGTGACCCCGGTGCACCCTAAAGGCCCCCAAAGCAGAAGGCAAATAAAAAGAACCCTACATCTATTATTTGTGCATAATCTTGGGATTTTTGGTGAGCCTGACTCGGGATTTTTGAACATTGGGGGTTTGGCAATGTTGCATGTGGAGGAGATAGCTGGAGGGACTGCTGTGCTCCTCTGTCCCTGTCTGGGTGGCTCACTGGGTCCTGGAAGGACCTGAAATTCTGGGAGAAGATCTCATTATTTCAGGGGGTGGGAGGGGGTCACCTTACTTAAAGGGGGGCAGAACTCTCCACCGTCCCTATGCTAACCAGTCTTTCTCAGCTCGAGTGGTTAACGATGGAGGGAGGGCAGTCCCCTTGCCAGAGCAGATTGGTACCAGCCTCCCCCCCACAAGTACCCCAAGCACAATCCAGCTCTGCTTTCAGCCAACCTGCTCAGATTCTGCATTCCAAGCTCCTGGGAAAAGGGCCTTTCAAAGGAAACCTGATCACTGATAAGCTGGCTGGGCCCCTGCTGGCAAAAGGCAGGGCCGGGACACAAACAGGCCCCTGTGTGCTGGGATGTGCTGTGTCATGCCAGGCTCCTGTGAGAGCCCACTGAGCTTTAGAGAAGGGGCCGGCGCTGTGCTCGGCTGGTTTCAGCATAAAGGGAAGATTGTTCGGTGATATTGAGCTGAAGGCGAGTTGCAATTAAAGGCTGGGCACTGAACAGCTCCGGGCCCTGGGAGATAAAATTGGCCTCGGCCCCTTGGGTGGAAAATAGAGCTGGGGAGGGGAGTCATTGGAGCCCTCAGGCGGGCTGGTTGGGAAGGAGAAATTTACAAGCAGCCTGGGGATCCTGGATCTAGCTCCTATGTCTCACCAGGTTAGCATCCGTCTGCCCAAGGCAGAGGCAGGAAAGACTCGTTCTCCCCAGTGTATAGAAAGGGCAGGGTCATGCCACTATATAAATCTATGGTACACCCCTGTCTGGTGTACTGCGGGCACCGCTGGCTGCACCATCTCCAAAAAGATCGACTAGAATTGGAAAAGGGACACAGCAGGGTAATAACATGATTAGGGGCTGGAATAATTTACTTAAGAAGAGAAACGATGCTGACTGGGACCGGTCAGCTGAGAAAAGAGACAACTGAGGAGGGCTAGGATAGAGGTCTGTAAAATCATGCGTGGTGCGGAGAAAGTAAATGGGGACGTGTTAGTTATCTCGTTGCATAACACAAGAGCCAGGGGTCACCTGATGAAATTAACAGGGAGCAGGTTTAAAGCAACCCAAAGGAAGTACTTCTGCACACCACACACAGGTCAACCTGTGGAATTCGTTGCCAGGGGATGTTGTGAAGGCCACAAGTGTAAGTGGGATCAAAAAGGAATGAGATGAGTTCCTGGGGGATAGGTCCATCAGTGGCTCTTAGCCAAGATGGTCATGGAAGTAAACTCATGTTCTGGGTGGCCCTAGCCTGTGAGTGCCTGATGCTGAGACTGGACGATGGGCTGGATCGCTCAATAACTGCCCTGTTCTGTTCATTCCCTCTGAATGGCTGGCTAGAGCGTCGGGCTCAACAGGTAGTGATCAACGGCTCCATGTGTCTAGTTGGCAGCTGGTATCAATAGAGTGCCCCAAGGGTCAGTCCTGGCGGCCGGTTCTGTCAATATCTTCATTTTGATCTGGAGGAT
The DNA here is from genome assembly GCF_003597395.2 of Chelonoidis abingdonii. Classification (NCBI taxonomy): domain Eukaryota; kingdom Metazoa; phylum Chordata; order Testudines; family Testudinidae; genus Chelonoidis; species Chelonoidis abingdonii. The sequence goes on along the minus strand of NC_133779.1, from coordinate 52,175,080 downwards.
GGCTGGACGCACCCTCAGCAAGTTTGCAGATGACACTAACTGAGGCAGTGGTAGATATTGCTGGAAGGCACGGATAGGATTCAGAGGGACCTAGACAAAATTAGAGGCGGGCAAAAGAAACATGATGGAGGTTCAACTAAGGACAGTGCAGAGTTCCTGCTCCTTCGGATGAAGAATTCCATTCACTTACAGACTAGGGACCAAATGGGCTAGCACAGTTCTGCAGAAAAGGACCTTAGGGTCTACAGGGACAAGAAGCTGAATATGAGTCATCAGTGTGCCCTTTTGCCAAGAAGTGCTAATGGGCATTTTGGCTGTATAGTCAGGGGCATGCCAGCAGATTGACGGATGTGATCATTCTCCTCTATTCGACATTGGTGAGGCTCGATCTGAGCACTGTGTCCAGTTTTGGGCCCCACACTACGAGAAGGATGTGGAAAACTTGGAAAAGTCCAGCGGAGGGAACAAAAGATGTGAGGGTCGGAGCACATGATTTATGAGGAAGGCTGAGGGAATTGGGGATGTTTGTCTGCAGACAGAGAAGAATGAGGGTGGATTTGATAGGCTGCTTTCACTACCTGAAAGGGGTTCAAAGAGGATGGATCTAGGCTGTTCTTGTGGTACCTGATGACAGAACAAGGAGCATGGCTCAAGTGCAGTGGGGAGGTTTAGGTTGAATATAGGAAAAACTTTTTCACTCAAGTGGTGAAGCACTGGAATGGGTTACCTAGGGAGTGTATGGAATCTCCTTCCTTAGAGGTTTTTAAGGTCAGGCTTGACAAAGCCCTGGCTGGGATGATTTAGCTGGGAATTGGTCCTGCTTTGAGCAGGGGTTTGGACTAGATACCTCCTGAGGTCCCTTCCAACCCTGATATTCTATGATTCTGTGAAGCAGCTGGCACTGGCCACTGTTGGAAAACAGGATACTGGGCAAGATGGACCATTGGTCTGACCTAGTATGGCTGTTCAAGGGCCAGAACTTCCAGGCCTCTGCTGTAATTGCTAGACTGTCTGTCTAGAGAGAAGTCACCTTTATTATTAAGAACATAAGAATGGCCACACTGGGTCAGACCAAAGGTCCATCTAGCCCAGAATCCTGTCTATTGACAGTGGCCAATGCCAGGTGCCCCAGAGGGAGTGAACCTAACAGGCAATGATCAGGTGATTTCTCTCCTGCCATCCATCTCCACCCTCTGACAAACAGAGGCTAGGGACACTATTCCTTACCCATCCTGGCTAATAGCCATTAATGGACTTAACCTCCATGAATTTATCCAGTTCTCTTTTAAACCCTGTTATAGTCCTAGCCTTCACAACCTCCTCAGGCAAGGAGTTCCACAAATTGACTGTGCACTGCATGAAGAAAAACGTCCTTTTATTTGTTTTAAACCTGTTTTAAATTTATTATTAATTATCTGTACTGCAGTAGCCTCTAGGTGCCCCAGTCCTGGCTCGGGGCCTCTTGGTGCTACACAGACACGGAACAATGAGCCCAAACCTCTCCCAGTCTGGGCCCGCCCTGGCTGTGCATGCAGTATCAATGTCATACGATCATCACAACGGCCTAAGGAAAAGCAGATATTTGCAGAAAGAGGGGCTTGAACAGCCTAATGAAAAATCCAAAGGTTGAACTAGAAATAAGCGGAGACTTTAACTATGAGGTGAATTAACCACTGGAACGGATTCCGGCAGCACGTGGGAAACTGCTTTGGTTGGAGTCTTTAAAGGGAGCCTGGCTGGCTCTCCGACAGCTGTGCTTGAGCTCAGCCACAAGATATGGGCTCAATGCAGGAATCACCAGTGGGTTTCCCTGCTCTGTGCAGGTCACACTCGAAGATCACAATGGTCCCGTCTGACCTTGAAATCTACAAATGGAATGTCTTCCCTGGCAGGGGCGCAGCATGCTGCAGATCTGGCACCTGTGCTTTGTTCTGCTGTTTCTGGGCTCACTATGAATTTAAGAGCTGGACAGCCTTGGCATGTACGCCTTCCCCAGGGCCTGCAGATCACTGTGATGTTGTTGGGGGGTGGGGAGTAAAAGGGGCTGTGATGCAACGTTATTGAGTCAGTGGTGTTAATCATCCTGAGCTCTTATCTAGCACTTTTCATCCATTGCTCTCATAGTGCTTTACATAGCAGGTCAGTACCCATCATCCCCATTTTACAGATGGGGAAACTGAGGCATAGAGCAGGAAGTAACTTGTCTGAGGTCACCCAGCAGGTTAGTAGCACCTGGGAATAGAACCCATCGTCTCCTGAGTCTCAGTCCAGTGCTTTAGCCACTAGACAGGCCCATGTCCTCTTCCTATATGTGTCCACTTTACCCTCAGGCTGCTCTTGCACATTGCTGTATGTCCCACTGTGCTCTTGTGCAGGGCCCAAAGAGGTGGTGCTTACATCTTGGCTCACTGCACACTAGTGATGTCCCCACGTCTGGAAGAGTGACGATGCATGATGTCATGGTGTGATGTCACAACGCAGCGGTGGGGCTGTATTTTCATGTAGCATGAGGTCACCTTGGCAAGGAATGAGGTCACTGCAATACGTTTAAGGGTCCCTCATCTTGCTGGTGACTCAGTCATGAGATCTGAAAAGCAGTGTTCTCTGGGGTCTTTTCCTTTGAGTTTTGAGTCCACACCCTGTGGAACCTGCCAAACCTCAATGACGGATGCTGAAGATTTTAGCTCTTGCCTCCTTGGGAAACCTCTTGGTGGGGAACTGAACCTGGCCCCCCTGCATCTAAAAGCAAGAGACTCTCATAGCCAAGACTGTAGCAGGCTCAGTGACCTCTGTGTGGGGCCTCACCAGCCCTAAAAGAGGACACGGTGCCCTGTGGAGTATGTGAGGCTGCCCCCAATGTTTTCATTCCCCGTGAGTCAGTGGAGAAGTCTTTTGTTCATCTCACAGGAGTCCAGGCAAAGTCCAAGTCTTGCTTCTCCCAGTTATGGCATGGGCCGATCCCACCCATACGACATCCGCCACTGCCATCTTCTGCCCCTCACTTTCTCCAATCTCTTCCTACGTGTGTGGACCCACCTGGCTGAGGCACATAACAGACCCCGTGCGCTCCTGTGACACCATCTCAGTGTTCTGGGCGATGTCCCTTTCCTGCAAAGGCAGTTCCCTAGGACGTAATTTAACCCATTTGCATCTGGGTCAGGTTTATGACCAGAATTTGCTATTCAAACCCTTTGGCGCGAGAAGACTGTGCACACAGAACACATGCTGGCCAGAGATTTTCCTGTGGGCACTGCTGCAAAGTCTTGTTTTGCTGTCATGGCCTGGCGACGGCTTCCTCCTCCAGTCCTGGGGTTTGCGCCTCAATAGAAGATTTCAGTCGCAGCTCACGTCCAAGCCTTCTGCTTTCTCTGAGCCACTCGACTTCAAGTCGCTTGTTACAGATTGGCTTGTGCTCAGAGGTCTGTTCTGTATGGCACCTGCAGCTCATCTGGGCATCATTTTATTAGCTATTTATTGCAGTTTGTGACTTCTTTCTTTACCTGCTTTCTGATCATCTCTTCTCACTGTACCCAGAGAACAGCTGGTGAAAAATCTTTAGCAAGCTGAGACCCACCCCCTGCGGGGAAATGAAAACCATCAGCCCCACCCCATGTTAACCCTGCTGTTAGTCTGGTATGGGAGAAACTTCCACCCAGCCCTGCATGCCCGGCTGTTGCCCCTCTGATACTTGTGTGCCATTCTGGCACCAAGGTTGCCCCTCTGAGGAGCAGTAGCAGGCATTGGGGGCTCGCTGGTCAGCGTCCCCATGCAGTCTAGGCACAGCTACAGTAGAGGGATTACAGCACCGCAACTGCACCGATGCAGCTGCGCTGCTGTAAGATGTCTAATGTAGCTGCTGAAAGCTGATGGGAGAAAGCTCTCCTCCACCCCGGCACTTATGTGGGCTGTAGTGGCGAGACAGCGTCTGTGTAACAGGTTTCCTTAGAACAGCGTTTTTCAAAGTTCGGCTTTTGACCCAGTACTGGGTCACAGCATATAAGGCACTGGGTAGCCTTGCTCAGCACCCAGGGACCCTAGTGGCTCTGGTCAGCACCGCTGACCGGGATGTTAAAAGTCCCATCGGCAGTGCTGCCCAGCTGAGGCAGGCTAGTGCCTACCTGCTCCGACACCGCGCTGTGCCCCGAAAGCGGCCAGCAAGCGGGTCCGGCTTCTAGGCAGGGGGGCCACGGGGCTCCGCACACTGCTCCCAGCCCGAGCACCGGCTCCGCCCTGGTACCCAGGCAATGGGAACTGAGGGTGAGGGGTTCAGAGTGTGGTAGGGGGCTCCAGGCTGGGGCAGGGGTGCGGGAGGGAGAGGGGAGGAGGGTTGCAGTTTGGGGTGCAGGTTCTGGGGTGGGGCTGGGGATGAGGGATTTGGGGGGTAGGAGGAGGCTCTGGGCTGGGGGTGAGGGGTTCAGAGTGTGGTAGGGGGCTCTGGACTGGGGCAAGGGATTGGGTTGCGGGAGGGTTGCAGCTGGGGGTGCGGGCTCTGGGGTGCAGCTAGGGATGAGGAGTTTGGGGTACAGGAGGGAGCTCAGGGAGTTGGGGTGCAGGAATGGGAGCGGGCTCCTGGAGGGAGTTTGGTGTGGGAGGGGGCTCATGGCTGGGGCAGGGGGCTGGGGCACGGGCTCCAGGCAGTGCTTACCTCAGGTGACTCCTGGAAGCGGCTGACATGTCTCTCCAGCTCCTAGGTGGAGGTGCAGTCAGGGGGCTCTGTGCACGTCCCCCACTCACACACGCCGCCCCTGCAGCTCCTATTGGCCACGGTTCCCGGCCAATGGGAGCTGCGGAGCCAGTGCTCAGGGCGGGAGGCAGCACATGGAGCCCCTGTGGCCACACCTCCACCTAATAGCCGGAGGGACCGGCCGGCCACATCTGCGAGCTGCACGGAGCCAGGTAGGGAGCTTGCCAGCTCCGCTGCGCCACCAACCGGACATTAAACAGCCCAGTCAGGGGTACTGACCAGAGATGCCAGGGTCCTGGGCGTTCCGGTCAAAACTGGACTCCTGGCAACCGTCACCTGCCATAACAATCCCATGTAAAACACTGTTAACACCTTTCCTTGTCGGAGAGCCTTTTTTCTGTGCTAGAACTTCCTCCACCATTGTAACTAGGCTGTTTCACAGACACGTGATCGGGTGCTTCCAGTCATGTGATAGTCACAGAGGTTAAGGCCAGAAGGGACCACTGCTCGTCCAGTCTGACCTGCATAGCAGAGGCCACCAACCCCACCCAACCTCCACACACTGACCCAACAACCAAAATGAGACCAAAGTAGCACAGCCCACAGGAGATGGGACGGTGGTTATGTGCGGCAGGCAGACAGCATGGGAGGGACAGAGGTGCACCAGTGCCTGAGACCTCTGCAAGTGCAGGGAAATGAAGTGAGATCTTCCCAGATAATCTTGGCAAGCAACCCGCACCTCACCCTGCAGAGGAAGGTGAAACCCCAGGCTCCTGGTTGGTTGCTTCTTCAGAGCTTCCTTATACTGTTGCACCTTCCAAAGTGCATGGACTAGTGTAGCCCTCCAGCCCTAGCTGCTGGCATGAACAAGGTACTGCAGCATTTTTGCTATTGTCCATTTTGTTCCCCTGAATGGCCTTTTATGCAGCTGAAATTACTGTTTGCTTCTGGTATCATGTAGATGCCCCAAATGAGAGCAGGGCCCCATACTTTTGGGTGTAAATCCTTGCCCCAAAGGCTTGCAATCTAAATAGTCAAGGCAGCCAAAGCTGGGAGGGGAAGTAGAGGCACAAAGATGAAGTGGTTTGCACAAGAAACAACAAATTCTGCATCTTGGCAGGGGGTTAGATTAGACTGGATGAGCTTTGCAGTCCCTTTTGTGGTTGTGTCACACAGCAGATCAGTGTCAGCTGCTCCCCCCACCCTTCCTCTGTATGACTGGAGGGGTGTTAATGGCCCACTTCACCTTTGAAATACCTGTTAACTACTTATGCTAAACAGTCTGTTCCACCCTGTATTTAGCTGGGACACCCTGAGGGCTTGTCTATATATACAGTGCCGCAGCGCTTAGTGAAGAGGGTAGCTGAGCCCATGGGAGAAGCCCTTCTGTACTGTTTACACCAGGAGTTTGGGTCAGTATAACTTCATCACTCAGGGGTGTGGATTGTGTCCTGGTCTGTACTACACAGTTGGGTCAATATAAGGCAGCTCATGTCAGTGTACACACTACAGCCTCAACCAATATCAGGGTACGTCTACACTACAGCCTTGCTCCAGCTGATGTAAGCGCCCAGCTATACTGACATAACTCCACCTACATGAGAGGCCTAGGGCTTATGTTAGGGCCACACAGCGTTACTTACATCAGTAGTTGGCTGTCTTGTCAATTTCATGGCTCCCCAGCTGGGCTGCCACCCAGGCTCCCAGCTTCAGCTGCCCCCTCGAACCTTCCTAGGGAGGCCTGCTGCCCCCCAGAGTCCCAGCAGCCTGGCTGCCCTGCCCCAGGCTCTCAGTTCCTGTCCCATCTCCAGATGCAACTTACTGCAGTGGCTGTAAGTTGGCCTAACCTAGGTTGATTTAAGACTGTAGTGTAGACATGCCCTCATGAGCACCATAGTTATACCAACGTAAGTCTGTGGTGTAGACGAAACCTGAGCAAGTTTCCCAGTCCTGAAGAGCTGTGTCACTCAAGACTTGTCTCTTTCACCAACAGAAGTTGGGCCAGTCAGAGATATCACCTCACCCACCTTATCTTGCCAATGCTGTACTTGTCACACATGCAGTGGGGTGTGCAGGGGAAGTTCAGCAGAGACCACAACCCACCATTTAGTCTTTTTTAAAAAATCTCACTTGGGGCACAGTTTCATTGTTTTTAGGGGCTGGGTCTGCCTGATTGTTGGACTTTTCGACTGGCAACCCTACTTTGGGTGGGGAGCAGGAACTGACATCTGAGGCTACCATCACCCCCGCCTGGCTGAGTGCTCTGTGGCTGTCTCTGCTGAACTCACTTCCTGTCTGCACGGCAGGGAGAGTTTGAGACAGGAAGTCAAGGGCCTTGCAGGTATGAGCCAACTGAAAGCTCTGCTGAGTCTTAGCCCTTTACAGGACATCTGTCACTGCAGCGCCTTGTAGCTAGAAATCTCCCAGAATCCTCAGCTCTTCTGCTCCCAGAATCCTCTGTGCCCCAGCTCCCAGAATTCTCTGCTCTCCTGCTCCCAGACCTCATCGCCCTTCCTCGGATGGCAGCAGCCAATGCAATCATTGGAGGACTGTTTACAATCAAAAGGGTGTGGCCCAAGGGGGTGGGTTTGCGAGTCGAGGGTCTCAGCCAATCAGCGGTGCTAGCAGCTGGGTATGGCCTTCTCATAGGTGGAGAGTGGCTGCAAGTTGTGGAGGCTGTAGCCAATGAGGAAGGGAAGAAAGGGTAAGGGAGGCAATGAACACGACATCCAATAAAATGTGAGTGGTTAGCTCTGATTGACATGCCCTCCACCCAATAGGGAAGGCAATGGGTAGGGACTGATCTGAGTGACAGCTTTATTCGCCAATTGAGCTGAGAGTTTGTGCAGGAGCGTTTTGAGTGACAGACGCCCACGCCAATTGGAAGGACACAGTGAGGGATCCCTCTCCATGGCAGCCAATGGACTTGGGCGTGGAAGGAGGCCATTCCTGAGCTACGTTCCGCTAGTCCTTGGGGTTTGGGGTCGCGGGGTGACAGCCTCCCTAGCTAACGGGGAAGCCCTTCAGGGATTGTCCTCAGCCAATCGGCCTAGGGAGTCATCCAGTTGAGTATGGGGCTCCCCAGTATTAGGCTAGGCAGTTGGGTGTCCTTTTGATTGTCAAGCTTTCTGGCCAATAGAGGCGAGGATCAGCCCTTGAGTGACAGTCAGGACAGCCAACGAGGATCAGAGTGGGCGGAGCAGAGCTAATTGACATATTTCTCGACTAATGGAGAACGAGCTAGTGGCTGTAGTCGCTGAGCCACAGACCAATGGGGTATGACGTAGGCGGGGGTAGCCTTTGAGTGGCACAAGCGGCCATCAATGGGAACAGCGCACGGTAGGCGGTATCAGCCTCGTAGTTGCTTGTTCCTCAGCCAATGGGAAATGAGATAAGAGAGGGAAGCCCTTGAGTGAAAGATAATATAGCCAATGGAGCGAGAGGAGGGCGGGAAGAACTCCTGAGTGCCAGACCCGCCTGCCAATGGAGTCGGTGTAAGGGGGGGGCGAGCCCCAGCGGGCAGGGGGAGGAGGGTGAAGCAGGAAGTGGCTGAGGAGCAGCTGTAGCCGGAGAGGGGCCTTGGGGCTGGGATCGGAGCCGCCCCCAACCTCCCCCAGGAGCTGGGGCCGGGACCCTCCCCCACAGCGCCCGGCCAGCCGAGGTGGAGCCGCCGCCGCCGCCTGAGCCCAGGGGCCAGCAGGTAAATACCCCCCTGCGCTGGGGGCCCCACTCCGCGCCGAGACGCCCCCGATCCTCGCCGGCCCTAGAGCGGGGGGCTGCACCCCAGTGCCTGGGGGACCCCGTGCAATGCAAATGGGGAATAAGGGGGGATCGTATTATGTGGGCCCCCAGTTCCGGGGGGGTCTCCCTGCCCCCCAGCGCGTGGGGAGTGAGTAAGGGGGGGTGTTTCTGTACCCCCCAAATGGGGAAGGGAAATAAAGGGGTCTCCCAGGAGCCCCCCTGATTCCCAGGGAAGAGGTGTGAATAGGGGAGCGCCCCACATGGGGAAAGTTAAAAAAGAGGGCTCAAGCCCCCCCCCGGGTTCTTAGGGGTCTCTCTAGGTACCCTCAGACACAGAGGGTGAGTAAGAGGCTCTGGTGGCCCTTCATTTCCTGGGGAGTAGGGTGTGACTAAGGTGGCGTGTCTCTCTGGTCCTCAAACACGGAGAAGGTGAACAAGGAGGTTTTATGGGTTTTCCCCCAAATGTCAGGGAGGAGGGTATGACTAAGGGGACTAGGTGTCCCCAAATAGGGAAATGAATAATGGAGGTTTTGTGGGACGCCCCCATTCCTGGGATCTCCCTGAGCTCCCCAGTGCCTGGGGAAGGTTGTTTGAATGGAGGCTATTTCTCCGGGACCCTGGACTATGGAGAAGGTGACTGAAGGGGGATCTCATTACGGGCCACCAATTTAAGCGGAGTGGCGTCTGGATTGGGGGGTCGTCTCCCCGCGCCCAGCTCAGTGGGAGCAAATAGTAGTGCTCTTGCACTCAGGGACTATTCCCTCTATGGCCACCCCCTGAGCTCCTGTGGGTGTCTCACTACACAGCCCTTCAAACTCCTGAAATGGAAACAAGGGGTTGGGTAGGTGGTCCTGCTCTGAGACCCTTTTATTCCCTCAACTCTCCCTATGTGTGCGTGGGTGGGTGTAATACAAGGGAATGGACGATCAGAGCTGAACCTTGTGGGAAGGGGATTGGGTTCTGCAAGGAAGTTGTGTACAGTATTAAAATGTAACTTACATTCTGCTTCAGTCTATCCTGGGCTTCGGTCACTTCCTTTTGAGGCCGCTTGCCTTTTGTTTGATAGGAGGAAGGGTTGTTAGACATCCTGGGCGTTCGATGTTTTGCTTCAGACCCAGTTACGGTCTCCTGAGCATCTCTCCCAGAAAGCCACTGTGTCTCTGCGGAATCATATCACAGGGCAGTCTTGTGGCTCTGCAAAATGAAGTTGTTTGTGGGAAGAAGATCAGATTTTTAAACAGAATTAATTCTCTCTGTAGTTGGCTGTAAGTAAGATCTGTTTTCTTCTGATGTTTAGGTTGTATCTGATCTATGCAGTGTCCCAGGATTTAGCATGAGGGCCAGCAGTCACTGATAACTGTCTATTTGAGTGTGTGAAAAATTGCCTGTCTATTCTGTAACACAGTGTGGTTCCATCGATGCTCGCAGTTCCACCGTTGCTAGCATAGATCAGATGTGCAGGAGTTTTTACCACTGTCTTCCTATTCTGGTGTAGAGGACAGTGGTATAAACACCAGTGAGCTATACCTGTGCTTTTACCTTTGGCCTTAATCCTGCAGTCTCAGCTGTATAGGGGGGACCTTTCTTTTGCATGGAGACCAAGTGAAACCTATAGGGCTCTGCAGAGATGCAGGTGTCTGCCTGCAGCTGATTGTAACATCAGGCCTTTTGTTAGCAATGGTGGAAGCATTTCAGAAAATCACCCAAATAGCAGGTTTTTCTGATGCTGATGTGTTGTTTTTGTTCCTTTTAGGGGCCTAATCTTGTGCGGTGCATGTCCTGCATAGTTTGCTCAGCCTTTTGCAAGGACGGGGACCTTTATACGGTTTTCTTGATCTCTTCCGTCTCTGACTTCTAAAATTCTTCTAAGTCTTTGTTTTAATCTCTGCTTTTGCTAATGTAAGATCGTCCCTTACAATATGTATGGCAGGCTTCAATTTATTTGTACCGGAAAGCATCTAAACACACTTCTGGATATTGTACAAATATTAATATACTAATAGAAGCTGTGTGCTATTATGGAACAGGGTCACTGGTGTGTGTGTGTCTAGAGTGAGAGAAATACGTTATCTCCTTCCTTTTCCCCCTTGGCATTGCAGTACATGTGTGACATCATCTGTTTTCAGTGTTGGACTGAAAGGAGAGATCCTGGCTGAGTTTGAAACTTACGTTGTAAAACTTAATATGGTGAAAACAGAATGAAAGTCCATTGGCATAAAGATAACAGTGGGGTCCTCTAGAAATCTCAGAACATCAATCTGGGTGTCGTTTTTGACGCCAGATGACTTGGTGAGGGTATGTTAGAAATGCACCAGTAGATGGTAATGGGGTTTGTAGATTTCCAAGTCTGGGAAGTCTCCATTGCTGTACAATTAAAACATTGAAGTAGGACTCAGGAAATACAAGGGGGTTCAACTGCTGACTGTCATTGACCACTGGGTGAGTTGCTTCCTCTGTTTGTGCCTTGATTTCCCATCTGGAAAATGAGGATATTTGCTTTCCTCCCACCTTTGTCTTGCTTGGATTGCAGGCTCTTTGGGGTAGCTGCTGTCTCATACTACATGCGTATAGAACGCTTAACAAAATGTTGACTGAAGTCTCCAGGCCGCTACTGGAACACTACTGCTGTAATAAAACGCATTGCTTCATAAAATGTTCGTTTTAACCTGTTTGTGCTATTGTGGTGGGATGATTCAGTAGCTACGTTAGCGCTGCCTTACTCACTAAACAGCATTGTCCAGTAGTACTAGAAACAGTAGCTTTTCTTCCTTTCTCTGCTGGGAAAATCAGGCCTTAACTGCATTGGGGAATTACCTCAGTGCCCGCTGCATGTGTGGCAATGCCAGGCTGAGGTACGACTTGCATCTGTGCAACTTGACGGCTGGCTAAATGAGCACAAATGCAAATTATTGCTTGACGCGGCTTCTCCTGTCTACACCAGGGCTGAGCGCTGATGCTACTGCCCAGATGTGTGAAATCGGGGCACGTTCCTAGTGTAGACGAGTCCTGGCACTGTGACCTTCGGGTAAGTCAGTTCTAGATTTCAGGCCTAAGTTCCCTACCTGTAAAATAGAATTAATACTGAGGGTGGTGGTGGTAATGCTTAGTGCTCACCTAGATCTCGGTGAATTATCCGCTGCGTAGGCCTTGTCTATGCCAGGAGTGCTTTGCTAGCATAGGTGCTAAACCAGCAAAGTGCTCCTAGTGCGTTTGAAGTTTGTACCCCCAAACGACACACACTTAGAGCTTATTCCAGCCCCTAGAGCGGGATACGCTACCCTGGCAAAAGCACAGGGTAGGTGCTGTATCGCCACCAGCACAGGGCTGCCAGCATAGCTTTGTCTGTCAGGGATCTCACTCTTCAGGCTGGCGGAAGCCTGTAGTGTGGACACTGTCCCGAGTGCAGAGTATTGTCCCATGGGATCTCATTTTCCACCTTAGACCGGCCATTACTCAGTCTCTGTTGGGTTTTGTTTTGTTTGACAGAATCGCTCCTTTCTCCTCGTGTTGATGCTGAGACCAGTTTGTGTTAAAAAACAACTTAAACAAAAGCCTGCCAATGTTTAAAAACTTCATTTTCCAGGCTAGCCAAATTCTAAGCAGCCCTGGATCTCAGCCACCACTTGTTTGTTTGGTGTCTCCAGAAATTAGCAGATGGTAGAAACTTAACGCTGTTAAACCTATGGGAATTTAATCACTAACCAGCCTCTAGTCGGGTTTATGTCTCCTCCCCTGCAGGGACAGCTGTGATCTGCTAGTAGATGGAGCACAGGACTGCGAGTCAGGGTTTCGTTTCAATTTATTGCTTTGTTCCTTGGGTTCCCTGCTTGCTCCACGGGGAGAATGGAACTTCCCCAAGCTTTGTATGACAGTTCTAAGGATTTCCTGTTATAAAAGTGTTCATGTTGGAATTCTCAGTGCACCTGCCTCAGTAGTTAAATTCCTGGGGTGGAATCCATACATTGGTTGTGGATCCAGGAAGAACAGTGTTGTCTACTGATGGGCGAAGGGGGGTGGGCATCAGGACTGCTGGGTTCCACTCCTAGATTTGGTTCCAGAAGCTGGGGAGCGATTTTTAAAGTGTGTTGCCATTGTGAGAGCTAGTCAGTTTTCAAAAATAAGCTAAGATGATCTCAGGTATTGTATCTGCCCCCATGGTCCTCCTTATTTCTTTTTTTAAATCTCGTTCTCTCCCCTCTTTCACACAGCAGCACCTACACAAGCAAAAGGGGAAAAATTGTGCCTAGTTTTTCTGTTAATCCTGTATAATCAAAATGCTTATTAACACACAGGGGAAAAGCACAAACAAGTGCTGTTAAATGCACAAAGGAGACACCTGGAAAAAATAGAGGGATTTTGCGACTTATTTCTTACAGTGAACTTAAGTCTGGCTTGTTTAAAAAAAAAAAAAAAAAATAGCAGGTACAAAATCTTAAGGCAGAAGTATATTTAGCTTAGGTCCTTTTCTGTTCCCTATCACTGTAGAAAAGCCATTTGTTTGTCTTTGCAGAGGTGTCCTCCTAACTCAGGGGTAGGCAACCTATGGCACGCATGCCAAAGGCAGCACGTGAACACTTACACTGCCTGGGTTCTGGCCACTGGTTCGGGGGGCTCTGCATTTTAATTTAATTTTAAATGAAGCTTCTTAAACATTTGAAAAACCTTATTTATTTTACATACAACAATAGTTTAGTTCTATATTATAGACTTATAGAAAGAGACCTTCTAAAAATTTTAAAATGTATTACCGGCACGCGAAACCTTAAATTAGAGTGAATAAATGAAGACTCGGCACAGCACTTCTGAAAGGTTGCTGACCTCTGTTCTAACTAGAGGCCTGTAATATAGTTGTTTTTCCTCAAGGGAGCTCAAAGCGCTTACAGCGATCGAGGAGTATTGTTATTCCCTTCTCTGTGCCTCCATTTTCCCCATCTGTGAAATGGGAAGTGGCTTGGCTTTGGTCAGAATAAGTGGCGTTCCACTTGATCTGAGATCATCGTAAGCTGGTTTCGCTGGATTTTTCTAATGAGTGAGGCTGTTAGGAAAGGCTGGTGTTGGGAGCAGGGGGGTTGGACTAGATACCTCCTGAGGTCCCTTTCAACCCTGATATTCTATGATCTTCCCGTTCAGCATGGAGCAATGTTAAGAGCTGGCTGTTAGTGAAGGGACTGGGAACTGGGACTCCTGGGTTCTGTTCCTAGCCTCTACACTGACTCACTGTGGGAGCTTATGTAAGTCACTTCCACCTCTCACAGCTTCCATTTTCCTGTTGGTAAAGAGGGTTGTGAGACTGAATTCCTGGGCTCCTTCGATGCTACATATCTCGATTCCCTGAGCAGAGCTGCTGATGGGCTGCGGGGGGTAAATGAAAGTACCTGGAAGCACAGCAGAACAATAGTCATAAGACGGGAGCCCCTTGGCTCCCTCCTCCAAAAATACTCCCATGGCCCTGTAAGGTAATTTAGCCTTGACCGTTAGCTCTGCCTTGAAATCCTGACCATGGCTGAGAGTCCATGGCCAGCAGAAGGTGTTGCACTCTTCCTCTGCTCGATCTGGAGTAGGGTGATCAGACAGCAAGTGTGAAAAATCAGGATGAGAGTGGGGGGTAATAGGAGCCTATATAAGAAAAAGACTGAAATATCAGGACTGTCCCTATAAAATCGGGACATCTGGTCACCCTTATCTGGAGGGGCGATCTAATGCGAGAGAGAGTTTAATCCCTCTGGCCCGTTCAGTCCTCGCCCTCTCTGCTGAATCCCCCAACAAGGGGGCCACTTAGTGCCAGAAGTGCTTGCGATGTGGATCTCCATTCCCTAGGAACGGGATTGCGATTTGGCCGTATGCATTCCATGCAGGCTGCTGAGCAGCCGGAAGATGAAAGTGACAGCCAAGAGCTCAACCTGCAGTGTCTACACGGACCCTACATCACCCTGACATAAGACCTACCACCTTTTGTGGAGTTGTCATGTTGGTGTGTGGGGCACCGACGTCGACGGGAGCAAGGCTGGTGTATGTATGCTGGCGTAATTAGGACGACGAAAGGTGCTTTACACCGACCTAACTCTGTAGCGTAGACCAAGCCTCTCCTAGCTGATGCAGCTGTGCCGGCAAAACTGTGTGGTGTAATTAGGCTTAACAGACAATCGATACCAGCAAAAACACATTTATGCATCTATAAGTGCATCTACACTAGGGCTTGTGCTGGCATAGCTGCGTCAGCAGAAAATCACACCCCTAATCGACATAGCTGTACTGGTATAAGTTTTAAGTGTAAATCAGACTGCAGACCAGTGATACTCAGATTGAGGCCCGGGACCTGCAAGTGGCTCTTTAATGGGTCTCCTGCAGCTCTTTGCAGCACGTGATGTTAAAAGGCTGGGTGATTTAATTATCAACTAGTCTAACTCGCTAACCAATCAGGATGTGTTTACCGTGTTATTAACCAATTGTAGTCGATAAAATAATACTTGGTCGGAATTTTATTTATTTATATGTGGGTAATGTTGATCGCTAATTTGGCTCCGGAACCACTGAGGTCTGAGTATCGCTGCATTAGATTGTGTCTATACTACAGACCTCTGCCGGCACAGCTACGTGGGCTGTGAAGAGGTGTGATTCCCTGACCAGCATGGCCGTGCCAGCAGAAACCCATAGAGCCTAGTGTGCACACAGCTATGCTGGCAAAGCTATGCTCTTACTGATATGGGTTCTTTTCCTTGTGGTGGATGGATTTCCTTGAATACCTCCAAACGTGGCCATTTTAATTTCAGAATAGCTTTCATGGTTTAACTGGACACCCTACCTTATTCCAGAGTAACTTCCTCATGGACACAAGCTCCTCCATCTCGTCTCTGGGCAGGCCGGCCAACTGTGATCAGGTTCTGCCTCTTGATTTACTTGGAATTGGTCCTGCTTTGAGCAGGGGTTGGACTAGATACCTCCTGAGGTCCCTTCCAACCCTGATATTCTATAATTTTATGATTTTCCTGGGGGAGTGATGTTTGAGAGTCCTTATGAGTTTTAGGCCTGGTCTGCTCTTAGGTTGCCAGAAGAACAGGAGTACTTGTGGCACCTTAGAGACTAACAAATTTATTTGGGCATAAGCTTTTGTGGGCTAAAACCCACTTCGTTGGATACATGCATGGAAAATACAGTAGGAAGATATATATACACAGAGAACATGGAAACATGGGTGTTGCCATACCAACTCTAACAAGACTAATCAATTAAGGTGGGCTATTATCACCAGGAGAGAGAAACTTTTGTAGTGATAATCAGGATGGCCCATTTCAAACAGTTGACAAAAAGGTGTGAGTAACAGTAGGGGGAGAATTAGCCCGAGGAAATAGTTTTTACTTTGTGTAATGACCCATCCACTCCCAATCTTTATTTAAGCCTAATCTGCTGGTATCCAGTTTGCAAATTAATTCCAGTTCTGCAGTTTCTCGTTGGAGTCTGTTTTTGAAGGTGTTTTTGTTGAAGAATTGCGACTTTTTTCTGTAATTGAGTGACCAGGGAGGCTGAAGTGTTCTCCGACTGGTTTTTGAATGTTATCATTCTTGACATCGGATTTGTGTCCATTTATTCTTTTGCGTAGAGACTGTCAGGTTTGGCCAGTGTGCATGGCAGAGGGGCATTGCTGGCACATTGGTAGATGTGCAGGTGAATGAGTCTCTGATGGGGGGGCTGGTATAGCTACAGTGCTCAGGAGTGAAGATTCCAGACCCCCGAGCGCTGGAGCTATGCCAGCCTAACCCCATGTAGACGCAGCGAGGTCAACGGAAAATGCTTCTGTCACCCTAGCTACTGCCGCTCAGGGAGGTGGTGTAGGCTGTAGACTTCCATCGCTGTAGGGTGCGTCTATGCTGGAGGGTGGGAGGGGGCGCTGCACAAAGAAACATGCATAATGGCCAAATTCCAATCACCCACCCCTCCCTGGGGAGGGAGGGGGAAACAACCCTGAATGGCTTCCAATGTCCAATCAATAGGTGTGGCCGAGTATTGTTTCCTACCTGGCCCTCTGGGGGTAAGTGAAAGGAGCCGTCACTGAGCACTTCAGAGACAGGAAGGCATGAGGGCAGGGAATAGATAGGGGCCCATTTCCCAAGATAAATGGACACAAGGGAACTGATTCCAGGAAGTAACGGGTTGTCCTCACTGAGCGAGTGGCCAGCCATGGATTCCACCAGGTTACATTCATAATTAAGCTCTTGGAGAGCCTTGAAAAGTAACATTTTCTGTAACTGAGACTGCAGAGCGGCCAAGCTTTCTGCATCTAGCGGCTAACATCTAAAACCTTGCTGCTTTTATTTCTTCTCGGCTGTGCTGTAAAATACCCCTAACTGGAATGGATCAGGTGGGGTTGGAGGTTGGAATTCTGACCAGCCCGTTTTTGGGGAGCGTAGCGGTTACCTGTCCTTCCTGCCCAGGGAGGGTTCAGTTGCTGATGTGGGAGAGAGGGCGGGCCATGGACGGTAGGGAAAGGAGTAACCCCACCAAACTCATGCGAGTGCCGGGTGGCAGTAGGCTGGATGTCACAAGAGACAAAGACTTTGATCTTGGCTAGCTACACAGCAGGTGGAGAACAGGGGAGAAATTCTCAGCCAGAAGCTCAGAGAAAACAGAGAATCTGTGTGGTAGAGGGGTTCATGAAGTGGCAGGAGATGCAGAGGAGAAGGCTGTTGCACCAAAGGGTAGATTATGTGGCTAGACAAGCAGGGAGGAGCATAGAGAGAGTGGATCAAGGTGGTTGACTGACGCTAATCCACAGTGGGATTTAAAACTGAGGCGGAACAGGCTCCTGAAACAAATCAAGCTGGTCAGGGATACCGGAGGAAGGGAGTGAATGTGGCTATGTCACCTTGTCTGTGTGAGGTCAGCAGCAGCACATGCTGGGGTCTGCAGAGCTGGGACTATGAGGAGCGCTCAGACGCTTGCCCATCCTCCGGGAGATGCACCGGCACATGAGGTCTGGCCTAGAGGCATTCCTTACAAACAGTCCCTTGTGAGACACTCGCTTATCTCCATGTCAGGAAATCCTTCCAACAATAACTGACTTTGTTGGGAACCACATTCTGAAAGCTACAAAAGCCTAGAGATTCAGGGGAAATGTAGCAATGTCCTTGCCACTGACTTGGATCCTGTATCCCCAAAAGCTCCTGGATTAGGCCCCCTTGCTGGGCATTTTTGTAACATGGCTTTGGAAACACCTAGGGATGGAGACTTTTCACCAATCGAAAAACTGTCTTTGAAGCCCTCCTAGCCCTGTCCCAAACAGCCCCACTCAAGCATACAGAGAGAGCACAGCTCCACCTCTGTTCTCATCTGTTCATGCCCTTCTGAAACCTTCTTCTTTGGGGCTGAACCTTCAATCCTTTCCTCGGCTGGTCTCAGCCCAGCCTTTTGTGGAGAGCTCAGTGTCTCTCTCTGGGTCTATTTCATTTGTTGGGTGGGGGAAGACACCTGCACCTTACTGGAAATGACCCCGTGGCTCAGCAGTGGCCCATGAAACAGCTGAATCCAGTCATATGTGGAAGTCGCGCCTCACAGAGCAGGTGCCCAGCATCTTCTAAGGTGACAATTTGATTATGAATTTTGTACTGAGTTTGCAGCAAGAGCTACACCCCTCTGCTTTGTCATGGTTGGGGACAGGGCCTTATGATATCTTTTGGGCTCGATTTGTTGGATAGCTGGGGCCAGGAAAGTACAAGAAACCAATTGGAATACAGACCAAGGAGTCAGGACGTCTAGGTTCTGTTCCGAGTGTTGCTATTTATTTGCTGTGTGTCCTTTGTCACCTCACTGTGCCTCCATTTCCCTATCTGTGAAATGGGAATGATTCTTCCCTACCTCTGAGGGTCGAGGCTTTCATCCCTTAATGCCTATGAGGGATTTGAGCTCGGTATCTCTGTTAAACTGCATACAACAGGGAAAGCTTTTGGTGCCAGTATGTTGGGGAGACAAGGTGAGGGAGGGAATATCTTTGATTGGCCCAGCCCTTGAACTTACAGAGCTCTTCTTCAGAGGGGCTTTAGTGTTTGAAGAAAAAGGAAATTGCAGATTAACCCCAGAAGTTGGGGCACTCCAGGTATTTTGTGCGTTTGTGGCTTCCATCAACGCAGGAAGAGCCAGGGGCTTGGCATAAAGAACATGGTTTATAAAAGCACCTGGACACTTGCTGAGTTGCTTTGTCATAGACAGAAGTTAACAATGCCCGTGTTTTAACTAGCCTCTTGAGGCTTAATACTGCCCATCAAGGTGAAAAGGAGCCAGCTTGTGCCTCTGGGGTTTCTGCTGATGTTTGTTTTTCCTGCAAGACATCTAGGAATCTTTTAGCACGATATCTGTCTAGCAGCACGGCTGCCCACCCACCCTTTCAGCTCGGATTCTGCATGGTGCTGATGAGACATTGCCATGGGTTTGTGGTTCTAATACCAAATTCTCACTCCTGTATATCCACCCATCCTTGTCTTGTTTCCAGCTGTTACTTTCCTCTGGGTTACATGCTGCTTTGCCCTTCTCTAGCGTCTTTTATCCAGGGATCTCAAAGCACTTGAAAGTCTACGATCTCCCTGTGAGGCTCTAATTTTAGCGGTGGGGAAACTGAGGCACCGCGGTGACGGGACTGGCTCGAGGTCACCCAGCGAAGGGGGCAGAGCTGGGGAACAGAACAAAGGCCTTCTGACTGTTGTCTAATCTAAACTACCACAGCGACTCCAGAGGAAATGCTGCCAAATCTTCCTCTTTGGTAAAGCCTTTCCTCATGGCAAAAATGACGATCTCAACACTAACACCCCCACCTCCCCTTTCAGTAAACCTGGCACAAAGCGACGAGCACATGCACAGCCTGGATTTCACCCTGAACAAGGAGAAGAGCTGGGGGAACTCCATGAAGGCCGCTAGGGACTTCACTACTGCTGGCGGTTTGATGAGGGGGGCGCACAGATGCTGTGGTGATGGGCAGCAGAATAAAATCCTGGCTAGCTGGGAATGGAACCCAGGAGTCCAGCGGTGTTTGCTGTGATTGCTGCCTGTCTTCCCTTTCCTGACTGATCTCCCCCTTTTTCCTGGTGCTGTCCTCCTGGTTTGATGAACAGAATCTGAAGCCCTGAGACCTGCAATGCCTGTCTCCCCTCCTCCCTCCAGTGTGGTGTTGGCCTGCCAGGCTGAGCAAGGATGGACACGGTGAGCTCTGGATCCCAGCCCTAGCAGATGGCAAGGGAGGTGGAGCTCCTCCCACGAATTAGTCGATGTTGCTGGGGGCAAGGCAGAGAGGATGGCAGCGGAGGTGCTTAGGATTTGTGCCTCTGCACCGAGCATCGGATGGGTAGCTGCTGCCTTAAACCGCACCTCCTAGCCAGGGCCATCCTCCCAGAAGGCCAGCCGCGGCCACCGAGGAGTTTGGGGCTTGTTTTGCTAAACCTCCCTCCCACTGCAGCTGTCCCTGCTGAGTCCTGACCTCATGATGTCACGCTGAGGCGCAGAACATGTTGCTGCTGCTTGTTTAACCAGTGTGGCTTTCTATCATCCCCCTCCCCTTCTCTTCCATGTGAAACTCGAGCCGGGTCCGGCCAGCTGCACTCCTCCACGGAGCTCCCTTCTAGCAGGTTAGTACTGCATCGGGTGCCTGGCTCTGGAAGCTGAAGGGTGACTGAGCTGGCAAATCACACCGCTGAAGACTTGCTAAATAAGCAAGCTCTGATGGGATCAGGAAGGCCGAAAGCGAGAAATGCGGTGTACTGGAAACCTCTTGGGTGCAGGGATTTTTGAAGTAGGTGTTGTGGTTTTGGAATAGGTTGCCAAACAAACGGGTGTATCACTGGGGGAAGCTGAGTGAATTTGGAGCATTGTGTAAATGTGGTATTTCTTATATGCCACCCAAAGCGTGCATGGTACTCTACAGGACAGACGCAGGTCCCCCTTAGCTGAACAGCAACTGAGAGTGGTTCACCAGGGCTCCATGCATGGCATTGAAGGTGCCCTGATAAATTTCAGTTAAGACTGTTCTCTGTGGTTCAAAGCAGGGGAACTGGGATTTGGGTTCTGTACCCAGCCCTGTCTCTGACTTGTGATCTTGGGCAAGTCAGTTCCCACTTTGTGCCTCAGTTTCCCCATCCTTAAATAGGGTGTAATATTCCTCGGCTCCCATGTGGCTTGTGAGACTTAGCTTAATGTTTGTAAATCCCCAAATTAAAGACACTCTAGATGCACAAGGTTTTTTATAAATAGTGTCTCTCCTCCAAAGCTCGGCTGAATCCCTTTCTGCTTTCTATCTTAGCGAAAATAATTATAGTGCCCAAAAGGAGGAAATGCAGAGGGAAGAACTTTGAAGTTGGAGATTTTTAGAAGTTGTCCGGCAGGGAGAAGTAAGCTCATAACTTGATGCTATGTTCCCAGAGAAGTCAACCTAGGTGTGGCATAATGCAGAAAGCTTGGAATGCTTTAGTTGGCAGGGAGAGGAAAATGTGGCTCAGGAACAGGTATGAGATTTGCAGTGCCTGCCAATGAAGTGCGAGTCATTGAGTAATGAAATAGAAGCAAGGCGGTCTAGTGGTCAGAGCTGGAGACAAGGGCTTTATCTACACTGAGCTATGCTGGCAATAGCCTCTACTGTGGGCACAGTTATTATATTGGTATAAATGTACTTATATCAGCATAAGCTATCTTGCTATAAGCACTTTTATAGTGAGATAACATTGTCTATACTAGGGCTTTTCCCAGAATAGCTGTGTTACTTTAAAAAAATAAATAAGCGCCCCCAACGGACTGTTATGCTGGTAAAACTTTTGAAATTATACTAAGTCGAGGTATCAGGATGTCTGTGTTCTGCTCCCGGCTCTTTCTGTGTTAGGTTTTACACGTGTGGTAATAGCACACGTTAGGTACCATGGTGTGTAAATCCAGTGTGGACAAGCCAACGTACGCTTCAACATACAGTAAAGTGATCAAATTAACTGGCTTTAGACTTGAGCAGTTTAAAGTATACACTGCCTTGTTCTGAAAAATTGAGCTTAGGTGTGGTTTAGATCAGTGCTTCTCACTGGTCCACGACCCATCGGCTGCCGGTCCGAGGCGAGTTTCCTCAAAAGAGCATTGAATAGGATGATATGGCACTGGTCCCTGGCACATTAGGGAAAAAAAATTGCCGGTCCCCCACATCAGATATCTAAACCAGTGCTTCTCAAGCTAACTGCGCGCCTTTTAAATCTTATTCTGTACACAGCCATTGACTCACTGATCACGTTCCCTCTCTTTGCCTCAGTTTCCCCATCTGTAAAATGGGTGATAACACCCAACCTTGTCAAGTGTTTGAAAGCTGAACGATGCTGTGTACATGCAGTCTTTGTTTTAGAGGAAAATGCTGTTTAGAAATGCAGGTTCCTCTAGAAAGAAGGAAAGCCCCCCAAATATACACACACTTAGACGTGGGATAAAACAAAAGTTCTCTAATAAATTCACAGCAGCCACCTGTCTTTCTTGAACAACTGATTCTTTCTTATTTTTGGGGTGCTGTCAGGTTAATATCTTTAAAAAAAAAATCTTGTTTAGATATTGTTTAATTCTTGGACTTCACTCAATTTGGGCAGTAAAATTATACTGTTCAATTTCACTTGATTTACGTCAATTTCGTATTCTGTCTCCTGTTAACTCAAGGCTGCAGTGTTCAAAATCTCCAATCTTACTGCAGCCTATAGATTCCCTCTTTTGGGGATCAAAACCCATTAAAATGGCCTTTTGCATCTCAGTCCTATTCTCTTGCTGCTTCTGGAGAGCAGAGAGGTTGAATGGTTAGAGCAGCCAGAAAATTCCCAACTCTTGCAAACATTGCTAGGGAAGGTTTCAATCCAAAGCCACTTCTCGTCATGCCAGCTTTTGTGAAAACTTATTAAAACTTCTTTGGTCTTAAAATAAACATAGCGCTTCCCTTTGATCTGAATGATCTGCCTTCACCTCAAAATCCAGGTACCCGGTCTGTAAAGCGTTCAGTGCCGCATTGTTTCTGACCATTTGCAATTGTGCATTGGGCAAAGCGAGGCACTCTCTGCTGTGGCGGCAGATGTGCCCCAAACACAAGGCTAAGCTGGTAGATCCTGTTGCATATACTAAGGTTCTACCCCCACCCCCACTCCCTTGTCAGCACCAGCTGGGAATCATGTCAGCAATTAGCATTGATCTTCCATGTGAGCACAGCTTTGGGGGGGGGTCTACCCCCAGAGAGGGGAATTAGAACAGATGAGCACTAGCTGTTGCATAAATAACACACACACAAGCACCGCCATTGGTGGTTTTTTTTTTGTTTTTTTTTTTTAAACCAGTTGCCAACAGTGCAGGATTTTGTTTGTGGGGGGGTTGGTGGTGAGGAGTGAAATATGGAATAGTGAGGCCAGGTGCTCCGGTCTGTGCTGCTCCGAGATTTCTCCCTTCCCCTCCCTCCCAGTTCAAGGCCTTCTGCAGACTGTCTGCTAAAACCTTGGCCTGAGGTCTCAGCTGGGGAGTGAGATTATAGAACACCTGGCGCTAGTTTTGCTCATTAAAAACAGTTGCTCTTGAAGGGCCCACAAAGGCTGGGTTTTTTTTTTTTTTAAAGCAGGGGAATGGTTTTAAAATAGCTCAAAACAGCACTAGGAAGGATTGAGAAGGGAGTGGTTTGCCCAGCTCTTAATCTGGGTCTCCTCGCCAGGTAAATCTGTCATTTTCCTTGAGACTGTGTCCCTCCTCTCCCCCGTGGGTGCTTGAGGCCTGGGAGCAGGAGGCCAGGGAGAGCTGTTCTGAAGGTTTCCTCTGTGCTTCGGAAGCTAATCCATTTGTCACGTGATCCTCCAGAGCTCAGCCATTCCAGTTGGCCTTGGACGCAGGGACAGGCAGGGTTGAAGGCCTGGGAGTGGGAGGGAAATGTTCCAAATGGCGTTTAACAATTTCATTGAGATGTCGTGTTTTCTGAGGGTTGGTGGTTTGTTTGTTTTTTAAATGCTCCTGGTAGGCAGGACCCTGCACTGGTCAGGAAGAGGAACAGGAAGAACAGCTTTTAGAAATAGCAGGCCCTTTAAATAGTCCCACCGTTCAGTCTCTCTCTTTGTCTGAGCCTTGTGTGCCTTGTCTGTCCCTGGCACCAATTCTCTGGTGCAGTCTGTGTTCTCCATGTGCTGAGTGGGGACTTAATACTCCCAGCAATTCCAGAGCATCAGTGCACAAAGATGGTTTCCGTTGATAGACCCGAGGACTCCTCCTCTATTGGTATTTTTTAAGAGGGGGTAGTGGGTGGGATCCTCCAGCCAGCAGTCCTGCTTCCTAGTTAAGCATAAAGCCACTTGCACCTGCGCTAAACCCCTAGGCGGAGCAGCTGCAGGGGTGTTGGGAGCTTTACAGTGCATCTGTGTAGAAAGCTGCCTAATATTAGTGGTAATGATTAGGGGTTAGATCCGAGGCTGGGACTCTAAAATCCGGGGTTCTATCCCTTGCTTTGGGAAGTGGTGTGGTCTAGTGCTTGGAGCAGAGAGGATGGGTTCCATGCCCAGCCCTGCCACTGCCTTGCTGCGTGACTTTGGGCAAATTCCTTCCTTCGTCATGCTTCAATTTCCCTGTACGATCATGATGCAAATGCTCCTTGGTAATATTCTCAGATGGCACAAAAACTGAGGGAGTGGTAGATATTGACAGGAACAGGTCAGTTCTTCGGAAAGATCTGGATCGCTTGGGGCGGGGGCTCATTTGAATGTGTCTTAATGTGACCAAAGGCAAGGCCCTACATCTTGAAACAAAGATGGGTTGGGGGGTCAGTCTCCTGGAATGCACTTGGGGGTTGGGGTAAATAACCCCTGAACCTGAGCTCAGAGTGCAGTACTGTAGCTAAGTGGGCAAATCTGATTCTTTGCTGTATAAACTGGAGAATATCAAGTAGAAGTAGGGAAGTGGTGTTATCTTTGTATATAGCATTACTGCAGGGGTGGGCAAACAGCTCGCCTGCCGTTTTAAGCTGGTCCTCGAGCTCCCGCTGGGGAGCAGGATCAGGGAGGGGAGCTTGCCCTGCTCCAGCTGGGGAGCAGGGTCAGGGGCCACACCACCTGGAAGCCGCGGCATGGCCCTGCTCCAGCTGGGGAGTAGGGTCGGGGCTGCTCCACACTGTTTCTGGAAGCAGTGGCATGGCCCTGTTCCGGCTCCTACGTGTACGGGGCAACCAGGGGGCTCTGCCCTGCACGTTGCCTCCGCAGCTCCCATTGGTCGTGAATTGCGGCAAATGGGAGCTGTAGGGGCTGTGCCTGTGGACGGGGCAGTGCGCAGAGCTGTCTGGTTGTGACTCTGCTGCTTTCAGGAGCTGTTTGAGGTAAGTGCTGCCTAGAGCCTGCACTCCTGAGCCCCAACCTCCTGCCCCAGCCTTGATCCCCCTCTCACCCTCCAAACCCTTTGGTCCCAGCCTGGAGAACCCTCCTACACCCCAAACTCCTCATCGCCAGCCCCACCCCAGAGCCTGCACCCACCCCCTGCTCCAGCCCTGATCCTCCTCCCGCCCTCCGAACCCTTCAGTCCCAGCACCTACACCCAAAAATGTTTGCCTGCCCCTGCATTAGTAAGACTGTGTCCAGTTCTAGTGTGCACTTAAGGATGTTAACAAGTTGGGAAGAGTTCAGAAAAGAGCTACAAGAAGATTCATGGTCTGGAAAACCTGCCTTAGAGAGGAAGACTAAAGAAACTCAGGGCTTGTTTACACTTAAAATGCTAAAGCAGACAGCTGTTGTGCTGTAGCACTTCAGTGTAGAATTCAGAATTCTTCCCGTTCAGCAAAGCTAATCTGCCTCCCCAAGAGGCGGTACTTAGGTGAACACAAGAATCCTTCCATGTAAGCAGTGCTAGGTCAATGGGAGAATTCTTCCCTTGACCAAGCGCTGTCCACATGGGGACTTAGGTTGGTTTAACTGCACTGCTCAGGGGTGTGGATTTTTCACACCCCAACCAACATGGTTAAACAGATTTTGTTTCCTTGTGTAGACCAGGCCTCAGCCTGTCTAGTTTATCCAAGAAGAGTGGAAGGAGTGACTTGTTCACGGTCTACAAGTACCTACATGGGAAGATTCCCGAGAGAGAGCTTTTTAATCTAGTAGAAAAAGGAAAGCAAGATCCAGTGGCTAGAAGCTGAATCAAGACAAATTTAACAGTTTCAACAGGGAGGATAATTAACCATTGGAACAATTTACTTTGGGAAGTGGTGGATTTTTCATTCCTTTGGGAGACCTGCTGTAGCTCAACCAAAAGTAAGCAGCTTGCTGCAGTAATTTTGGGGTGACAATCTCTGGCCCATGTTCTGCAGGGGTTCAGACAGGACCATCACGATGATCTGTTCTGGCCTTCAAATTCTGAAGGTCTGTTTAGCCTGTGGGGGAGTTGGGTTTACACCACTCTGCAGAGACACGGGGATTTTGGTCTCTTAATGATATAGATGACTCAGGATCCCAGGACATCCCTGAGGCAGGCATGCAGCTTTCACTTCTCCAACCACCCTAATCCCCACTCCCCCCCACTTTTGGGCTGTGGTGGTTACACCCTACCCATGCCTGAAGAGAGATGCTCCAGAGCTTGGAGTTAGGAGGTGCTGCAAGTGGGGAGGGATAGCTCAGTGGTTTGAGCATTGCCCTGCTAAACCCAGGGTTGTGACGTCAATCCTTGAGGGGGCCATTTAGGGAACTGGGGTTTTAAAAAAGAAAAAGTCTGGGAATTTGCCCTGCTTTGAGCAGCGGGCTGGACTACATGATCTCCTGAGGTCCCTTCCAACCCTGAGATTCTGTATTCTAAGGTAGGAAGTGCTGTTTGATCTCAAACTCCATATGGTCTTGGTTTGAGAACTTAAGCTACAGCTTCACTAGAAACACTCCAGCCCATCAATGTAGACGCTCGCTAAAGCAACCGGAGAGGTTCTCCCATCGCTGTAGTTAATCCCCCTCCCCAAGAGGCAGTAACTAGGTCACGGGAAGAATTCTTCAGTTGACCTAGCGCCATCTACACCAGGGTTTGGGTCAGCTTCACTACATACCTCATCCCTGAGCGACGTAGCTGGGTTCACCTCACTTTTTCATGTAGACCCGGCTGTAGTTTCTCTACGTTTTTGCCCCTCTGCCATTGGGTTGGCCTCTAATCTGACAAACTTTTCCACCTCTGCAATGATCAGCAGCAGCCCATGACCTGGTTTGTCTCCTTGTTGCACTGTGCCCTTTGCACACAGGCCATCCTGAGGCAAGTCATGGGTTTCTGTGACCAGGCGTGGGGGAGGGGGAAGAGTATTCGGGTGGGGGGTGAGGATAAAACTTAATCCTCCTTACAGAGCAACTTACAGAAGCTGCTTCCTCCTTCTGCAAGGAGGCCCCTTGCAGCGCGGCCTTTGCATTTCAGCCAGTGACTATTCTACTCACCAACAGTCTGATCTGTCTTTTAATAAGCCTGTTGGGCTGATTACTGGAGTTGTTAAATAATCCTGTATCCAGTTGAGTGCCCCCTGTAGGACTGAACAGTAGTTACATGGTCAAGTTGCAACGAAAACACCCCATAACGGCAATACTGTGCATGCCGCGTATCCAGCCAGAAATGGACGTGACGGGTTCACGGTTAATGTATGTGTGGGCTAACCAGAAACCATATCCTTTCGCTTAAAATTGAAAGCACAAATGTTCCCTTAGATTATCAGCATGGCTCACCATTGAGGGTTCCTCATTTTTGCGAGACCCTGATGACAGTTGCCCACGGCAGTGTTGCTTTTGAGTTCCAGACTATCCAAACCAAGAACAGGCACTGGAGACAGAGGCTACGTATTCACTGGAAAAAGAGGTGCATCTTTACACTGAGCTCATCTCCATTTAAAAACACGTCATCTTGTCCCAGACTTAGCCGGAACGAACTGGTCTCTGGTCGTTCTGTATCCTGTGCTCTTTGGTGGACGGATGGTAGTTTGATAACAGAACTGTGAGCTTTTAGATTTGAAGTCTTACATTGATCTCTCGTTAATTTGAAAATGGGGATCATGGTGCTTGAAACCCTGGGCAGGGTTGGGGTGGCCTAGATCTGGGTTCTAATCCTGGTTCGGCCTCTAGGTCGCTCCACAACTTCCCTATTCTGTGTCTGTTTTCCAGTCTGTCAAACGAGAGTGACTCTATACCAGGGGTAGTCAATAGGTAGACTGCTGGCCAGATCCGGACCGCCAGACACTTTTGAACAGACCGGAAAATCTTTTTGCCATTGTCATTCTAAATTCATCACCCTCATTGTTATAATGTTTGTATGATTTTTTCTGCAGCCTGGACCTTGACTATACCTTGACAAGAAACATGGATCTTGACAGAAAATAATTGATTCTCCCCCCCCCCCCCACCATCTGTAGATATCTAAGCACTTAATTAAATAGTACAGTAAGGAATGGTTCCTGAGTCACGGTATAGCCTGGGTAGAATGTCTTTCAGGACTATCAGTAACCAAACTGTGTGGCAGTGCAGTGCCCCCCAAACGATCAGCCTTGTACAAGTGTATTTTTTAGTCTCATGTTTAGCTAACTCTGCTAGAGTCCTGGTGAAGACATGGCAGTTTGTAGTGTTCCCGTGAGTTAGCAGGTCACAGTGAGCTGTAGGCTGTCCCATGGCAGTTTGAGATAAAGACGGGGAGAGCCTGCGGCTTGCCGTGACCTGCTAACTCATGTGGAAACGACAGACTGCCTTGTCTTCACCGGGATTTTACCATGCGTATGTGAGCTCGAGTTACGAACACAGTGAAGACACAGGCACAGTTGCTGTGGTGCGGATGGGATCTCGGTGGAATAGTGACTTCTAAGAACACACACAACCCCCCTGTGGGGGCAGAGGGGAATTTGCCATTGACACTAAACCACGAGGAAACGCTCATGTAATCAGCCCTGTGCAGAGTCAACGATCCTCCCTCAAGAGCAATTTCTTCAGGGAGCAATCGGTTGAAGAGCGTCTCTGGGAGCATGGAAGCTACGAACGGTTTGTAAATGCCTTTCTTTCTTTCTTTCTGTTTTTAAACCGGTGAGGTTTTCAAAGACAATGGAAGGAGGTTAAAATGGGGTCTGGTCTCCTACCATGGTGGGCGGGGTGTATTTAAAAAAAAAAAAAAAAGGAGGGGGGTGGGGAACTTAATCAGAAGGGGTGCAGGAGAAACTGACTAATCTGTGGAAACACCAGGATGACAAGGGGCAGAACTTGACTTCCCCCTGTATTTGAGAAATGAAATGTCTGGGTTTTTTTCTTCCCTGGTGGAGATCATGTGTCTCTGCTTGTACAAAGACATAAATGCAAATTGTTTGTAGTAGAACAAGTGGGAGTAAACTGCGACGCCGGATGTTAGGGCAGATGTTGAAGAATTAGTCTGATGCATAAATAAGAAGCAGTGCGCAGGTTGCGTGTGACACCAGGCCGCATAATGACGGTGCTTGTCTCTACAGCGTAAAAGCCTACGTTCAATGTTTCATAAGTAGTCTTTAAAATGTGCCTTTTGGATTGAGAATTCACTGCGGGTGAGAAGTGACAGCCCTGGAGACTGGTCTGTCAAGTATACCAGAACCGGTGTTTCATGGGCAGTGCTTGTTCCCAAGCTAGTGTCAGTCTCTGGTTCCTCCAGGTCTTGGGCCTTTCTTCGGAGGTTGCCGCTGAAAGATTCTGTTCTCTCGGGGCTCTTATCCTGCCGTCGTCACCGGAGTGCCAGAGCACCTTCCAGTTGTGGATTGTGATGTGCCCATCAGCTGTCACGGGTGGCTCGTTCCCTCTCTCCTCCCAAGGGAGAGTGTTATGTGCAGTGGAGTGTTTTGTTTTGGTAGAGTTTTGTTTTCAAATGTTACACACTGCGCTGTGGTTATGTCAGGGAAGGCGGGTTGAAGAAGTGCACCTGGCACTTGTAGGAGGAGGTGGGGAGGTCTGGGATGGGCCATAGTTCCCATGGGAGATTGTTCCATAGCTGAAAGAAGGTCTGTTTGATGCCAGCCGAGCTGTACCCTGGGGGTGGAAAGTTCCTCTGGGCCTGAGGAACAGAGCTGCCAACTGAACTTGAGGGTCTTAGGTTACGTAACTGGGAACGTGCTTCCCACTGTCAGCAGCGACACGCTAGCTCTGCTTGAACTAACAGCACCCTGACAGTAGCGGCGTAGCTGGTGTAACACAGATGGTGGCTCAGGTTAGCTGCCCGAGTATGTATCCTGGGTGTGTTTGCACTCAGACAGCTAGTCCAAACTGCCGACCATGTGATCCTGGTGACACTAGCTCAAGCGGAGCTGCCGCCTGTCTGTCTGCCCGGGCTGGGAGGCATGCTCCCAGCTGCAGTGTAGATGTCTTCTTCAATCTGCTGGGCCTGGACCTTGGCCTGGGCCATTGAACACTTTGAAGATCTGGACAAAGCCGAGTTTTACTGCTCAAAAGTGAGGTAATTTTGGTTTCTGAAGCCGTGTCCAATGCTGCTTCTCAAAATTGAGGTTGAGCTGCTTAAGGGACGTCTTTCTCCTTCCCTGATGTCCAAGTCGGCATTCAGAAAATCCCTCTTGGTTGTCTCTTCTCCATGCCCACGTGCGGATGAACCTGTTCCTAGTAAGAGGGAAGCTGTGTGTAGAGGGGACAACCTTTGCACTGGCTGTAACCTCCAGGGTAGTATTGGAGGGGATATGCACAGGTAAACTAGAAATCCAGGGAGCATGTTGAGTCTGTTCTAAGGGGGAGAATTTCCCTAAACAAATCCTTGCTTTGTTTGCGGAGGCCAACTATTGGCTTTTTCCGGGGCGTCTTTGTGTGCAGCAACCTGCTTGTCTCCTCTCTTGTCTGTAAATAGTCATACTCTGCCAAAGCTGGATGAGAAAAATCATTATTTGAAAAACCAACTTCCCTGCAGAATCGTGTGTGAGGCTAAGCGGGCCAGTGTGCTGGGAAAACAGATGGCAAATGATGGAGCTGAGCGTAACCATACAGAGGTCCTCTGTCCCAGCTCTTTGTAATCCCACTTCTTTTCAACATATCCCTTGTGCTGAGAGATCTAATGGAGCTTCTCCTCCCACATCACTTATGACATCTCTGAATTATCCCTAGTCGTGGCTAGAGGAACATCATGTGGTGTCTTTGAAATTTGTTTGCGTAGGACAAGGTTTAATCATAGAGGAGGTCTCTTCTATTGCTAATAAAATCCCCTCTGTTCCTACTCAGGTGTCCAGCACAGGATCAAGCCCTCCAGTATCTTCTAGTGGCTCTTCTATCAAATCTGCCTTTAAATGTCTCAGCAGGCAGGGTTCTTCTTCCCCTGGGAGATGACTCCAGAGCCTTAATAGATCTCAGTGTCGCTTAAATTTTCCCTTTTGTAATTTCAGCCCATTCTCGGTATCACTTAGCCCGTTGTGCCTCCCAGCCGTTTCCTTTCCTCCTATCGAAACCCTTCCCAATCTGGTAGACAATGTTTTGCGCACTCTCCCCTTTCAAATGTAATGAGGACTCTGAACAAATTCTGTTTGCCGCACTAGGCTCCCTTCCTTCTAGCATATGTCTGCACTGCAACATGGCTGACCCATGCTAGCTGGCTTGGGCTAAGGAACTGTTTAAATGCTTAATTGTAGCCATTTGGGCTTGGGCTCTGGGACCGTGGGAGGTGGGAGGGTCCCAGAGCTCACATCTACACCTACATCTCCACCCCTTAGTCTGGGGTGGACAAACTTTTTCAGCCCGAGGGCCACATTGGGGTTGCAAAACTGTATGAAGGGCCAGGTAGGGAAGTCTGTGCCTCCCCAAACAGTCTGGCCCCTTCCCTCTGACTGTCCCCCCTCAGAACCCTCGACCCATCCAAGCCCCCCGCCGCTCCTTGTCCCCTGACTGCCCTCTCCCAGGACCCTGCCCATAACTGCACCCCTGGGACCCCACCCCATATCCAACCCCCTCTGCTCTCTGTCCCCTGATTGTGTTGACCCCGAGGGCCACATTGGGGTTGCAAAACTGTATGAAGGTCCAGGTAGGGAAGTCTGTGCCTCCCACAACATTCCGGCGAGCACCAGATGTACACACTCGNCCCGCTCCCAGTCCCCTGACTGCTCTGACTCCTGTCCACACTCCTGCCCCCTGACAGCTCCTCCCGGACTTCCACACTTATCCAACCCCCCCAGCCACCCCCCAGAACCTCTGCCTCATACAACCACCCCTGTCCCCTGACTGCCGCCCAGCCCCCTTACCACACCACTCAGAGCAGCATGTCTGGCAGCCGTGCCGCCTGGCCGGAGCCAGCCGTGCTGCTTGGCAGAAGCGCCCAACCCCGCTGCCCAGAGCGCTCCCCGCCTGGCAGTGTGGCTTCAGGGGAGGGGGAATAGCGGGGGAGGGGCCAGGGGCTAGCCTCCCTGGCCAGGAGTTCAAGAGCCAGGCAGGATGGTCCCGTGGGCCGTAGTTTGCCCACCTCTGCCATAGCCTGATCCCCGTGAGCCCGTGTGGGCTGGCACAGACCCTCCGGGGGCATCTAATTTCAGTGTAGACACATTTAGTGTCTGTTTTGCAGGGCAGAGCTATTTGTCTGGGCATTGGAAGAGTCCCACTGAGAAGCTCACCCGCATGGTACAATAGATGACATTGATGCAGCGTGGGGATGTCTCTGGTGGTCAATCGACTGCACAGAGATCCCTCTTGGAATGACCTATGGTGAGGGTTAAAAATTTAACTAGACTAAACCTACCTACTAAGCTGTCTACAGTGGCTTTCCTAGTGGTCTTCAGAACTCTGCTTAAGCTCAGTCATAGTGAAACAGGTTTCTAATGAGGTCTCAAGGACACAAATGAGACCAAACCATGTATAAAAACATGTTTAGCTGAGACTCAGAACTAGGTTTCTTAGCCTGGTTTGTCCCCATATGGCCATCTGAAACATGTTAAAACATTTACTTCCACGGCATCGACGTCATTCTTAATCGTGGTCTTAGAGCACCGCAGGTCAATGTAGCTGCAGCTATGGAAAGGCCTGTGGAAATGCCTTATGCTAGTGCCGATACAGTGACCTGCTACAGTTAGCCACATGCCTTCACCATAAAGGCCATGTCTTTGGTTTGATGCCATCACACAGGACCGTTTGCGGTGCCTTCCTACATCAGTGGCTCTCAACCTTCCCAGACGACTGTACCCCTTTGAAGAGTCTGATTTGTCTCGTGTAGCCCCAAGTTTCACCTCACTTAAAAATGACTTGCTTACAAAATCAGACCTAAAAATATAAGTGTCACAGCTGCACTGTTACTGAACAATCACTGACTTTCTCATTGTTACCATAGAATTGTAAAATCGATCGGAACATAAATATTGTACTTACATGTCAGCGTATGGTATATTGAGCAGTATAAACAAGTCATTGTCTGTGTGAAATTGTAGTTTGTAGTGACTTCGCTGGTGCTTTTTAGGTAGGCTGGTGGAAAACTAGGCAAGTATTGAGATGAGTTAATGTACCCCCTGGAAGATCTCTAAGTAACCTTGAAGTACGCATACCCCTGGTTGAGAACCGCTGTTCTACAAAAGTTTGGAACAGATGCAACCTAGTATCATTCCACAATCTGTTTTGTGCAGAGCCACAATAACAGAACCAGACCAGGCTAGGGGGTGTGCACGCTGTAGCTGCATTCTTTGCATGATTTGACTTTGCTATCTGTGAAAACATGCTGTCATTTCTTATTTTGGATGCTTTTCCTTGGTGTGCTTTGAGAGCCCTCTCCCTTGCTGATCTCCTCTGCCACAGAGGAGCTGTTGCTTCCCATCGGTCATAGACCACATGCACGTGTGCGCCAGTTTTTAAAACAGAGCATCAGTATTCAGCCCAACAAGGGCTCTTCTGAGAAACTTGTCCTGTCCTTCCCCAAATAAACCTTGCGAGACAGAATGGTTTTGCTCATGTATGTGTTTGTGGGGACTCAGAACAATGTGCTGGTTACAGATAGTCAGAGGGCTTGTCTGCACTTGGAAACTCTGTAGCGGCACAGTTGTAGCACTGCAATGTAGACATTATCTATGTTGATGGGATGCTCCCATCAGTATAGGCAATCCACCTTTCCGAGAGGCCAGTAGCTAGGTCAGTGATTCTTCCATTGACCTAGTGCTGCTACAGGGGGATTTAGGTCAGCTTAACACCCCTCGGGGTGTGGATTTGTCACGTCCCTGAGTGAGGTAGCTGCATTGACCGGAGACTTCCATGTAGCTAAAGAAGCCTGCGAGTTAAAGTACCAACTCCTGGAAGCATCACAGTTAAGATGAGGGGTGAAAAGCACAGCTACTCGTAGAACTCTTACAAGGTTGTGAACAAGCATTAATGAGGCAGGGGAAATACAGCTGCTGAAATATTGGCCAAATCATGGAAGATCTTTCATACGTCATCTTAGAATTGGGTTTTTTAAGTGTCTTGGTGTTTGCCAGATATTTTGCCACTTATTCACACAAGTCAATGACATCAAAGGGGCAATTCTTCTAGTAAACTTAATCAAGTATATTTCTGAAGCTTAGGGTGACCAGACAGCAAGTGTGAAAAATCAGGGCAGGGGGTGGGGGGTAACAGGAGTCTATATAAGAAAAAGACCCAAAAATCAGGACTGTCCCTATAAAATCGGGACATCTGGTCACCCTACTGAAGCTTCTGATGAAGCGAAGGGGTTAGATGTGGTTTATAGCACAGTATTCCAGTGGGTTATCTGAAGGTTACTGCTAGAAGTTGGCTTATGTATGTGTTTCGGATAATCCACTCTTTGGGGCGTAAATTGGATCCTTTCCTACTGTCAGTCTTTCTGCAGATTTCAGAATCCTAAGTCACATTCAGATCTGGTGTAAGCAGGGCAATGCCATTCACGTCTGTGGAACTCCACCCACAGAGGTGGGATGGCCCCTTTATGGTGGAGAGAGATGGGCAGATTTGTTTTGTTCTGATCTTTTGGGCAGGTTGAAAATTTTACATCAAAACTGTTTTTTCGATAGAAAAAATGGGGTTTTGACTAAACAAAGTCCCCCCCCGTCCCCCCCCCCGGCTGGCCACAGAGAACTTTGGCTGTGTTCCAAGAGGCAGTGAGGAATTTTTCAGATCCCTTGGGCATTCCAACGGGCACGTCTTAGTAGGATCCAAGCGCCCTACGTTGACACTAGATTGGTGAAGAGTGTGATAACGGGGTTTTTGGAGACGTCTCCTTGGTGCCACCGTGTGCATTTTGAGCTCTGTGAATCCTGTTCTCACAGCGAACAAACCCTTGTGACTCCTGTATGAGGTGCTTATTCCCATTTTATAGAAAAAGATGCAGTAAACAGCAGCAGGGAGGGGCAAAGTGATCTATGCCCAAGGGGGCCAGACAGCAAGGATGGCCTAGGGCTTAGAGCACTGGCCTGGGACATGGGAGGACCCGGTTCAATTCCCCACCCTGACAAAGGCCTCCTGTATGACCTTGGGTGAGTCAAAAAGGTTACGTCTCTATGGCAGTCCTAGGGTGTGACCGCAGCTCATGTAGACTTACCCAAGCTGGTTAGATTGAAGCTAGCTTGGGTCCCGGTGTAGCGAAGCCCTGTCGGCGTGGGCTTTGGCGAGCTGTGTACCCACCTGGAACCCTGGGTAATTACTCTCAATTACACAGCTTCACTGCTGCATGACCTAACCTAGCTAGGTTAAGGCTAGCGTGTGTGTGTCTATGAGCTGCAGGGGAGACATGCCCTAAGTGTCTCTGTGCCTCAGTTTCCCCCTCTCTACAATGTAACAGCCCTGCTGCCCAGGGGTTATGAGGATAAATACACTAAGGCCCGTATGGTGGTGGGCCAGAACCTGAGATAGATACAGCTGGGGTTACAATGTCCTAGCTTCTGGTCCTGTGTGTGGCGTGCTGCTCTGTGATGCCAGCAGGGTCTGTGTCGGTCCAGGAAGTTTCCGTGCCCTGTGATATTAAATCCTCTGTCTTCCTTTTCTTAGACTCTGCTGGATTCTTCACCATGGGTGACATGAAGACCCCGGATTTCGATGACCTCTTGGCAGCTTTCGATATTCCGGACATCGACACCAACGAGGCCATCCATTCTGGCCATGAGGAGGCTGAGGCTCACATCAAGCAGGTCCCTGGGGAGCCCGTGGCCCCTGAACACGTCCTCCCCCACGCGGACATCACTGCCGTCAGCGTGATAGTGAAGAACACTGTCTGCCCCGAGCAGCTCGACCCCTTGGACGGCCGCGGCAAAGATGGGCACGGCCTTGGGCCCCGCCTGCTGCAGAATGGCTTTGGTGCCCCAGAGATGGCCAGGTCCCCCACCTCCAGGCCAGGGGAAGTGGTGGCGTCGTCCAATGGAGAGTGCTGGGCATCCAAGGAGAAAGGGGCAAAACCCATAGACATCTTTTCTCACTTCAGCCCCGATCCCCACGAGGAGAACTCTGCGGATCTGATTGACAGGTCCCGGGAAGGCAAACAGAAAGAGAGAGCCCTCTCTGTGCCCTCTCTCTCCCCATCCCCCACCCCGTCTCCTGCCCCGTCGCCAAACTGCAAAGAGCCAGCCGGAGAGAGCAACAACAGCCTCCCGCCGGCTTTCCCGCAGCCCTTTGAAACCAGCCAAGCGGGGGGCGTGAACGGGTCCCCTGCCATCATTCCCATGATCAAGAAAGAGGAGTCCGACTCAGAGGAGCTGGACCAGGGGGCCAGCCCCAAGGGTTTGGCTGCAGCCCTGCATGACAGCCCCTTGGGGCACCTGAAATCGGTCACTGTCCGCTACTCCATGGATGATTCCCCCGTCACGTCCTGGCCCAGTTCAGATCCAAACCTTGACAGTAGCACCAGCAACCTCCCCGAAGTGAAACACTCTCCCACCAGCCCTCAGGAGTCGTTCTTCAAACCTTCCCCACTGGCGGAGGGAAGCCCCGGACCCCTTGGCTCCCCCAAGCCGCTGGGGAGCATCCCCCTCAAGGAAGAGCAGGACGCTTTAGAGAAACCCCCGCGGAGCATGTCAAGCGGCGAGGAGGAGGAGGAGGAGGAGGAGGAAGATGGCAGCAATGATTCCCCCTCTTCCAGTTCCTCGCGGCCTCTCAAAGTGCGGATTAAAACCATCAAGACGTCTTCTGGTAGCATCACCCGGACGGTGACCAGAGTCTCCTCTGATTCGGAGCCGGGAGCTGCCAAGCTGCCTTCGGAGCCAAGTTCTCAGGAGGCCTCCACAGAGGACTCCATGCTCCCGGCTGCAGTGGTGAAAGAGGAGAGCGTGCTGGAGGTGCCCAAAAAGAAGACGGAGCTCTCCAGTCCCCTGAAAGTCATAGAAGGACCCAAAATTGTCAGTGTCCAGCTAGGCAATGGCACCAAAATCAAAGGGACTGTTCTTCCGGTCACCACCATCCAGAACGCCAGCAGCGCCATGCTGATCGCTGCCAGCGTAGCCCAGCAGAAATCTGTGGTGCTGCCGGGCAAGGCCGTGACGAAGAACATTATCAACCTGGTGCCGCAGACCCTCCCCAAGGCCGACACCAGGACCAACGTCAGCACGGTGACCCAGACCACCACCGTCACCACCACGGCCAACCAGAAGGTCAACGGCACTACGGTGGTGATGGTGCAGCCGCAGAAGCCTTCGCCCACCATTGCCGGCACGGTCATTTCCAGAAGCCAGTCCAGCCTGGTGGAGGCTTTCAACAAGATCCTGAACAGTAAAAACCTCTTGCCAACCTACAAACCCAACCTGAATCCTCCGGCGGACTCCAGCCTGACTCTCCCGCCCTTCGGGTATCGCTGTTTGGAGTGTGGGGACTCCTTCGCCCTGGAGAAGAGCCTGGCTCGGCACTACGACCGGCGCAGCATGCGCATCGAAGTGACCTGCAACCACTGCACCAAACGCCTGGTCTTCTTCAACAAGTGCAGCTTGCTCCTGCATGCTCGGGAGCACAAGGACAAAGGCCTGGTGATGCAGTGCTCCCACTTGGTCATGAGACCTATTGCTCTGGATCAAATGATTGGCCAGCCGGACATCACCCCCATCGTGTCAGTGACCTCCCTCACTGCTGGCAAAGTGGCTGGGATGCCTCAGGACGGCATGGCGACAGCTAATGGGGCTCAGGACCAACCCATCTTGCCCCTGAGCGGCAGCTCAGAGCAAACTAGCTATAACTGCTTCCGGTGTCTGGAGTGCAAGGAGCAATGCAAGGACAAAGCTGGGCTCGCTGCACACTTCCAGCAGGCTGTGACCACAGGAACAATCACCAGCACGGTAGGTAGAATAGCTTCGACCCCCTCCCAGAGGCCCCCTCTTATTGCAGAGCTACCAGGTGTCCTAGCGCTTTCCTGAGGGAGGCAGCATGTCTAATGACGAGACAGGGAGCATAGTGGGCAGGAGATCTGGCTTCTACTCCCAGCTTTTGCTATGGGTTCACTGTGTGACCTCAGGCAAGTCCTTTCCCCTCTGTTTCAGATTCTCCCTCTGCAGAATGAGGCTATTTACCCACAGATACAGGCATTCGAGAGCCTGAGATGAAAGGCACTGGGTATATGCATTGTTATGTTAGCAGCTCTCTATACTGCCTTGTACCTGATTATTTCCTGTATCATGTGGCTGGTATTTGCAAAATTTCTATTCACAGAGGCAGCTTCTGTTGCAGGAAACCAGTCCGTTGTAGAGCAGCGGCTCTCAACCTTTTGGGACTCGGGACCTGTTGGTAAACCTTGGTGGCCTGTTGCGACCCAGTAAATAGCTTCAGTGCAAAAAAATCTAGTTCATGAAATATCTTACCCACAATATTGAATAGACACGTCAATGTAGTAAGTACACTGTGCATACCATGGCGGCAGCTGCTGCAGCTCCGGTACGGCGCGTCTGGCTGGGCTTGGCTTCCTGCGACCTTTGATGTCGCATCACCACTCTGGTTTGGCCTAGCTCCCCTGGGGGGTCAACCAGGCCAAATTTGTGACAGTGGTGTCGCAACCTGGTACATGGAGTCACAGTGCTCCTGTTGTCATGGAGCCGAGCCTGGCCAGCCGCATGGGACTAGAGCCAAGGGTACTGACTCCCACATGACTCGTTGACACATTCTGATAGCCCAATTTTGGGTTGAATAACCTTATGGTAAAGGAGGAGGAATTGACCTGGGAGACTAAATGTGCTGCACTTAGTGAAATATGGGATGTATGCATGTGCAGAGCTTGAAGACTGCAAGGAGCAGAGGGTCAGGAAGATTGCTGAGGGCGGTGCAGGAAAGGTAATCTCAGACAACCGGATCTGTTAGCCTGGGGGAGAGTCTCCAAGGAAAGCAGGGAAGCCTACAACTGAACTGGAGAAACCTTGAAAGGGAATGATCTTAAAATGACTGGGGGTCTCTCTGCCCTGTCACTACAGTTCAGGGTCTGCTGACTCTGTACATAGATGGGCAGTTTCCAGAAGAGTTAGTGCTCCCAGTATCCGTCGTCTTAGAGAAGAACATAAAATTGCACATTCAGTTCTATGTAACCCACTTACACCTGGTCCCTTTCAATCCATGTGTATATTTCAGAGATAAGGGACAATTTCCCTGGTGTCTGTCACTTTCGTGGAATGTTAGCAATTAGCAAGTAATTAATCCTCTGTTGCACTTTTAAAAAACACATTTCTTTGTATTATCACTTGGAAAGTGGGGAATTTCTTGGAAGCACCAGACCTAAGATTTGATTCTGTGGTGTTCCAAGTAGGGTGGATTCTCCGTTGCTGGCAATTTTTAAATCATGGTTGGATGGTTTAATCAAAAAGATCTCTAGTTCAAAGAGGATTTAATTCAGGGAAGTTCTGTAGCCTGCATTATACAGGAGGGCTAAAGTTCTGTGGCCTGCGTTGTGCAGCAGGTCAGACTAGATGATCAGAATAGTCCCTTCTGACCTTAAAGTCTATGAGATGATCAGAGTGGTTTCTTCTGGCCTTAGGCCTGTGAATGGCTCTGTGGCATTTCCCCTGTAGCATTAATTATGTGCTAAGCCACCCAGGGCCTTGTAATAGGCATCAGTGTATTATTTAAGTCTGAGGGGTGGGGCAGAATTAAAGATGCTAATAAAAGATTAGGATTCTTGCTAGAATCTTGATCCGGTTGCTGCTTCCTGGTTTGTTGGCGCTAATCATGAAGTTAAGTCGGTGGAGAAGCCTGGATGTATTAGCTCCCTGCTGGAGAGCTAGGCCTGAGATTCCATCTACTTCCTGTTTGCTGCGAACACATCCTGGTTCACTCGGCGTGAGGACATCCAGCCGTCTGTCAGCATTAAAGCGGAGTCTAGATTGATCTTCAAAAGGCGGAATGAGCCAGAATACAGTCTGTTCCTACCTTGGTATCCAGAGTCCCATAGGGGACCTACAAATTCTGTCCACCTTAACTTTGTCCTTTTAAATTATTAAGCTCATTGGCTTCTTTCCTGTGAAAGGAATTTACTGTTCCACCTTCAGCGTTTTGTTTACTTCCGAGCGCTGTTACAGCCAGATGATTGTTTTAAAATCACACATCACCATGCTGTAGTTAAGGATGAGCATTGCTCTCTGTTTAGAGGTTGGCTGTTGGCTCTAAAATCCTCCTGCTCACTGAAATTGGCTGGGGACTCGCCGTGTTTCATGAGGATGCAGAGTGGGGATAGTGGTCCAAATTTGGGGCTATTTGAATAAGGGGTTCCTGAGCTATAGCCCTCTTACAAACAGCTGGTTCTTGTAACACTTGTTTGCACATGTCTGGGTATCTTAGTGTGTCTGTCACTCGGCATTTACTTTACCCATCACCGTATTGGGACACAATATTGAGAAAGTTATTGACCTGAGAATTTGGACTTAGAGAACAGATCCAAACTGATGTTTGTGTATGTGGGGATTAGGGGAAGGATGTGGAAATGTGCATGAGTATGAATAAGCATGGGGGGGAGGGATAGCTCAGTGGTCTGAGCATTGGCCTGGTAAACGCAGGGTTGTGAGTTCAATCCTTGAGGGGGCCTTTTAGGGATCTGGGGCGCAACAAAAAAAAAAAAAAGGGTGGGGGGGTGGTACTTGGTCTTGCTGTGAAGGCAGAGGACTGGACTCAATGGCCTTTCAAGGTCCCTTTCTGTTCTGTGAGATAAGTATATCTCCATACTAGCTGATGGCAGAGTCCCAGAGTAGGTCAGGGGGGTGTGCTGTAGTCAATGACCACCCCCCGCCCCCCCAGCCATCCTCATCGAGCAGGGGTTTGAGCTATTTCTGCCTGTTAGAATGGGATTCTTTTACACTGCTTGGAAAGTAGCCTCTAGTATCCCAGCGAAGTTAGAAGTTAGGCCTGGGCTACAGGGAGGGTTTGAATTAAGATATGCATAGCGTAGCTGAAGTCGAAGTGTCTTAGTTCAACTTACCTGGCTGTCCTCACGGCGGCGAATCGACTGCTGCGGCTCCCCCGAGGACTCCGCTTCCTCCTCCTGCCGAGGTGGAGTACGAGCATCAATTTGGGGATCGATTTATCACGTCCAGATGAGACACGATAAATCAATCCCCAATATATCAAACAGTACCCACTGATCCGGCAGGTAGTATGAGTGTCTTGAACGTACTGCTGCTCTGCATATTGCAATGCTGTGTATGATGCCTGTGCACAGCTCACGCAAAGTGTACTGCAGGGCGTCCCGCAAACCAGGGTCAACCCACAAGGACTCGCCTCCGGAGGGACCCGGACGGGCGCTGGAGAGGCGTGTGAAAGTGTATCTGACATCAATCATGGAGTAGCTCCGGGCGACGTGTTCCGGTGCTTCAACTCCAGTCGTGCTCCCAGATCGTGAGATCGAGTCCTGCCCTCAGCAGGCCTTTGAGGATGAATGCTGGGCACCAGTGTGCTAGGTTTGGCTTGGGTGGCACCGCTTTCTCAGCTGATACAATTTCCAGCACGGTGTTTCAATGTGACTCGTGCAAAGTGTTCTGCGGGCAGGTGATCGTGTACCTGGAGAACAGGTTCCGCCCTGAAGCGCTGATGCAGCGCGCTCTTGCACAGCTGGAGTTACGGATAGCATGCGGAACATCAGAAAGGCTGGGCTTTCAAGGCCTCGCTATGTTACAGAGGCTGATGGAGAGATTCCCAAAGGGTTCGGAAAGCTCCTTGGAGCACAGTGGGTGTTAGCGAGGAGTAGCATGGATGCGGCGCCTTTGGAGAACAGGTGGTGGCTCTTGGAGGGTGTGGATACTGCAACCGGAGGTGGAATTGCCAGCTTGGGTCGAGCTGTGATTAAGCTAATGTTAAATAGCAGTGGGAGGGGCTTGTCGCGCAAGGACTTGGTGTCCATCTGCCCCAGGAGGGAGCAAGGTCTTTTCAAGGCTAAAGTCAGCTAGAATAGTGGTGTGCAAACTTCCCCCCCTTACCATTAACGGACTCTGTCTGTGCCCCCACCCCCAGTTACACACAACCAGGGCAGTGTTGGCACTAGGCATAAGCAGAGTAAGCAATTGTGTAGGGTCTGAGAAGCCCAAGGGGGCCCCCTAGTCGCTGCTTGTTGTTGTTGTTGTTGTTATGGCTCCAGTTGTTCACTGATTCCATGATTTTATGTGATCTCTGCACCTCCACCAGCCTGGGGTACACTGCCTCTGGGTTGCGTGGCCTGCTGAGTTGGGGTGGACGTGGCGCTCCTTCCCTGCCCTCTGTAGAGTCACTGTCATGTGCCACCTGGTATCACTGCTTGCCCCTCCCCCCAAAAAACAATCTGCCAGGACGCACCCCACAGTTTGTCATCAGTGTCTGCCAAGATGTGGGGCCATATTCTTGGGGCATCTGTCGGGGCTGTGGCGAGCAGATTCCTCTTCCAGGCTGTTGGGCTGAGGTGCCCTTTGAAGGCCTCTGAGAAGAGGTGAATGGGCAAGTGCTGCTAGCAGCCATGGGAGGGATGGAGCGTGCCCCCGGCTTCTAGAGCTGCTGAGAGTGGACGCTGGGCATGTCACAGGTTGGATGGTCACGCTCCTTAGCCAGCCAGGGCACAGCCTACGACCAGATCTGCTTTAAGCTGAAGGTGGAGGGGTAGATAAAGGAGCAAAGGGGAGAGATAAAATATGCTCTGGGGAGGGAGGGGCCGTGATAGGGAGATGCACACCAGCCTCCTTGCGAATGCTTAGTTACAGTAACCCACATGGAATGAAACTTTCAACCCCTTGTGAAATAACCCAGGCCTGTGCTTTCTCTCCCTGCCCTGTCAGCAACCGCACCCTCCAGACATTTCCCTGCAGGGCCATGCTCACCACTGCACTACAACAAAATGCACGGGGGGGGAAGGACCCTTTGAGAATCGCACAGCATCCTTTGCCTACCACGGCAGCACCTTACCTTCAAACCAGCTGATAATCACGCCTCCCTCCACTAACCCCGCCTCCTGCACAGAACAGCTCTTTCTGGTTCAGAAAAAGAATTCACTGCTGAGAAGTGTCGGTCCCGCCAAGTTAAGGGTACCTGGTGGCACCTTGTGCCTTACCAGGACATCGAGTTCAGCTCAACTCAAATTTCTGAAAAGCTGGAACTAGAGTTAAGGGAAATGCCAACTGCACCACGCAACCGTAACTCTGTCCTCTGCATGATGGCCAATACGTATCCTAGCCCTGTGCCTTGCAGAGAGTACAGAACGCTTGGGTAATAGGGCATTTGAGCGCGGGAGCGGCATCTAACACCTGTGGGCATATCTGGACACTGTTGGCATAGCCCCATCAGCCTGCACCGATAGAAGGGTTTTTCTGACAGCCTGGGAACCCCACCACCCCGCTGCGGTGACAGAAGTGCTCTTCTGCATCTACGTGGGCGGGAGGTTGTTTGCCAGTGTAGTGGCGTTGGGCAGGACTGTGGGTTTTCTCACACCTCTGGCTGGCACAGCTGTGACTATATAATGCTTCAGTGTAGGCCAGGCCTAATGCAAAACGTGTTTAGATCCGATGTGCACCAAGTCCACTCCAGAGGTGCAAGGCACAATGGTTGAACTGTACAAGGCCATAACCCCTCTTACGCCCTC
This sequence comes from Chelonoidis abingdonii, assembly GCF_003597395.2. Taxonomy (NCBI): domain Eukaryota; kingdom Metazoa; phylum Chordata; order Testudines; family Testudinidae; genus Chelonoidis; species Chelonoidis abingdonii. The sequence continues at coordinate 52,131,744 of NC_133779.1, read as the reverse complement.
TTCAACTTTATCCCTCAACCCCACAGACCACGTCTGCCAATTGCCATGGCAGGAAAGCGCCATGTATTGCTACTGACATGACCTACACAACTTCCTTGTGTCTCCTTACTACTGTGTCACCCTTACCGAAGGATTTCCAGGGGCAATTGCCAGCCCCAGGGGGCAGAGTTAAGGTGATGTTGCGGGGATGGCATGTACCTTACCTCTTTATTTCCTGGCTTTCAGAAGTTTAGCTGAATTCAAATGTTCTGGAAAGGCACAAGATGCCATCAGGCAACCTTAACTCTGCACTGACAAAGTGAATTAACAAGAGGCCATTAGAATTACAAGGCTACTGTACTGTCCTTCTTTCCCTGTGTTATGTCCTTGATGTCTGATCTCAGATGCCCAGATCTGGTTATGACTGGTGCTGGCTCCCACCCCACCCCCTCCTGTCTGCTTTTCCTTTGTTGTTTAAATCTCTTGTGCTGCCTGAATTTGTCAGCAGAGTTTTCTCTGCTTCAGTAACTCCTGGGATCGGACAGAGCTGGCGTGAATACGCACATGGCTCTGGAAGCTCGATCTAATTGCAGCTTTGGTTGCCAAATCTAAATAAGGGCGCTCCTCAGACATACGTGCCTCCCCACCCCACCCCTTAGGAAAAGCCAGGACTGGTGTGTCCTGCAAAGTGCTGTCCCAAGCATGCGAGCCTGGACTCAGCGATGGAGTGCCGATCTGGGCCCCTTGAGTTCTGAGAGTCTGTCCTAGCTACGGGGTATTGCAGTCCCTTTCCTCCATTGTTGAGAGACTCGCCAGCCCCCCTACAACAAACAGCTCCGCGCCCATAACTCCTAGGCTGCTTGGAACGAGTCTTGGCTGCTTTCTTTTGTCCAGTCCATTGCTCCCTGGTAATTTCTTGCTGCTAAACTGTACTCGAAGGACTCCTCCTAGTCCGTTGGCCCCGAGCCTGAGTAATTATAGGGCGAGGTACCTGGGGGAAACAATGCAAGGGGCCTAGAGAGGAGAGAGAGGAGGTATATGGCAGCCGGCTCTAGGCTGTGCATTTATGCAGCACCCCTTAAATTCCAGATGCGTCCAAAGCACTTTACAGAGTCACGGGAGCCGTCAGCATTGAAAGGGTTAATTCAAGCTTTTTCTGTCCTTCTCAGACTCCTGCACGCACTCCTCCTTTCTTCTTCCATCCACTGGCTCCAGCTGGCGACCTTGGCTTCTCCTCCCACGGCTCCTTCCTCCCACCCTTCCTGTGGCCCCCTCCGCCTCCTGAAATCCTCATCCAGGCTTCTGCTTCCCTCTTAACGACTGCAGCCCCCCTAAGCTTGGCCTTCTGCACATGCCAACCAACCGCGGCTCTTCCAGGTACAAAGACCTGCAGCTCTGCTGCCAGGATCCAGTTCCAAGCTGCCCTCTGGTTTTATGGATTCACACAGACCTGGGTTGGGGGTGTCTCTCTCTCACTTTTGGCTTCTCTGGCCGCCTGCTGTGGCTTCCTGGATCCGCTTCCCCTCAGCTCCTGCCTTTCGGTATCTCACTGCCTCCTTGAACCTCTTCTAAGCTCAGCTGGAAATATCCCCTTCCCCTCCCTTGTCCGTACCTCTTAATGTCTCTCCCCCACTCTAATTGACTCTAGTACAATGGCAGAAGGGGGTGGGGGTGGGGGTGGGGGTATCTGAAACCAATTTGGATGGAAGATGTACTGCAGAGCGAAATTCCTAACAGACGCTCTGGCTTGCGTCGAACCGGCATCTTCCACCTGTTTGTTTTCATTTAGACTTTTGAGAAGCAGAAAAAGGCGCTTTTCTGCCACGCTTTGTGTTGTCCTACTAGCCACCGGGAAGCGAGTCAGTACAAGCAGCAGCCGCCCACGGGATACAAGTCACTGAACCAGTGCTGCAGCACCGACGCAATCGACATACTCGGCCCTCGCTAAGCATTTCCCTCCAAGCAGCCTGGCCGGAGGGCTGGCTTTGGGCTGTTCTGGTTCGCACTGACTGTGGCGTATTAATGTATATTGCAGACGAGAGTTATTATCCTGGCTCTGTTGAGTGACCATGGACAAGTCTATGTGCCTCAGTTTCCCCTCCTACCTTGTGTCTCTTCTCTGTTTAGTTCATACGCTCTTTGGGGCATGGATTCTGTTACCATGGGGTGGGTACAAAGCTGTTGAGGCACCTAGTGGCAGTAACAAGCAGGGCCTTTTCTCAATCCGACCGGATGAGTTTAGACGGCATCTCGTGCCATGGGGCCCTGATCTCAGCTGGCCTCTAGGCCAGGGGTGGCTAACCTGTGGCACTGGAGCCAGGTGTGGCTCTTCAGAAGTTAATATGTAGCTTCTTGTATAGGCACTGACTCCGGGGCTGGAGCTACAGGCGTCAACTTCCCAGTGGGTCAGGGGGTGCTCATTGCTCAACTCCTGGCCCTGCCACAGGCCCTGCCCTCACCCCCTCCCCTGAGCCTGCTGTGCCCTCGCTCCTCCCCCTCCTGCACACCACGAAACAACTGGGGAGGGAGGGGGAGGCTCTGATCAGGTGGGTGGGAGGCGCTGGGAAGGGGGGAGCTAATGGGGGACTGCTAACATATTACTGTGGCTCTTTACCAATGTACATTGGTAAATTTTGGCTGTTTCTCAGGCTCAGGTTGGCCACCCCTGCTCTAGGCGCTACCATGATACTAACCCTTGCCTGCCTCCCTGGGCTGGGTTGGAAAACAGTTTAAAAACAGCCCCCCACTTTGCAAAATCAAAACTTGTGTCAGGCCTAGTTCAGCCACGCACCCACCACTTCTTTATACCATCCGCTGGGCTTGGCTTGATGTTCACAGGTTTTCCCGGGGCTCCGAATACAGCCGGAAGGGAAGGGGACATGTGGCCAGTGTGTTGCTCTTGCACAACCTAGTGAAGTCAGTGGCGGCTGGAGGTGCCACGTGATGGATGCTCATGTTACCTGTGCTTGCTTTCCCCCCAGGTGTGCACGACTTGCCCCATGATGATGCCCAATCCCTGCAGCTTTAACGCTCATCAACGGATGCACAAAAACCGACCCCCCCACGTGTGCCCCGAGTGTGGCGGGAACTTCCTCTTGGCGAACTTCGAGGCCCACCTGAAGGAGGCCTGCCTGCATTTCTCCAGGAGGGTGGGATACAGGTACGACGCTGCAGCTCTGCGGTGCTTCGTGGGCTTGTGACCACCCTGGTCTTCCCGCAGGGCTGGGGGTGGGTCCTGGGTCCATCCCAGCTAGATAGGAGTAGCCTGGAGGGGTCCCAGTCAGGTGAAGTTGAGAAGCACTGGGCTAGCCCTGTGGCACAGATTTTGGGTTACAGATGCCGCAGGGAAAGGTTTCCGGGCAAATTCTTTCTGCTTAGCTCAGTCACTGGTGCAACGTGGAGGATGAACTGTCAGTTTTGCTTCCTCCTTCTGGCTGTCGTCATTTCAACTGCTGGCAGAGAATTTTCCTGTTATAAGAAGAGGCAGGAGCTGCTAGGTCAGCAGTTCAAATCCAACACGGGTTGGTTGTGACTGAGCCGTGGGATGGCTGGTGGCCGTATGAAATAGGAGGGGTTGGGGGGGATAGGAGGTGAGTCTCATTCCAGTTCTTTCTGGGCAGATGTCTCCACCATCACAGCTGGGATTGTCAATCTCAGCAGAGGCCAGGGAGCGAATGGTGGCGGAGCCTGGCCCTTCTGGTAGGAATCTGATTCACCCCGTGGTGCATCTGGCCTGTTAATAAAGAGGCTGCCTGGATCCAGGATTGCCAACTGGTCTCCTGTTGCCAGCAGCTAGGAGAGGAAGGATGCTCCAGCTGTTAGGACTCTAGCCCTAGACATGGGAGACCCGGTTTCAGTTCCCTGTTCTGCCACAAAACTTCTTGTGTGACCTTGGCCAAGTCACTTTGCCTCTGTGGCCCATCTGTCCAGTATGGTGAATAGCCGTGCCCTATCCTGCCTCACAGGGATGTTGAGTGTAGACAGGATGTTTAAAACAAACCTAAGGAAGAACATCTTCACACAAGGCACAGTTATCCTGTGGAACTCATTGCAGGGGGATGTTGTTGTGAAGGCAGAAATGACTGGGTTCAAAAAAGAACTAGACAAGTTCCTGGAGGATAGGTCGGTCCATCAATGGTTGTTAGCTAAGATGGTCAGGGATGCAACCCCCTGCCCTGGGTGTCCCTAAACCTTCAAGTGGCAGAAGCTGGGACTGGATGACAGGGGATGGATCACTTGATAATTGCCCTGTTCTGTTCATTGCCTTTGAAGCATCTGGCACTGGCCACTGTTGGAGACAGGATACTGGGCTAGATGGACCTTTGGTCTGACCCAGTGTGGATGTTCTTAAAAATACATTACAGATTATGAAGCGGTTTGAGGTAAGCGCTGTCTGAGAACTAGGTGGTGTTATTCCATTCACATTAATTATCTTCAGCAGAACTCCGAACTGGTGCTGTTCCCTGCTCTCTCCCTCTTTGAACAGCTTCCTGTACCCTGTAGGAGGGATCCAAAACACTATAGTGAGTCAGCCCGTTCCTGGGCAATAACGCAGGCTCTGTGGGGCAGAGAGCTCCCAGCGGAGCAGTGCAGCTGACGACGGACAAGCAGCTTGTGGGAACGGCCCTGTATTCATCCCATCGTTTCCAAGTAGAAATCTGTTTGTTTGACTGCTTTGACTTTGACTGTAAAGTCTCTCTTGACATTCCTGGCAGGGGTGATTTTGACCCCCCCCCCCCCCCCGGTTAAAGCATGGTGATCAGATAGGAATGCATTAGCTGACTGTACTGCAGTAGCTGTCCCCCATGCTCAGCAATTGATCTTACTCTGTTAACCATTAGACAGTGACCCTCGCCAAAGGGATAAAATCCAGGGTAGGGGAGAGGTGGACCAAAGAGCAGCAGATGCGCTTGCCTCTAGAAAGGGGCAGAGGAATTCCAGCTGGGCACATGTCACTAAGCCTGCTTTGAACTCTGCCAACGCACAGCCCAATGTGGGCTGCCTTTGCTCACTGGTTACCGGCGTGGGGGAAGTCCCCAACCTAACCCTGCCCCTCTGAAATAGCCACCTTACCGTGTGTTCTTGCTTCCAGGTGCCCCAGTTGCGCCGTGGTGTTCGGAGGGGTGAATTCCATAAAGTCCCACATCCAGACCTCGCACTGTGAGGTTTTCCACAAGTGCCCCATCTGCCCCATGGCGTTCAAGTCGGCCCCCAGCGCCCACGCTCATATCTACACGCAGCACCCGGGGTTCAGCAATCAGCAATCCAAGTAAGTAACCTCAGTCGGGTACCACCGCAGGCTGGGATCTGGGGAGCAGACCCAGGGCCCTACCCACTCAATAGCTGGAGGGGGAGACCTCTGAGGAAAGCTCTCTGGTGCTCGGGGAAGGGGAGGAGGAAAGACCGTGCCTCAATAAGCACAGTAGCTAGTAGCTAGGGAGCGCTGTGCCGTTCAGGCGGCCGTCTGGGAGGGAAAACCAGAGGCCCTGACAACTTGTCATAAAAGAGCCCACGGTGTGTTTTGCAAGACTAGACTGTGCTCAGCCTGATCTGGAGAGCGGCGCCGGCTCTTGAGTTTACAGCACAGGACCTCCTGGATTCTGTTTCTACCCCTGAGATCAGGGCCACACTCAGCAGTTAGGTCAACCCAGCTACAGTGCTCAGGGGTGTGAAAAAATTACTGAGCTCTGTAGTTAAGCTGACCTGACCCCTGTGTAGACAGCGGGAGGACGATGGAAGAATTCTTCCATCCACCTCGCTACCACTTCTCCGGGGTGCGGATTAACTACAGCAACAGGAGGACCCCTCCTATTGCCGTAGGGAGGGTCTACACTGAAGCATCGCAGTGGCACTGTACAGTAACTCCTCGTTTAACGTTGTAGTTATGTTTCTGAAAAATGCGACTTTAAGCAAAACAATGTTAAGCAAATCCAATTTTCTCATAAGAATTAATGTAAAGGGGGGGGTTAGGTTCCAGGGAAGTGTTTTTCACCACGCTGTATGTTTTAAACAAACAATTTAATACTGTTCACAGCTATGATGATTGTGAAGCTTGGTTGAGGTGGTGAAGTAAGAGGGTGGGATATTTCCCAGGGAATGCCTTGCTGCTTAATCAGTGGTTCTCAAACTGGTGACCCCTTTCACATAGCAAGCCTCACTCCATATTTCACACCATTAGAAATGCTGGAGGCAAAGCAGGGTTTGGTGTGGAGGCTGACAGCTCGCGACTCGCCCATGTAATAACCTCATGATCCCCTGAGGGGTCCCAGCCCCCAGTTTGAGAACCCCGGGCTAAATGATGAACTAGCACTGGGCTGAGCCCTCAAGGGTTAATACATTATTAATTTAGCCTCTCGCTCTGGGAGGCAGCAGGAATGGAGGAGAGGGGAGACAGCATAGCAGACAGAGGTAGACACACACCTTGTGTGTGGGGGAGAGAGAGAGAGAGAAATGCACACTGCCCCTTTAAGTAAACTGACCCACTCTTAAGTGCATTGTCTTTTTAAGTGGATCAGGAAGTTGACAGCAGCTGCTGCCCCAGGTTCTCTCTGTGTCCCCACCCTGCTCTGTATGGAGAAGAAAGAGTAAGCGGGGTATAGGAGCAGGGGGGAGGGGGACACCCTGACATTAGCAAGCAGGAGGCTCAGAGAGCAGCTCCAAGGCAGAGGGCAGGAGCAGCACATGGCAGTGGGGGGAGGAACAGCTGCAATTGGTAGCCTGCTGGGCAGCTGCTGAACAGGGAACTTAGGGGAGCGGGGAGCTGACAGGGGGCTGCCGGTACACCCTGGTTCCAAGCCCCCACCAGCGAGCTCCAACCGGCTGCTCTTCCTGCAAGCAGTGGAGGAAGCAGGCGGCTGCCAAATGATGTTAAGAAGGGAGCATGGCACAACTTTAAACCAGCATGTTCCCTAATTGGTCAGCAACGTAACAATGAAACAGCTTTAACCGGGACGACTTTAAGTGAGGAGTTACTGTGCTGCTTCAAGTGTAGACAAGCCCCAAGTCACTTGCGGGTGGCCCAAGGCAGCTACTCGACGTTATCTTTTTTGTGGCTCTGTCTGTAAAATGGGTCTAAATACGCCTGGGCTTGGGGGTTGAGTGGTAATGAGAGGAAAGTGCTTTGAGATCCTTGGATGAAAGGTGCTGGATAAGAGCTCTGTTAGAGTCTCTCTCCCTACCCAGCACTCTGCTGCCCCCCATTGGAGGAGCTAAAATAACAGAACACTTTCCTCATGGTAGCTCAGTTGGATCTATGCTTCCCTTTGGAAGCACACGGTGTCCGCCGTCCTCCTGTGTGCTGCTCCGATTAGGGAAGAAACTCAAGAGATTGAATTATGTTGAATCAGCAGTGTTGCGTAGTGGGCAGGACGTTGGCCCAGAACTTGGAGACCTGAGTTCTATTCCCAGCTCTGCCGCTGAGCAGCTGGGTGATCTTGGGCAAGTCACTTCCCCTCTGACTCTGTCTTCGATTGTTGGCTCTCTGGGACAGGCACTGTCTGTACAGCACAGAGCATTATGGGGCCCTGATCTCAGCTGGCCCTGGTATGTAAATATTCCTTGAGGGCTTTTTCATGTTTGAACCAAATTCAGGGAAACGTTGATTGATTATTTCTAACCTGCCCCTTCTCCTCTCCCCCTGCCCCCTTGATTTTCAGGATGATTTACAAATGTGCAATGTGTGACACAGTCTTTACCCACAAGCCCCTGCTCTCCTCTCACTTTGACCAACACCTGCTCAACCAGAGGGTCAGCGTTTTTAAGTGTCCCGACTGCCCGCTGCTCTTCGCCCAGAAACGCACCATGCTGGAGCATCTAAAGGTAAGTCGGGCACCAGAGCCCCATTTACTAGAGGAAGGTGAGGTCTGAGTTGGCTCCCCCCGAGCGCTATTCCCTGACTCCCCGTGTCCTTGAGCAAGTCACGCCCTTCCCTGTGCCTCAGTTTCCCCACATGTAAAGTGGGGATGGTCCTAACCATGTTGCGGAGCTGTCACAATGCTACTGTTCACTAAAGCCCCAGCTTTCCACAGGCCTAGCCTGGACGTTCTCCACCTGGCAGCGGTCTGGCAGGGCAGCGTATTGGTGCCTGGATGTGTTCAGCACTTTCGTGTGATGCTACCTGTGCTGGGATTGGCCTGTGAACCAGCCAGGCCTGTGTGCCGGTCCCTAGAAGTCTGTGTAACAAGTTTTAGTATTTGTCAGGCCAGCCCCTTCCAGTATATCCATAGATGATTAGTTCTTTGGGACAAGGACTGCGTCTTCACTGTCTGTACAGCGCCTAGCACGTGGGTGCCCCGATCACGGCCACTGAGTGCCACTGCCATCTCCTGTGGTGCTAGGAACGAACACACACACACTCACTTGTCCACCTCCTGCCTTTCCCCATTCCGGAGCATAGACACACCTTTGCTGGCTGTGTGGGGCGAATGGGAGTCTCAGGCTTCCGGATGCAAGCTGATGACCTCGGAGGGGACAGACAGGTTTTTCCCCCTTCTCCTCCAGCATGGCAGGATTGGGGAAACACTGGCTTGCCTTCCCCCCAGGATCGCTGCCTGGCATGGGCTGCCGCTGGAACCCAGATCCGAGCCTTAGCAGGCTGATGCCCCGTCTGTGTTTTTTCAGAACACTCACCAGCCGCAGAAGCCCAAGGAGGACGTCACCAAGAAGCCAGTTGCTCTGCTCACCCCCAAGGAGGAGCCCGTGGAAGCCCCCATCTCCAAGATATCCACGTCGTCGTCGTCCTCCTCGGAGGAAGACGAGCCGCCCAGCTCCCCAGAGCCGCGCAAGGCAAAGCGGACTCGCTTTCAGCGCAAGACGGATGCGAGCAAGTCGAAAAGTAGTGGCTGGACGTGCGGGATGTGTCACTCCTGGTTCCCAGAGAGGGACGAGTACGTGTCCCACATGAAGAAGGATCACGGGAAGGTGAGAGGGAATCCTTGGGTGGTTGCTGGCCCAATGGGAGGAGAGCTGGTGGAGTTTATCCACTGGGAACCTGGCCCTGTTGAAACACCAAGGTGGTGGGGAAGGCAGTGTTTGTATTGCACAGAGCAGAGGCCTGCAGATCGGGATTCCTGGGATCCATTCCCAGCTGGGGCAGGGTGTGTTCTCTAATGGTTACAGCAAGAGTTGGGTCTCCTGGTTCTGTTCCTGACTCGCTGTGTCACCCTGACAAGTGACCCCTTCTCCATGCCTTAGTTTCCCCATCCAATAAAAGCCCCGTGCAACGGGAGAAGGGGCTTTCCGGTACACCTTGAGAATGGGCTGATGCAATGGCAGGGCATGTGGCATGACCAGTTCTCTTGCTTCTTCCAGTCGGTGAAGAAGTTCCCGTGCCGTCTGTGCGAGCGTTCGTTTTGCTCCGCCCCCAGTCTCCGGAGACACGTGCGAGTGAACCACGAGGGGATCAAGCGAGTCTATCCCTGCCGGTACCGAGCAGCCACCTCCTCCTTCTGGTTTCGGGGGGCGAAAGGGATCTAGCTCACCACTCCCTTCCATCCGAAGCTCGGGGTGGGAGGTGTCCATGCAGTCCACAAGGCTGTCAGAGCCAAGGGAGGCTGGGAGCTTGGACTCCTGGAATGTAAATCTAGTGGTCAGATCAGGGCCACTGGGTGGGTCATAATCCTGAGTTCCCTGCCCTGCTGTTGGGGAGAGTGTGCTGCAGTGGTTAGAACAGGGGACTAGGAGTCGGGACTCCTGGGTTCTAGACCTGGTTCTGCCACTGCCTTACTGTGTGACCTCTGGGTAGATAACATCACCTCTCCAAGCCAGTTTCCCCAGGGGAGGTGGGCTTGACGCCCGCCAAGCACTTTGAGATGGAATTAGTAGACCAGGTCTAGGAGTCGTTTGTTCACCTCCAGTGGGCGAGGTGTCCAAGGGAGCCTCATTACGTGCCTGGCTCTGGTCCCTCCCAGGTACTGCACCGAAGGCAAACGCACCTTCAGCAGCCGGCTGATCCTGGAGAAGCACATTCAGGTGCGGCACGGGATAAAGGTGACCGACCAGACCAAGAGCCAAGAGGTCGTCATTGCCCGGATGGGACCCGGAAGCTTGCAGGTAGGGGGCTGATGGCTGCACGGATGGATGCTCAGAGCTGTGAGAGAGTGGGGGTGGAGGGGTTAAAATAACTTCCAAACAATGCAGCCACCTCTCCAGGGGGAACATGGCTGCCCTTAGAACAAACCACAGCTCCGTAGTGCAGCAGGTCCAGGCAGGAAGCAAAGGGGGGTTTATGGAGGTAAATGTCATTGAACTGGGATGTGAAGTGAGCACTAGCGGGATAGCGATGGGGCTCCTCCCTCAGCACTGTTCCCACTAGTGCATTCATCCTGACCTGGCCCCATCTGAATCGCTTTGTGCGGCTCCCTGGCTTTTGGCTGATGGTCTCCTGTCTGACTAGTTGACTTGAGAGGCCAGCAGCGGCAGGGAATACAGAGCAGCAGCGTTTCGTAGTGGGGGCTGTGGAGTGTGTGTACTGAGGCCAAGGAGCAGATGAGGGCGGGGCTGAGTCTGCTGCCGGGGCTGGCTGATCGTGTGTTGGGATTTTCGTCCAGCCAGAGATCTCACGGCTGGAAGGGAGCCAAAGGATCATCTTGTCTGAGCTCCTTGGAGCTGCTCCTGTCCCCTGCCACGAGACACGGGAGGGACGTGCTCATTGCGTGGGGCAGGCCTTTGTCTGGTCCAGGCCCTGCCCGGCATTCGGGGTCAAGCCTCTCCAAACTCCTCCCCACAGGTGTCCAGCAGGAAGCGGAAACTCTCCTCGGACGAGGGCGATTCGTGTAGCGAGGAGCCGGACAGCACCACGCCGCCCTCCAAGAACCCCAAGGTGGACCGCAAAGCCCCCTTCCGCTGCCGCAAGTGTGGCTACGTGGCCTGCAGCGCGGCCGAGTTCCAGGAGCACATCCCCCAGCACAGGACAGACGAGAGTTCCCACCAATGTCGGGAGTGCGGCCTTTGCTTCACCTCCCAGGTCTCCCTCAACCGCCACCGCTTCATCACCCACAAGAAGAAGAAGGGGGCGGCAGAGGTGGAGGAGCCCAGCCCCCGCAGCGGCCACGAGGGAGGGGCCCAGCGCTTGGCCGACGGTAAACTCGCGTGCAAGGTGTGCGGGAAGGGCTTCGACACCCAGCTCAACCTGAAGACGCACTTCCGCACCCACGGCATGGCCTTCATCAGAGCCAGGCAGAACGTGAGCCCCGAGAACTAGTGGAGAGGGAGAGGGCAGCGTGTGTATATAATCTCTGCACAGAGCTCGTTGGCTGGCTCCCAGCTGGGCCCCCCCCCCGCACCGTTTCAGTACGTAGGTTGGATATGTAAAGCTGTGAAGAGAAACGAGCTCCTTATTTATAAACCTAGAGGAATGTCGGACGGATCCGCTCTCTGGCTTCTCTCGGTTGGTGGCCCGGCTGAGGCCGACGCGGTTCGGGGAATTGGGCTGGTTTACAGTGTAGGAAGCAAGAGCTCAGCGAGGGCAGGAGTTGGAGGTCTAGCCTAGCTCTGAGACTACACGGGCAAGCAAACGGTTCGTACGCTGCTCTGAATGATAACGAGGGACGTGGCCCGCTCTGTTCGAGCGCGTGTTCGGATTGTCATGGGCGGTGGCTTCCCTTCATTGGAACAGGGCAGTTAGTCATCCCTTCCCAGGGGCTGTCTCCCAGCTCAGAGGGCAGCGCTCCGGTGCCAGGATGTCATTTGCAGGCTCAGCTTCTTAACGGTCCCCTTGCCTGAGCCCTGTTTCTGCTCTTTCTGATGGGGGCTTCCCCTGCTTACTGGGAGTCTGCCTCTCCCACATTTGGACTTATCCGAAGGGAGTCCTTTCTCTCCGTGAGCGTTGATGTGGGGGAAGCCTGGGAACCGCCTGGGAATTTAAGTTACTGTGTTGATAAGATGTTCACAGCAGGATCCAACGTGTTCTTTTTTTTTTTTTGTGTGTGTAATGTTGCTTATTTTGTATTTTCATCTGGAGCTCCGGGAAGCAATCTTGGCCTGACTCAGTTAGTTGCCTGGTATCTTAACTGACAGCGTCAAGCCGAGTTTTCGTGGTTTGTTCACTAACTATATTCACCCATTGAATGCATGTGTTATGAATCCTCTTCACAGATTCACTTGCACTAACTTAACTTAACATGATTCTGGGGTTTGTACTAACTGAAATATACGTGTAGGGTTGATGGCTGCAGGTGGTCTGGATTTAAAAGGAAACATTTGGCTATTAAGCTGCAGGTGACAAGCAGAACTGCACAACTCTGTGTGCTTGCATATGTGTGTGTGTGTGTGTGTCTTGAAAATGAAAGCAATAACCTCCAGGAAGTGAGGTGTGGCAGGGAAATGGACTGCGAGCCAGGGCAGTGCAGTTAACCCTGCATGTACTATATAAAGGGTGTCTGAGAAGCCAGAAACAGCTTAGTTTGGTCTTTGCCTACCTCCCAAGGCAATCCCTAGAAATCACTGAGGGGTGATTAGTCCTGATGAAGTTTTCCCCCCACCCCCTTGCTAGCGTTTGTAACAGTCTCTGCTTGTGAGCTCTTCTCTTTACCAAAAAATGAGCCAAGTTATCAGCAAATACTGAATCTCTTTACAGCTGCGAGGGTCAAAGATCAGCTGATCAAAAGCAGATATTTTGTTATGGGTGGAGATTTTATTTTTGGGTGTGTGGCCTGGGGGAGAGAGGGATCAGCACCCAAAAGGATGCACCTGAAGTCCCCTTCCCCCAGATGTTATTGGTTGAGGGCTGGGCTTGAATCTTATCTGTGGGACAAGGTGGAACTCCGTGGGCCCTGATCCGTGCTGCTGCTGCTTGGAAATGCTGGTTGCCCAGGCTGAGTAGTGAAGAAGAAGAGGGTAGCGACCCCATATACTTGCTTGGGGCTGCTGAGAGAACTTGGTTCTTGAATCTAAGGGAGCTGAGACTAGTCTGGTCAAGGCACCTGCCAGAGTTTTCCAACCTACTAAGTCCTTAAAGTCCCAGCTGGTTGTAAATAACCGGGGTAATTTAGAGGGTAAGAGAACATGCTTTGTTAGAAGCAGAAGGGGAAACTAAACCCTCTTTAAAAAAAAATTATGCAGAATTCAGTTCTTAGACTGACATAGATGCTGGCATTGCAAACTCTGCAGGGCCTCGATCCAAGATCCACAGGAAAAACCCCACCCCAGGCCATGTCCATTGATCAGAGCAAGCACTGCCCTGAAATTCCCCCCTTTGGTTCAGCTTTCATCTCCCCCTCCACTTCAAGTTCTGGGTCCCTCATCTGCCACTGCAGCACTTGCCACCTCACTGACAGCGCATTCCTGTACCACATGACCAAGCTCACAGCCAAGTTAAGGATGCGGAAGCATTTTAATAGCAGTTTTGGACCATCAGTATTGCAGCAGCATCCACAAGAATTTTCAAAACTGTGCAAATGGCTGCATCCCTAAATCATGTTTGGAGAAACGATTTCGACTTGTTTCTTGTTGCTTTGGCTTCTGTGCTCCAGTTAGGGTGTTGTGTGAGTCATTCTTATTTTGATAACTTAACTTTGGGTTATTTTTTTTAATGGTGAATAACTCTTAAACTGTGTGTAAAAAGTTCTGTAACATACACTAAAAAAAAAAAGCTACTGTTGTGATTTATTTTTTCTTGTTTTAGAAAAAGGATTTGCTGTTTTTAAGTTCAACGGGATAACTTTCTTCCCCCTCTGAAGATGGTTTGGTTGGAAGGAGCAAATGCGGTGGTTGTTTTTTTAATTCATAGTAACCAATTTTTTGTTCCAATTGAATGCTTATGCAGCAGCATTTGAGGTTTTTTAAAAAAAAACCCCACACTTTTTACTGTATAAAACTGCAATCAAATATTCCCAGTGCTTGTTGTTACAACCTGCCTTCCCACAGGGCCAGCAGCTGCAGTGGAATGGTAACTATGTTTTTAAGCCATTTAATCCCACTAGCAAGAGTAACCAAGCTGAAATGAAGGTAACTACATATTTTAAATTTCCTCCCAGTTTTTTTTTGCATTGTCTTAACTGTCTCTTCTCTCACCCCAGAAAGACTCCACTTTTAAAAAATGTATTCGCTTGGAGCTGTGAAAGTGTAAATGCTGTTCAGTAATATAGACAAACCTAAAGTTTCTACCATTTTAGAGAGGAAGAAAAACAAATTGCTTTGTAATCTGTGGTGGTCTTATTTCCCATGCAGTTCAGTGCCTTTAGATTGACTCTGCATTTTGTTTTTAGAGGGGGTTTGTGAACTGATGATTATGCTACATTAAAACCATGGGCACTGCAAAAGGCTCTCAGGTATTCTTTATTCTTGTAGTAATAATGCAATTAAAACTTTTAGTGGTTTAACTTCTGCTGTACATTGTGTTAATTAAATGGTTGCCAAGGTTTTAACTAGAGTCAGTCACGTTCAGTGCAGTTGGTTTTGGGGCCTGGTTCTACCCCTGTCAGGCTGGCGTGTGTCACATGGTCTGGGTACCAACTGGTTCACTGCCAAAGTGGCTTGGTTTGTGTTGTATTAAAGCAGCGTGGGGGGCAGTCTTACCTCGCTATGTAGGAACCTGGAGGGGATACACTAATCCTGCAAAGACCAGATTTGCCTGGCACTAAGGGTTTAAAAATTGCATCTTTTTTGTATAGGCTGCTGGATCTTCCGGGAAGCAGCAGTACAATAAAAGGAGGGGTGTATTTTAAGGGCTAGCGAAGAGCTTGCTACACAGGCCAGCATTCCCTCTACCATTGATCTAGTTAAAATTGGATTTGAACTACTGGTATGTAGCCAGCTGTGGAGCAATTAGACTGACTTTCGTCACCAGGGCAGGGCTCAGCTGAGCTGTTAAAGACTCTCTACTTACCTGAGTTAAGGGGGGAAGTTTCCAAAAAACCCTGTATGTGGCATTTACACTGTCTACATGTGAGACTATCCAAAACTAGAGGATTTATGCTGTCTGGGACTGCGCTAAGGGAGAGGTGCATTAAAGTCTCTCTGACAAGTAACAGGGTAGGAAACGAACTGTTCTTTTAGGAAGATGGGTTTTCAGTCTAGATTGCAGTCCGCTGTCTAGACACATCAAAGCAGACACTTGGGAATGAAAGCTCCCTGCAGTCTCAACGCAGGGGAAATAATGTGATAATGCTGCCTTTTAAAAACGAATGAAATCTGGAGCAGTGTCCATCTCCCCTGACCCAGGCTTCAGTGCAGGCGCTTTTAGCGTCAGGGACTCATGTAGCTTTTCCATTACTGAACCGGCCCAGTTCTGCCATTCACTTGCTGTTGCCTTTGTTTGAAGGGAAAACTCGCTCCCCTATTTACCTAGAGTTTTAGGAGCATCTGAGTCTTCCAGCTATTCCTTAGCTACCTGGGAATGGAGGAGACACCTCCCTGCAGGGTCAGGTAAAAAAGCACAACCCATCAGCTAAACGTAACCCCAGGAAACCTGCTCTTCGGTCATTCCACTGATGAGTTTCCTGTGCCCTGCTCTGCTTGCCAAAATAGTGCATTTGATTATGCAGCAGTTTTGATTACATGGTGCAATTGATTAGATGGCAGTTTTCCTTTAGTAGTAGCTATCACCGAAGAGGAGTTGGAGGCTTTCAAGGAAATCTCTCTAATGTAGCCAGGCAGCCTTCTGCCCGCTGGCCTTGTCCAGTAACAGCTGAGAAGGCCTGGCTCCCCAGTTCAAAATGGGAGCTGATGAAAATGACGACTCAGATTCTACCAGGCTGGAGGCATGCTTGCTTTGTTGAGTTAAAAAGCTACAGCTGTTTTGAAAGTAGAGCAGAGGTTAGTGTAGAAAATAAACCATCAATTTATTCTTTTTATACAGTTATGGAGGAAGGAGACTTTTTTTTTTTTTACCCTGTGCAACAAGACTGAGCAGCTGGTCTTGTCCTGGTGAGTCCAAGCAGTAGGTGCTGGTTCCTGAGAAGGGAGGCCCACTGCCTGCCAAGTTGCTCCTCGGTCAGGAGAACAGACAAGCTAACCTGCAGCCTCCCCAGAGCAGAAGAAGGCAACATGCTGGGGGCCTAAGACCTCAGAGGAAGAAGACTCTCTCAACATGATCCTCCTCCTGCTCAATTGCCTTAAATTAGTGGCCTCAGAGCCTAGCAGCAATCCAGGAGCAAGGCTGATTGGATCCTGCAGACACGTCTCTTCCCTCCTAGATTCCAGGGTCAGAATCGGAGCAATGAAGCTGGCACGTCCGTCAGAGTTTTTCCACATAGTTCCCGGGGAACAGTCCTTCTTTCCCTCGTATCCTGCCCTGCCACCAGCCTGAGGGGTCTGAAAAGGAAAAGAGAGCAGGCAGCGGTCACCGCCAGCTGTACAGAGCGCTTGATCAACCCTGACAATAGCTGGTCTCAAGTGTGATGGGGCAGCAGCTGCCTCCACGTCATACCAAGAAGTGGTGCTTCCCCAGTGCTTGGTGCAGTGCAAAGAACAGATAAAGTGCTACCCAGCCAGCCTGGGAGTGATTTACACTCAGGGCCAGTGGTCAGGCTGCAGGTCCAGACTGGGGAGAGATTTCTGATATTAGGCACCTCTAACCCTGCAGCAAAAGGCAGAAGGAGAGCTGGCAGCTGGATAAAATCTGACTGGAAATAAGCTGCCCATTTTGAACCATGAGGGACCTAAAACTACGCTCTAGTTCAAAGAGGAATTTGGGCCTGGCATAACATGAGTTGTTACACAGGAGCTCATCCTAATCCAGTGTAGCTTTAAGAGCTGCACCCCGCACTGAGTGCAGAAGGGCAGGCCCCCAAGGCCCAGATCTTCAATGGCTCTGATGTTTTTCAAAGCTGCAACTTAACACCATGCGCACAGGAGTATCCACCAGCCACTACTCAAGAGTCCTAAAAAGCTGGAGCAGGGGAGGCCTCTCTCACCAGCAGGGCGCTTGTCGGCTGCAGGAGAAGGTTTGCAGCTGAAGTTCCTGAGTGCCCAAGTTGGGGCTGGCACCAGGCCAGCTGCTTGGGCATGCAAACCCCTCTCCTCAGCATGGCATTGCTAGGGGGCTGGCGTCTGCCCATCACGTCCTTAGCTTGCCCCATGCAGCGGAGGGGGAGCAGGTTCAGAGGTTGCGGTGCCGAGGGCTCTAAGCTACACATGCTCTGTGACAGGGGTGTTTTTTAGACTTGTTGGGCAGCATCTCAGGCCCCCTCCACTTGTCAGTGCAAAAACACCCTAAGCCGGGGAGCTGGAGGTCTGCTCCCAAGCTCTAGTGAAGCAGCAGCAAAGCTGGGAATGGAACCCAGGAGTCTTGGTTCCCAATCCCCTTTATGGCAGTCTAGTCACGCCCCTCCTCAGCCCTTACTCTAACCACTCACCCATCCTCCCTTTGAGGAGTACAGCCCATTGCTGGAGGAGGGGTGGGCAGGTCCAGGGGGAGTCCACTTACCTTCTCTAATAAGTTCAATGTATTCATCAGCATTGAAACTGAGCTCATCTGTGTCCTGGGCATCATAGGCGTAGAGGGCGCGGCACTGGGGCAGGCGCGGCTGGGGCTTTGGCTTGGGTTTGGGTTTGGCTCGGCCGCCCCCGGGGATGGGCTTGGCTTCTTTTGAGAGCCTCCGCTGCCAGCTAAGGAGAAGGGAGGAGGAGATCAGGCTGCTGCATTGCTCCACCTGTGGGGGCTTTCAGCAGCCTGCAGGGGCAGGCCTGGGCTATCAGTCTTAGAGGGCTGGTACTTTAAACCCCCACGTGGTCTGGCTGAGCAATCCTGCAGCAGAGCCCTTAAGAACCAGGGCTCACTCCTGGGGCAGGATCAGGACCTCCTGGGCAGAGACAGGGCCACCCCATGCTGAGTACCCCTGCCTGGCATTAGCCAGGGGAATGGCAGTGCCTCTCCTGTCCCTTCTGGATTAGCCCTGCCCAGCCCGGAGCAAGCCAGGCTCTGGAGGAAGCTAAATGCAGCAGCTCAGGAAAAGGCAGCTGGGGAGGGCAGCAGACACACACAGGCCGCAGCTGGGCTAGGCAGGGCTACTGCCCCCTGCTGCTGAGCTGAGGTGGCTGGTTTGGCCCGAGGAAGGGGGAGCAGGAGGCATTCAGTGCTGGAGTCTCCCTGTATCACTGGCTTCCGCTGCCAGGGTGGGGCTGGCTCCTGCTGGGCCGGAGTTAACCCTCTGCCAGCCAGAGCCCCGTGACCCGACCCAGCAGCTTGGGGCACTTACCCGGCTGCGCCCTGGTCCGGCACATTCATGAAGTCCAGGTTGAGCTGGGCAGGGAAGGCTTTGGCCCTGGGGCTGGCTCCATGCCTAGGCAGGGTGGGCTGCTCCATGCTGCCCTGCCGGGCGATGGAGACACGGTGCTGGGGAGGGGCACGGGACCCAGGGCTACCGCGCCGGCTGGCGTCACTCCTGTCTCTGCCTGGAACAGAAGGGGGGAGAGTCACTGGGAGCTGGAGGAACCCAGGCATCCTGCATTGGGAACACAGGAGCCAGCCTGGAACCCTGCCTGGCCCACAGGGTGGGGGTGGGGGTGTGTGAGAGCGAGAATTAACCCTTTCATTTCCAGGCATGTCCTGGGGCCTCCTCTGCTGTACCTGCTACTGACCCCAAAGGCAAGAGGGCAGCCCCTGACCTGCGACCTCCCAACCTCTATTAACCCTTCCTGTGCTGTACAACTAGGCAGCGCTGACCAAGGGGAGGATGTGCCCTGCTAGCCTTGAATGCATGGCCCTGGCCAGAGTCCAGCTGCTGGGGGTTGGGACTTGGGTGGGGTGTCTGTAGGCCCCCTTGGTGAGGAAGGCACCCGGTGGCCATATCTCCTTCCCCCCCCCAGTGGGGTGATGGATGGTACATGTGGGGTGACAGGATGCTTTGGACTCATCTGTCCCAGCAATCCCCCACTGCCCCCCACCCCACCCCCAAGCTGCAAGAGGAGCCTTGTACCTGCTGCAGGGGGGTAGTTCCGGCAGGGGATGCTGCTGCTGTTCAGGTACCTGCTCTTCCTGGTGTCCCGCCGCGTGGGCCCTGCAGCAGGAACAACCACGATTAGCCTTCATGCAGGTCCTTGCCCTTAGACCTCCCTCCCCACACCCCCAGGGCAGGGTTGGCCCCTGAGGAGTCTTGTCCAGGGCTCTGCCCGATCGAGATCAGGTCCCATCCACAGCAGGACTCTGCCCCCTCCAGGCAGTTTCCCCCAGGGCTGATGGAGAAAGCCAGCAGCTAGCGCTTGCTCCTTGCAGCCTGTTCCCTGCCACTCGCAGACACTCACGGGCGTTCCTGGGCAGCCCAGGCCCGATACTGACGATCAGCACCTTCCCGTTGTTCCGGAGCAGCGCCACGTCGCCCTGGCAGATCTGGAACTGGATCTGGCGGGAGCCAGCTGCCCCCCAGGGGCCCCAGCCATCCTTCTTGACCTTGAACTCCAGCCTGGGGGAGGAGGGGGAGAGAACGGAGGGGGAGTGAAATCAGGCTGAGATAAGCAGACAGGAAACCACTGGGCTCAGGAGGAGCCTGAGCACGGGGAGCGGGACATGGAGCCAGGCACCAGCTCCAGGAAGTTTTGTGGCTTTGGATCCAAGCAACCAGCAGCACGTTGCAAAGGTGAGTTGGGAGATCATGTGAGACTCAGCCCCCACCTCGAACCAGGGGCCTGCACACAGGGGCAGGAATAGAACCCGGGAGTCCTGACTCCAACCCCCAGCTTTAACCATGACATCCCCCACTCCCCTTCCAGAGATGGCGATAGAACCCAGGAGTCCTGGCTCCCAGCCCTCCCTGCTCTAACCCTTAGGCATCACTGCCCTGCTAGAGCTGGGGATAGAACCCAGGAGTCCTGACACTCCCCCACTATCTCCCCCGCTTTAATTAGACCCCATTTCTAGACTGTAAGCTCCTTGGGGCAGAGGCTGTCTCTTTGCTCTGTTTGTAAAGCGCCTAGCACCACAGTCCGTGGCTGGGGCTGCAAGGGAACCCAGGAGTCCAGACACTCAGCCACCCCTGCTGTAAGCACCCCTCGTTCCAGGGCAGGGAGAAGAACCCAGGGGTCCGGGTTCTCCCAGCCCTCCTGCTAGTAACCGAACACTGCTGCTGGCGGCAGCATGGACTCACTGGTTGCTGAACTTCACGGACAGCTGCTGGCAGGTCGTCTCCTCGTAGCGTTTACACAGCAGGCTCAGCAGCTCCGTCTTGAAGACAGACTCCAGGACACTGTCGTACTGTGGCTCATGGACGATGAGGAAGTCATCCTGCAAGGTGCTGCCGAGGGTGGAGGAAGCAGAGGCTGCATCAGCCATGGGGACTCTCTCCGAGGCCGGAGCTAGCTGGGGGCGGTGCCCACGGGCTGCTCAGGGCACCAGCCCCGCCCAGGACGGAGGAGATGCACGAAGCCGCTTGAGCAATGGCTCTGGCTGAGCATGGCTCGGGAAGCAGCCTGGTGCTGCAGCCCCCGGAGCAGGGCTTGGCCCCCCAGCCCCCACTGCAGCTGGGACAGGGCTGCGCTAAACCAGTCCCTAAGGGCACCGGGCCTGCCAGGGGGCCAACAGGCTCCTACCTCAGAGACACTGACTGGATCCTCTCCAGCTCCACCTGCCGCTTCAGCACCTCCTTGATCGTCCCCTTCTCAGGGCCCTGCTTCACCTTCTCCCGCCCGATGAGGTACAGGAATCTGGGCGTCAGGATCAGGTCCCGCTTCACCCTCTGCGTGGGGGGAGAGGGGGTGAGCGGGGGGCCTATGGAGGGAGGCAGGAGCATGAGGGGAGCCGAAGGAGCCAGGGTGTAAGCACAGGGGTAAGGGAGGTGGGGCAAGCCCAGCAGAGCCTGGGGGGTGGCAGCTCCCATTGGCACGTGGCCTGGGGTAGGATGGAGACAAGCATGTTGGGAGAGGAGGCAGAGGGGGAAGGGCCGAGAGGAAATAGGGGAGCAAAGCCCAGCCCACAGGCAGGAAGAGGGAGGCTGGTGGGGGGCAGGAGGAGGGAGTGAGGGGAGCAGAGCCTGGCCCCGGGGCAGGAGGAGGAGGAGGGAGCTGGGGCTGGGGGAGCAGAGCCCAGCCCCGGGGCAGAGGGAGTGGGAGAAGGGCAGAGCCCAGTCCTGCCATGTGCGAAGGCTGCAGAGGGGGCACCCAGAGGGCCCCACGCTCACCTTGAAGCGCCGGTCGTACTTGGTGACGGTGTCAGCGAAGTCCACGCGGTCGCGCCGGCCCACGAAGCGCCGCAGCTCGGGCCGGCTCTCCAGCCCGATGTAGTCGCCCACGAAGTTGCGGTTGAGGCTGTTGCGCCGGCGCTCCTTCTTGTTCAGCAGGATGTTGGAGGCTTTGGGAGGGAGAGACGGCGGGGGGAGACTCAGATAGGACCGATTCCAAGTGCTGGGCTCAGGTCCCAGACAGGACCATTGTGACTAGCCAGTCCGACCCCCTGGGCATCACCAGCGAAAGCCCTGACCCCAGCTAACTCCCAGAGCAGAGCTGAGAGAGCAACGTCCGATCTGGATTGAAAAACTGTCAGCGATACCGAATCCCCCAGACCCTGGGGAAACCGAGCCCAGGGTTCCTTCCTCTCACTGCTAAAAACCTATGTGTCCTTTCCCGTCGGAATGTGTCTCGCTTCAGCTTCCAGCCCCTGAAGCGTGTTCGAGACTCTGCTAGGCTGAAGAGCCCGTTATTAAAGACTTGTTCCCCACGTAGGTAATTAACGACTGGGATCCAGTTGCCCCTTATCCCTCTGTGTTAAGCTAAGTTGATTGAGCTCCATGAGTCTCTCACTCTAATCCTTTAATCCTCCTCGCGGCTCTTCTCTGGCCCCGCTCCAATTTACTAACCTCCTTCTCGATGGGTGGGCACCAGAACTGGACTCTGGAGTCCTGCCTGGTCCAGCTGGTGTTACGGGGGGGACAAATTTTAATCCACAATCACTGAAATAGGCAGCAATAGTGGAGTGGGTGGAGGGGGTGATGGGGCATTGGTGGGGCCACTTTCAATTACACTCTCTGCCACCACTTGTACACCTAAACATTACCGGGGGGGCAGTTTCCCAGGGGGGACACGCCCTCACGCCTTTGTCCCATGCATGGGCACTCTCAGTCCACCTGGAGTCCATCCCTTACCAACAGGAGTCACCTCTGGCCGAGCCTCAGAGCATGAGGGTCGTGCTGGTTTACCCAGGCCGGTGTACGTGTGTGTGCCACCTTCCCCCCCCAGTGCACAGCGATCAATGGAGGGGATGGCTGCAGCGCTCAGTGGGGAAACCTCAGGATTGCTGCCACCCCCAGGAGCAGAAGGAAGGAGGAAGAGGTTTTGGGGGATGACCCTGGGCAGGTCACTGCAGCTCCAGACCTCAGTTTCCCCAACCGGAAAGTAAGGGCAATTCTCCGTCCTCTCTCTCAGCCTGCATCTATTCAGTGCGTGAGTGCCAAGCTGCAGGAACTGTCTCCTGTCCTGGGTCCGTGCAGCACCTGGCACATCCGAGCCCTGCTCTCCATTCAGACCTGTAAGCACTACCGTAATGCACCTGATATCTGAGCAGCAGCTGGAGGTGGCCAGGCCCAATTCTGCTTTCCCCAGGGCTGGGCAATCGGAGCAGGGGCAGGGGCGGGCGTGCACGGGACCCACCTTCCTCCCTCATGCGGATGTACTTGCGCACAGCGACGTGCTTGCGCCAGGCCTTCTGGATGACCCGGGCGTATCCATCGTAACGCCGCTCCCGCATCTCCTCCAGCAGGAACAGCTGTGGAGGCAGGAAGCACCGGCTTAGGGGGGCTGCCAGGTGATTTTCCCCCCTCTCCCCCCCAAATGCATGCCAGGCCCAGCCTCCCTAATACCCAGCTGGGAGCCAGCCCCCTGCTCTGCAGGGTGACAGTCCCCCTCTCCCACTCAGCACCTTCAGGGCCTGGTCCCTCCATGACTCCAGGGACTGCCTCTCCTATTGGCCTCTCCCTGCCCCCCCTGGAGGTCAGCCCCCCTCCCCGCCCACTCACCGACTCTGGGGCCTTGATGAAGACCTTGCTCTGGCCCAGCTGGTACTGGTCTGGGTCCATGTTGACGGAGCGCAGCAGGTGCACCACACCCTGCTTCTCATCCCCCCGCCAGGCCGGCCATGTCTCGGGGGTGAGGATGGCGTACCTGAGGAGGGAGAGGGGGGATGGCAGGTTGTCCTAGGGGCTCAATAAGAGAGCGGGGGTGGGGGGGAGGTGCTGTGGAGGGACATCTCCCAGAGGCGGCAGCTGGCACTCTGCCCTCCAGGGGCAGCCCCCGGGTATCCAGTGAGCCAGGGTGCAATGCAGGGAAACCCTGGCCTTGCCCCCAGCATGTTCCCTGGACCAGAGCCTTCCTGTTGAGCCCATGTGGCATCACACAAGCCATCAGAGCAGTCACCACCCTCATGGGCTTGCCCCCGGTGCTGGGATTGAACTGGGGGCCTCCAGAGCCCACAGCACAAGCCTCTGCACTGAGGGGCTCCAGACTCAGCCGCCTCTGACACAGAGCAGCCACAGGGGGCAGAGATGACCCCCATGGAGAGGACCCCTGCGTCAGCATGGCTCATACTTGCCTCCCTCCCAGCTCCCTACTGGGGTGGACCCCAACTCCTCTGCCTGGTGCCCCTTCCCATAGCGCCAGCGGCAACAGGCCAAGGCTTGTGCCCCGTCTCCTTCCCTGCCCATGGGACGGCGGCTCCTACCTCTGCAGGAACTTCTGGAAGACCCGCCGGTAGGCGTACCCGGCCCGGCGCACCCGGATGTTCTCCCGCAGGCCCAGGTATTCCACCTGGTGCTTCACCCTGGAGAAAGCCAGAGACAGGTCTGAGCAAGGGACGGGTAACCAGACACCCTGCTCCCCAACCCATCTCCCCCTGGCTGAGCAGCAGATCCCATCCACGTAGGGAGATGGGGGCCCAGCTGCCCCCAGAGCCGGGAGCCGGAGGCACTTGGAGACGCCAACAAGCCCTGCAGAGCAGGGAACAGTCTGGAAAGGAATGAAGGGGAAACACCTCAGGGGCCGAAGGCTGGGAGTGGGGGGACTGGGGGGCAGGGACAACAGCTGCCCAAGGGGGAAGGGCAGAGCAGCCCCCGGCTCGTGGCCCTCACCTGCTCTCCTCCCAGTCGCGGGGTCTCTTGGTCTCGTTGGGTTTGATGCAGCGGATGTAGTGGGGGGTACACTTCGTCAGGGTGCTCACCAGGTCGTTCGCTTGTTTCTTCAAGGGAACAAACCAACTTAAGCCCCAAAAGATGGAGAGTTTCTATGGTAATCAGACCCTCCCACCCACACTCCCCACCTCCATCCACCCCCTTTCCCCCTTCATCCTTTAAATGGGGTCGCAGCTAATATGGCTGCTGAGCTAGGCACTCAGATACCAGGGTGATGGGCGGCCGTATTACCCCTATGATGACAAAGACATCCCACTGCTACAGTGGAGTCTCGTCTCAGGCGGGGGTTAGGGTCTAAAGTCAGCGCGTAAGGCGAAAATCGCGGCTCGTCAAAATGACCATTGAGGGGAATGGCGGGTGGAATCGCCTGCACTACAGGTACAGTATTTAAATTGTAATTTTTCTCTCTTTTTTTTTTTGCTGAGCGTGTAGAGTTAAAATCGTGTAAGTTGAATTCACGTACGACGCGACTCCCCTGTACTATAATCATGGCCACTGCAAGGATGTTTCCCGCCCCAGACGAAACTTTCACCTTGCACTCTGCCCCTCGCGCCCCCGCCCTGAGCCCCCCCACAGCAGCTCCCCACCCCTGCGCCCCCGCCCACAGTCACCCTGGCCCCGGTCTACCTCCCGGAGCCCCGCATGTGGCTAGCTTACGACTTTCTTCCCTGCCTTCCAGGTTGCGGCAGCAATCAGACTATAGGCACTGGCAGCTTGGGAGGCAGGAGAAGTAGAGAGCAGCCACAGCGTTCCCAGGGAGGAGAGCAGAGGACCGGGACGTGATAACTAGGAGCGGGGCAAGTTCCCCTGCGATGCTGCCCCCGCTTACTTAGCTGCAAGGCGGCACCGGGTTGCTCAAGCTCTGCATCCGCTGCCTAGCTGCTCGGTGCGCACCTGAAATAGCGCGCACCAAATTGCCGTCCCGAGGGAGATCGCAGCACGCCACGTCGCTGCCGAAGAAAAATGGCGTGTCTCTGCGCGCACCCAGATCCTCTACGTCACCCTCGAATAGTGATGTCGAAGGCTCGGCGCCGGGATGTTGCAGCCGCGCTGGCTAATACGATGCTTTGGCTGCCCAGGTCGCCACCTGCATTTAGGTGGAGGGAGCTGGGGCAAAGGAGCGCAGGGAGGGCTGCCTGCAGCAAGTAAGGGGCGGGGAGGCATGCAGGAGAACTCCCTGCCCCAGCTCACCCCTGCCCCGTCTCCTCCCCGAGCACGCTGTGGCTGCTTCACTTCTCCCGCCTCCCAGGCTTGCGGCGCCAATCAGCTTAGGCACTGCAGGCTTGGGAGGCGGAGAAGTGAAGCAGCCACAGCGTTCCCGGGAAGGAGGCAGGGCAGGGGTGATCTGGGGCGGGGAGTTCCCCTGCGTGCTGCCCCCCGCCTTACTTGCTGCAGGCGGCCCTCCCCACGCTCCCCTGCCCCAGCTCCCTCCACCTAAATGCCAGCGGTGACCAGAAGATCCAGCCGCCACCGTCGCTGCCGAAGAAAATGGCGCCCCCCAAATCCTAGCACCCTAGGTGACCGTCAAGGTCGCCGAAATGGTTGCACCAGCCCTGACTATAATAAAGCTCAGATCTACTGTCTCGTGTTTCGATAGCACCTCCCCCAATCTCTCAAACCCTGTCCCCGTACTAAAAGGCCCAGCCAGGGATCACTGAAATGCAGCTAGCTCTGGGCTGGGGCACGGCCACTGTCTGGCAGCGCTAGGCATTCTGTGGCCAATGGAAACTATAAGAGGGTTGCAGGGGGCAGTGAGAGAAGACAGCTGAGCATCATTAGCCAAAAACCAGCCGAGCGGTGAGTGGGGGAATCTGCCAAGTGGCGCTCCTGAAGCTGCCCCAGCCCGAGCACAGGAGCCAGAATAATCCCCCGACGGCTCCAACTGGCCGGGGGGAGGCCCAGAGATGAAGCAGGGAGAGCTCCGCGCTGGGCAGGGATGGGGCTGCTCCCCCCAGCCTTCCTCAGGTACCTTGATCTTGCTCCCAGCTGTGGTGGGGCGCCCTTTCTTCTCCGCGTTAATGTTCTCAGGAAAGAGGTCTTGGATGAAGGGGCTAAGGTGGGGAGGGAGGGAAATGATGTCAGTGCCCTGTGCGGCAGGGAGGTTTGGGGAGGGACTGGCTGGGATACGGAGCCTTTTGCCCTCTCCGTCATCAGCTGGAGGCCAGCCCAGGAGCAACCTGGCATGGGACGAGTTTGTTGGGCCTCAGCTTAGGTCCCAGGGGTCAAGTGTCCAGCACAAAACCCACTGTGCCGTTCAGCCGTCTCCTCAGCAGCGGGGCCAGGGACTGTCATCCCCCCACCCCCAAGGGCTGCCTCCAGGGTAGGGTTATTGTAACGGATACATAACCCCAAGCAATGAAAATATTCAGCTCTTCTCAGCTTTACGTCCTAAAGCAACAGAGCTGGGGATAGAACCCAGGCGTCCTGGCTCCCAACCCTCGAACCACTAGACCTCACTGCCCTCCCAGAGCTGGGAACAGAACCCAGGAGTCCTGATTCCCAGGCCTTGCCTGCTCTCCCGGCCCAGGGAAGTGGCACTCACAGCTCACTGCTCTGCATCAGCTCGATGAGGTCGGTGAAGAGCACGTCACGGTTTCGCTCACAGAATCCCTCCACGTCGTAGGAGACCTAAGGGATGGAGAGCTGGGGTCTCAGGCAGCGGCCCGGGGAACGGCCTGGAGCTGGCGTGCTGGTGGGGCCCCCTCACACAGCCTCCCCGAGGGGAATGAGCCCCTCCCCATCACAGAGCCCAGGTCCGCTATCCCCCCAGGATGGCCCAGCCCAGAGCCAGGCCAGCCCCGGCCAGGCAGCACTAGACCGGGGCACATGCCGGGGGATAGGACACACCAAAGGCCTAGAATACGCAGCTCCTGGGGCAAAGCTCCAGGTGCCCCCCCCAGTTCACGCCCACTCAGGACCGGTGCTAGTGTTTTTAGCGCCCTAGGCACACGGCCATTTCGCCGCCCCGCGCGCCGGTCCCGCGGCTCTGGTGGAGCTGCCGCAGCCGTGCCTGCAGAGAGGGTCCGCTGGTCTGCGGCTCCGGTGGAGCTGCCGC
Organism: Chelonoidis abingdonii; assembly: GCF_003597395.2. Classification (NCBI taxonomy): domain Eukaryota; kingdom Metazoa; phylum Chordata; order Testudines; family Testudinidae; genus Chelonoidis; species Chelonoidis abingdonii. Next base: position 52,104,663 of record NC_133779.1, on the reverse strand, counting down.
AGCCGTGCCTGCGGAGAGGGTCCGCTGGTCTTGCGGTCGGTGAGCTGCCGCAGCCGTGCTGCGGGAGGTCCACCGGGCCCGGGAGCAGCGGACCGTCCGCAGAAATGCTGCGGCAGGTCCACCGGAGCCGCAGACCAGGAGACCCTCCACAGGCATGACCTGCGGCAGGTCCACCAGAGCCGCCTCGCCCCACCCGGCAAAATGCCGCCCCTCATAAATCCTGGTGCCTAGGCAATTGCCCTAGGCCGCCTAAATGGAAGCGCCGCCCTGAGCCCACTCTAACTATGACAGCCCCCCCACCCTGCCTCCTTTTTCCCTCCAACCCAGCCTCCCCTTCACCGGATCATATCCTCCCCCAGCCTCCCCCTCCACCATAACTTACCCCCCAGCACCCCCACATCCGTCTCCCCTAGCACCCCCATCTACCCCTCCCACAGCCACCCCTCATTCCTAATCTACCCTCTCCCTCACCTCCTCTATAGTAATTGTACCTGTCCCCAACACCCCGGCTCCTTTTCCCCTCGACTCTAATGTATCCCTTCCCCCCCACAGCCCCTTTACCCACCCCCCCATAGCCCTCCCCAGGACTCCCCCCGCACGCTGACCTTGCCGGCGTAGTGGTGAATGATGAAGCCCTTGTTCCAGCTGTTGAAGTGCTGGTGGGTGCCCACGGCCATCTGCAGCTTCTGCAGCAGGCTCTGGTCGGCGCCCTCGCCCTTGGCGTGCATGGTGGCGCACACGTCGTCCAGGATGCTCATGATCCCCGGCGGGTTCTGGAGGGGGGGAGACACCGGACTGCTCAGCCAGGAGGGGGTGCCACTCCCCAGCCCCTGCGCTCCCAGCACTGGCCAGCAGGAGAGCCAGCGCCCGCTCCTGGGCAGCTCTGGCGCTGCAATGAGGCAGGATTTGAGGCTCCCCCACAGCACTGAAGGGAGAAGAACTGGGGGTACCCTTGGCTCCGGGGAGATCCCAGTTAAGGGGCAGCTGGGGGGTCCCCTACATTGCTAGAAGACCCTGATTAAGAAGGGGACTAGGAGAGGTCACCAGGGAGACCCCAGTCACAAGGCAGATGACGATTAAAGGGGAGACTGGGGGGCAGAGCCCCCCACCAAGCTCAGACGGATGTGGGAGGGGGGCAGTTATGGGGATCTAGGTTTCGCGGGGACCAGAGACTCAAGGCGGCAAGGGTCCCAGGCTTGGGGGAGGGGTCATAGAGGTTGTCTTCCCCCAAGGCCTGAGGTATTTGGAAGGGGGGGCCCAGCCGCTTGCTCACCACTTTGCTCTCGATCAGGTCGCAGACGATTTTGTTGTTGAAATAATCGATGGGGCTCCAGCGAATCCCTTCCTGGATGTACTCCTCCTGGGGTGGGGGGACATGGTTGTGAGGGGGTGCTGGGATCGGGGCAGCCCCAGATTTTGTGGGAGAGTGGGGGTGGGCTCTGCCCATGTCCGAACTCCGGGGGGCAGCCCCAGCAGCGAGTCAGTTGCAGGTGGTGGTAGTTGCAGGGGCCGGGCACCAGAGGCAGACATGAGTGCTTAGAGGGCACAGCCCACAGAGACTCCAACTGGGTCGGGGGCTGCGCTGTGCCAGGCGCTTTACAAACACCAAAAGGCCCACTAGGCAACAGGCAGGAAGGGAAACTGAGTGACCAAGAGGGGCAGGATCTTGCCCAGGGTTAATGGCAGACCTGGGAACAGCACCCAGGGCCCTGGGCCCCAGCTCAGTGCCTCGTCCACTGGGCCACGCTGCCTCGCAACCCCATTGGCTGACCTCCCTCCACCCATTCCCGCCCCACACCAGCTCCTCCTCCTGCCCCTCATCTGTCCCCTCTCCCACCCCCTCCTCACCCTCATCTGCCCCTCCCCCCACCTGTCCCCTTTCCCACCCCACCACCTGCTCCTCCTCCTGCCCCCTCCCTTTACCCACCTCACCCCCTGCCCCTCACCTGCTCTGCCTTTAGGGTGAGCTCGATGAAAATCTGCTGTAGCTTCTCGTTCACAAAGTTGATGCAGAATTGCTCAAAGCCGTTTTTCTGCAGCAGGGAGACAGACAGACACGTCAGACACCCAGGGTCTACGCTGGGCAGGGCCATGTTGGCATGGCGGTCGTCTCCCCCCCCCCGCCGCCCCGTTGGAGGCAGAGAGCGACCAAAGGGGGCTCTGGCTCGCACAGAGCAGCAGAAGGGAATGTCACAGAGAGCTGAGATGGGCCGAGGGCCTGGGGCAGCAACAGGGCATCCTTGGCACCCAGCTCACGCGCTGTCGCCCCCCTACAGCCCCCAGCGGAGAAGGGTTTGCAAATAGTTGGAGGAGGGGAAATCCCAGATCTTCTCAACGTGCTTCTCCTCTTCCGCTAGCCCAAGCCCCCGAAAGCCAGGGAGCCAGGAGGGGACCTAGGAACCCGAAAGCCCAGGACGGTCTCTCTTGCGCCCCTGCCCCGCAGTACCTGGAAGATCTCGAAGCCGTAAATGTCCAGCACCCCGACGTTGTATTCCTCGTAGTCCTTCTGCATCGCTTTGTTGATGGCCTGGGGGCAGAGCGGAGAAAGGGTGGGGGGTGAAGGTGGGAATTCAGGGTCTTGCCTGGAAAATTACAGGCCCAGTATGTGGGTGTGTCTGGACGGGGGGTGACAGAGACCTGGAAGGGTCATTGGTGCGGGGGATGAAGTAGGGTTGAGGGGGATCGGACACCAAGTCCCCACAGAGAGAGAGCAGGTGGGGGCCCGGCGGCAGCTCAACACGGGGCCCCCGGGGTGGGTGACTCACGTCCACCAGGTAGTCGAAGAGCCGGGAGTAGAGCGCCTTGGCGAGGGCGTCGCGGGTGAAGCTGGCCTGCTCGGCGTTGAGCGTCACATCGATCACCTCCGACTTGCCACCCCACCGGCTGTCCATCTTCCGGCTGGTCAGCTTCTCCTTCAGCCGGCCCTGGTCGATGCCCAGGAGGTAGGCGGGGAAAGCCAGGACTGGGGGGGGGGGGGTGTCAGGGGCAACACCCCAACCCCGTCTGCGTCTCAGCACAGCTCCCCACCTTCACCCCACCCAGCTGCTGGATTCGCCTCCCTCCCGCCTGCCTCCAAGGTGGGTGGGGTATCGCCCTCCTCGGCCCCTGCACATCCAGAGGGGCCGGTGGAGCCCCATCCCTAGGGACCCTCCTCCCCAGAGGGAGAGGATGGGAGGGGGGGAGGAAACAGATGGTGAGGCCCCCCAATGGATGGAGGCAGATCCCTGGGCCACACAAGTCAGGTTCCCCCCCTGCATCAGCTGCCTGACAGACCCCGCCCCCCCCCCCCACAGAGGCCCTTCCAACCCTGATATTCTACGATTCTGTGATTCCAGATCCACTTTGAGCCAGATCCCAAGCCGGGCCCAGACACCACCCCCCCTGGGCCCCAAGCCGAGCTCTGATGGGGATCCCCCTACACCATCCCCACCCCGGAGCTAGGCCTGACAGACCCCCCTACTCCATATCCACCCGAGCCAGCCCCCCACCCCAGCGCCCCCTGGTCCCCCATTCACAGTCCTCGCTCTCCACGGCGGCGTTGTTCCCCTCCTCCCGGAAGCTGATGTTGCCCAGGTGAAGGATCCCGGCCACGATCTGCAGCACCAGGGCCTGCTCCTCCCCAGAGAGCCCCACCACCTCCATGCCCGCCTGGGGACAGAGAGCAGGGAGAGGCGTCAGGCTGGGGGCGCGGCAGGGGGATGGACGCTCAGGGGCCCAGGATGGGGAGTTGGGGGGGGGCACCAGGATGGGGGGAGCACTGGGGGGGGATGGGGAGCGCCATAGCAGAGGGGCACCAGGATGAGGGTTGGGGAATGGGGAGCAGGAGGCGGTGGGGACTCTGTGGTGGCAGAATGGGGGACAGCAAGACGTGGGTTGGGGGATGGGGGCACCGAGATGGGGGGTACCAGGAAGTGGTTAGAGGCACTGTGATGAGCGTGGTGGGTGGGGCACCAGGCAGGGGGCTGGGGGCACCATGATGAGCATGGTGCTGGGGGGCAGCAGGCAAGGGGCTGGGGGCACCAGGCAGGGAGTTGGGGGCACGAAGATGAGCGTGGTGCTGGGGGGCAGCAGGCAGGGGGTTGGGGGGCACCATGGGGGACGTGAGCGCCGCGCTGTGTAAACGCCCCCTCCCCCCATACCAGCGTCTCCTGGAACTCCTGCCGGTCGTTCATGTCGTCCACCTTGTAGGACGCCGACTGGTTGAGATAGTAGTAATAATCTGGACTGGTGATGCCCAGGTTCTCCCGCTGTGCCGGGGAGGCGCCCTCCAGCAGCTGGGCAGGGAGAGAGGACAGAGGGGGGGGGTCACGCGCTGGCAGGGAGGGCTGGGCTCAGCGCAGACCCTCCCCGCCATCCCGGCCCCCCCCACACCTGGTAGTAGACGTGGAAGCTCCTCTCGCCGGGGTTCTGGCTCACCACCCGCGACTTCTCCAGCAGGAAGTTGGAGATCTTGCCCCCGTTGGGCTCCCCGCCTCGGCTGAACTGGATCTCGAAGTACTTGCCCTGGGGCGGGAGGGGAGGCCAGGTGAGCCGGACCCCAGGCTAGGTCCCCGCAGCAGAGACGCCACCCCCAGAGCATCCCCTGCTCAGGACGTGCTCGAGACCCCACAGCCTAACGGGCAAAGGGTTCATCTGGCCTCCTCCCTCGCTGAGCAGGGTCTGGTGGTCAAGCCAACTCCTGGGAGCCAGGACTCCTGGGTTCTGCCCCCAGCTCTGGGAGGGGAGTGGGGTCTAGTGGGTAGAACAGAGACCTGGGAGCCTGGACTCCTGGGTTCTGTTCCCCAGTTTTGGTAGCAGAGCAGCATCTAGCAGCTATTGCAGGAGGAGACTGGGAGCCCGATATCTGGGCTCTACTCCCAGCTCTGCCACTGACGCATTGCAACAGGTCCTGTTCCCGCTCCGCGCCTCAGTTTCCCCATCAGTAAAATGTAGCTAATGGCACTAAGCTGCAGGGAGGGGTTGTGTGGCTGAGTTGGTGCGTGGCTGTGAAGCACTCAGCGATGGCCAGCTGGTAGGGGGCAGAGGGCAGGCTGCCTGCCAGGCCCCGGCAGGCGCTGCCGAGCGCCTCAATCAGGAGGAACTGGCAAAGCCCCCGGGAGCCCAGGCGCTGCCGAGCGCCCCAGTCAGGAGGGACTGGCAAAGCCCTCGGGAGCCCGGGCACTCACAAAGCGGCTGGAGTTATTGTTGCGAACGGTCTTGGCGTTTCCAAAGGCCTCCAGGAGCGGGTTGGATTTCAGGATGATGTCCTTGACGTGCTGGGGGGAAGCAGGATGCTCGTTAGAGGAGGCCATCGGCTCCGGCCCTGCAGGAACCCCCAGCCCAACTGCTCCTGGGCTCCCGGACCCCCACCGCTTCCCCCCTGCCCTGTCACCCCCTGTGGTACCTGCACTTTGGGGCCCCCGCCGGACACCTTGGAGATGTAGCTCATGATATATTTGGCCGCCACGGTCTTGCCAGCGCCGCTCTCCCCGCTGCAAGAGAGATGCGCAAACGCTGGCTTCTCCACCCCACCAGGGAGGACGCCCCACCCTAGCCCAGCGCCTTCTGGAGGTCAGGGAGCCTGGGAGGAGAACCTGGTTCGTTGCATCTATGTTTTTCCTGCCCTGCTTGAAGCCAGACAGAGACTCTCCTTTAAAGGAGGCAGAATGGTCCAGCGGTCAGGGCACCAGCCTTGAACTTGGGAGCCCCGGGCTCAGCTCTCTGCTTCATCAGTCCCTTAGCCTCTCGGTTCCTCAGTTCCCCGTCTACAGCCTGGGGGGAACAGCCCTGCCTCACAGGGTGGGGGTGGGTTACTAGGGTAAATATGGTAACGACTGGGACTTGCTCAAGTATTCTGGTAACTAGCCAGAGACAGTCTCCTCCCCGACTGTGGGTGAGGAGGGTGGGTGTCAAGACCTGCGCAGTGTCCATATCCAACCTGCCAGGGCTGCCAGCAGGGACTGCAGGACCGTGCCTCAATCTCCCCATCAGTAAAACGTAGAGATGGACACTAGGTTGTCATGGGGAGATGGAAGAGGGAGGGGCTCTCTCAGCAGTCTCTGCCAACGTGCCGGAGGGCTATGGCCAGCCAGGCAGAGCTACGCCACCCTGGTACCCCCGGCGTGTGACCCGGGCACCAGGAAAGGTCTTAGAGCTAGAACTTGGCACATGCCCAGATGTGGACCCTACGTCCGTCCGTCCCCCTCCCCTTCCGGGCTCCAGATGTGGACCCTGCTTCTGCCCCCTCCCTCTTGCCCCAGTGGCTTCTGCTCATTCTCGGCCCCACTCTACCTGATGATGACGCACTGGTTCTCCCCGTCAATCAGCATGTTGCGGTACATGTTATCGGCCAGAGCATAGATGTGGGGCGGGTTCTCATACTGGGCCTGCAACCAACACACCGCCAGGGGACTCGGTTATTCCACCGTGCAGGAGTCGGGACATTTGTACACAGGGAGGGGGCAGGCGAGGAGACCCCAGCTCTCTAGTTATTTGTCTCAGGTGGCACTGGGGGGGCTCCATTCCGGGATCCCCATTGCAGTGGGGGGTTTGTACAAACACAGTGAACACAGTTCCTGCCCCAAAGAACTTACAGTTCATGTCAGAGCTCCAGGGACCTTCGTTCCACCTGCTCTGGAGACTTGCTAAGGACTTTGGGGGGCAGAGGGTGAGGTCTCCCAAATCATGCTATCCCTTTGCCTTCCTCCCAGGGATCTCAAAAGACCTTAATTACAGGAATTCTTCACAGACCTTAATTAACCCTCACAGGGAGGTTAGATCAGTGCCACCCCTATTTCACAGATGGGTAAACTGAGGCCTGGAGCAGGGAAATGACTTGCGCAAGATCAGCGGCTGAGCTGAGAAGAGAACCCAGGAGTCCTGTGTCAGCCTCCCTGCACGTCCTTAGGCCAGCCTAGACCCCTGGGTTCCTGGAAACAGCCTTGACGGGAACTAGTGGACTGATCTAGCCAGATCCCCCGGGCCTCCTGCAAAGCGATTGCTTAGATCTCTATCTCAGCACCCCCACCGCTACACCAGGGGATGGCTCCTGCCACGGATCAGCCCACAGATCTTGAGCCCCGAGCCACACCCCTGGAGAGGAGACGCCAGTGGATCAGGAGCATGGCAGGCGCACGGTCCCCTTGCAGGCGCTCAGCGCGCTCCGTCTACCGGCGTCCCAGTTCCCTAGGATAGCGACGAGGCTGCTGGGTTTTCAGGAGAGGAGTCGGGAACTGCAGTGAACGGAGCACCCAGATGCCTCTTTGGGATCTAGGATACTGAGCAGGGAATGTCTCTGCACCTGCCACTAGGGGTCAGGCTGGGAGTAAGGCAGCTCCCATGGGGAGAGGCGATGGGGCGCTGCAGGCAGGGGCCTTGCTGGAGCGGGGCACGGATCGTACACACCCCCTCGGTGTCCTGGCAGCAAGGCGGGGCTCCCAGTTGAGAATTCCTGCCAGGATGACTCACCAGCTTCAGGAATTATCTTCCCCTCCCAGGGGCAGAAGGGGACTTTCCCAGCGGGGATTCACTCCCAGGGCTCCTTGTGGGTCACCCCACCAGATGCACCCCCTCGCAGGCCGGGCACTGATGGGGAAACCCTTCTTCAAACTACAGCCAACCCCCACCTCGTTTAACCAAGCCAGCCTTAACTAACATTTTCGCTCAGCATACGCCTGGGGATCTGGCTGGAGTCTGCTCTGGGAGACACCAGAGCTGGGCGGCCCTGGGCTCCCTCCCATTTGGGGAGCAGGCCCCACTCTGCTACATAGAATCATAGAAAATTAGGGTTGGAAGAGACCTCAGGAGGTATCATAAGCCTTTCTCACAAATCTGGACCTTAGCGTCCAAAATCTGGGTGCTTAGCATGAACCTCCAAGCTTAATTACCAGCTTGGATCTTATCTCGCTGCCACCAGACAGGAATTACAGCAGTTTTCTTTTTAGAGACTTTGTTTGAGTTTTTTCTCTCTGGAAGCTAAGGAATCAAGGGGAGGGAATTCTCTTTGTGTTAGATCTACGAGGATAGCTTGCAAGCAAAGACCAGGGAATTGGTGGGAGGGGGAAAATGAGGAGAGAATCATTCTTGTTCCTTGGTATTTGGGTTTGTCTCTTTGTGGAAATAGAGGAGACATGGTTCTTGGTGTTGGTGATGTAAAGAGATTGCATCAATCTCTCAGGTTTTAGCCAGAGAGGAAATCTGAGTGGGAGAGGGAGGGAAGGGAAGGTGGAGTTATTTCCCCTTGCCGGTAAGACTCAGAGCTTCTGGGGTCTTGGGGTCCTCCAGGGAAAGTGGGGGACCAGCATGCGAGGCAGGT
>NC_133779.1:51971463-52095432 GCF_003597395.2 Chelonoidis abingdonii | reverse complement strand
TTTGTTCACATCCCGTCTGTAGTGGGGGGACCAAAACTGGACGCAATACTCCAGGTGTGGCCTCACCAGTGCCGAACAGAGGGGACTAATCACTTCCCTCGATCTCCTGGCAGTGCTCCTACTAATGCAGCTCAATATGCCGTTGGCCTTCTTGGCAACCAGGGCACACTGATGACTCATATCCAGATTCTTGTCCACTGTAATCCCCAGGTCCTTTTCTGCAGAACTGCTGCTTAGCCAGTCGGTCCCCAGCCTGAAGCGGTGCCTGGGATTCTTCCGTCCTAAGTGCAGGACTCTGCACTTGTCCTTGTTGGACCCCATCAGATTTCTTTTGGCCCAATCCTCCAATTTGTCTAGGTCACTCTGGACCCTATTCCTACCCTCCAGTGTATCTACCTCTCTGGACTGAGGAGGAGCCAGAGAGAAGCAACCAAATGGCCCATCTAGTCCAGGATCTATCCAGCCCATCACTGGATGCACCAGAAGAATGGAGAACTTCCCCCACAGTCTCCGCTCCCCATGCATGAGCAGGTTCCCTCTCCTCTCTGCCAGCTAGAACAGGGGCTAACAATACCAACCCACCTCTGCAAAGCACGGAGAGATCCATGTATTGAAGTTGCTGCTTGTAACTGGCTCAGGGGAGAGGTGCAGGGGACTGAGGGTTCAACCTCCTCTATGGCCCAGGCCAGAGAACCTCACCCAGCTGGTTCCTACATCCAGCCCATATCTTGTGGTTGAGCTAGAGCACAACTTTTAGAAAAAAAAATCCCATCCTGATTCCCAGAGAGCAAGTTATGGAAAATCCACCACGATCCTTGGTAAATTGTCCCAAGGGTAAATTACCCTCCACTGCTAAAAACCTTATTCCTCATCAAAATTTGTCTGGCTTCAGCACCTTCCAACTACTGGATATGGCTCTGCCTTTGTCTGCTGAAGAGTGGTGTCCTATCAGAAATCTCATCTCCCTGGACGGTGATCATATCACCCCTTAGCCCTCTCTTTGGTAAACTAAATAGATTAAATCCCTCCTGAGAAGGCAGGTTTTCTCAATACCGAATCATTCTTCTAGCTGTTTTTCTGAATTTTCTCCTATTTGCCAACAGCCCGTTGGAAGTGTGGGCCCCAAAAACAGACCCAGTAATAGTCTCCCAAATGCTGCATACACTATATGCCCGTTTATCCAAACTGCCACATTACCCCACTCCCACCGAGGGCGGGATCTGGATCATGCAAAGGTTTGGATAACAGAGCAGAGACCCACCCCCAGCCAGGACTGCGAGGAGGACAAGCCCCCAGCTGGGGGGAGGCCAGCCTGCTTCTGAATGGCTCCTGCCCTCTCCATGATCTGAATCAAATCTATGTCCCCACATTTTGCTATTCGATAATTACCCTGCATAGAGGTACCCCTGCTCCCACTCCACGGCCTCTGCTATGGAGAGGGGGTCACAGTGGAACTGGAACCACCGGTGGGATGTTTTGAGGGCCGTTTCCCCATTTCCTCCCCACCCCCATTACTTACGGCTCCCTGGTACATGTCAATCTCGCGATCGGTGAAGTAGGGCAGCTGTTTGAAAGGGTTGACAGAGATGAGGACCGGCCCGATGTATGTCTGGGGTTTCCGAGATAAGGACCGACCAGAGAGGATAGGAAGTGAAGAAGCAATGGAAAAGAACCCAGGGTTCCTCAGAGCCGGATCCAGATTCACCTGTCCTACACAGCCCACCCCGCATTTAAAGGGCCGCACATGGTTACTACATACAATCACATTCACTCCCCGGCCCCACCGAATCCGCACAGCAGCAGACACACGGACACTGCTACCTGAATTTTGTTTTGCAATTTTTTTTTTTAATTTTGGCTTTTCATCATGATTCAGGATGAAACAAAACCCTGAAATCTCCAAATTTTTCATGAGACAGAAGGGGGAGGTTTAGGTTGGATATTAGGAAAAACTTTTTCACTCAGAGAGTGGTGAAGCACTGGAATGGGTTACCTAGGGAGGTGGTGGAATCTCCTTCCTTAGAGGTTTTTAAGGTCAGGCTTGACAAAGCCCTGGCTGGGACGATTTAGTTGGGAATTGGTCCTGCTTTGAGCAGGGGACTGGACTAGATGCCTCCTGAGGTCCCTTCCAACCCTGATATTCTATGATTCTATGAAAATCTGTTTTCCAACTGCCTCTAATTAGGGGATTCTCTGAGTCAAATACTGAATTTCATCCCATCCATCCATGCCTGGGTTCTATTCCTGTCTCTACAGCCCTACTGGGTGACTTTGGGCATTCACATTCCTGCTCTGTCCCTCAGTTTCCCCTTCCCACCTTTTGTCCGTCATGCCTATTCAGACTATAAGCTCTCCCAGGCAGCGACTGTCTCTCACTCTGCGTCTCTGCCTGGGCCCAGCCCAACACACTGGGGCCGTTACTAAGATACAAATTATACTAATAATCCGTCATGATACTGATATGATCGTTAAAAGCATCTCACTGATGCCTGAGATGCCATATTTGGGGTCGGGAAGGAATTTTCCTCCAGGGCAGATTGGCAGAGGCCCTGGAGGTTTTTCGCCTTCCTCTGCACCATGGGGCACGGGTCACTTGCTGGAGGATTCTCTGCACCTTGAGGTCTTCAACCCACAATTTGAGGACTTCAGTAACTGACATAGGTTAGGGGTTTGTTACAGGAGGGGGTGGGTGAGATTCTGTGGCCTGCGCTGTGCAGGAGATCAGACTAGATAATCATAATGGTCCCTTCTGACCTTAAAGTCTATGAGTCTATGAGATTGCTCCATGAGTTACCCTGGCAATGGGCCGACCCAGAACCAGCCAGTCCTGGGGAAGCTGGGGCTTGACCCCTCCCACCCCTTTGCAAACTGCTGTCCATTTGGGCCAGGGAGCAATCAGCGTTTCCCTCCTCCCCTGCCACATCCTCCAAGTTCCCGGCGTCGCCTTCCCTGCTCCCAGCCCAGCAAGGATACGAAGATGTAGTCATCCAGGAAGCGTTTCTTCAGGTTCTCCACAATGGCGTCCTCGCTGATCTTGGCCAGCAGCACCATGTCGTCCACCCCGCTGTGCTTGACATTCTGCGCCTGCCAGTGGTAGCGCTCCTTGCTGCCCTGCATGGGGAGGGAAACACAACGGGACAGGTCACAGCACTGGCTAAGCTCAGGGCGGGGGAGCCCAGGCGATGCTGGTGCTCACCAGAAACCCATTGTGCTAGGCACAGTACGTTACTTACTAGGTGTATTACGGTAGCACCTAGGAGCCCCAGTCATGGACCAGGACCCCAGGGTGGTTGGCACTGTACTTTATTTATTAGGTGTATTACGGTAGCACCTAGGAGCCCCAGTCATGGACCAGGACCCCAGGGTGGTTGGCACTGGACATTATTTATTAGGTGTATTACGGTAGCACCTAGGAGCCCCAGTCATGGACCAGGACCCCAGGGTGGTTGGCACTGGACATTATTTATTAGGTGTATTACGGTAGCACCTAGGAGCCCCAGTCACGGACCAGGACCCCAGGGTGGTCGGCACTGGACATTATTTATTAGGTGTATTACGGTAGCACCTAGGAGCCCCAGTCATGGACCAGGACAGCATGGCACCAGGTGCTCTACATTATTTATTAGGTGCATTACGGTAGCACCTAGAAGCCCAGTCACAGAGCAGGAGTACATGGCGTCAGGTGCTGTACGAACAGACCAGACTGTTCCTGCCCCAAAGGGCGTGGAGTGTAGCTGCGACCACGAAAGCCGAAGCCTTGTCTGGGCTGCACGAGTACTTGAGACCCTTGGCCTCTTGCCCGGTGCCCATAGGCCAAACTCCTCTGCCTTGTCCTGTGTAACTGGCTGCTGTGCTCCACCCTAGAAGAGGCTGCATGATGCCCGGGTGTCTGTAGCTTATAAACTGAAATGCAGGACAACGCTGTTACAAAGACCCAGAGGATGTAAATCTATGATCAGCCTCTGCCCCAACACCAAGACACCACATGCGTGTCTGTCTCTCTCTCTCACACACACACACACACATCTCGTTTTAGCACAGATATGTGCAATGAGTTTGGGGTCCTGCTTTCCATTCAGCACCAACAAAGAGCTACGCTTTCTCCTTTTCTTCATCTGGCCAGGAATTCCCACTGTCTTGCCAGCCCCAGGGGATCAAAAACCAGGAGTCAAGCCCGCAAAAATCGTGAGATTGGGGTAAAAATAATGAGATTTAATAAACAAAGAAATGCTGGGACCCTATTTACCATGTTTTTTTGAGCCTTTAGAGAGTTGTGCTTCCAAGTGTTTCTGCATAAGCACCAGGGCCAGAAACCTGCCTTTAAAAAAATTAATTAATTTTCTAAAGATTCTCAAAGGCTCGTATGACTCTGGGAGCCAGGACTTGAAAAAAAAAAACAACCAACCATATATTGCAAGGCTCGTGGTAAAATGGTAAAAGTTGGAAACATCGCAAGTGCTGTATCCTGAACTTGGTGCACGGCTCTGGGGTAATTCACACCCCTCCCCTCCATGGGTGTGCCTCACTTTCCCCATCTATACAACGGTGCAACTGACCCTCCCTTGCAGAGGCTGCTGCAACCCTGCCAGGTGTTACCACCATCCCGGGTGCATCATGAGGGTTTGACTTCCCCTCTCTGCCAATCTCCATTATTAATTGACAGAGACGCTTTGCCCTTGATTTCAGCCCGGAGAGAAACTGACCCAGATGGATGGAAACAGAATCCTCCCAGGAGCACAAACTGCTCACGATCTAGTGGTCTTGCCCAATGGGTGGGGAGGGCTGGGATATATGCTACTGGCAAAGGGAACCACGATTCTTGCCCCCCTGGGTTAACAGCTGGAAGGATCTGGAGCACCCACGGTGAGATGGGAGGGAGGGGGGAAGAGAGGGTGAATGTGTGTGTTGTTTGGGCTCTGTGTGCGCACACGATTGCCCCCTGCCTCCCTGCAAAAACAGACAAACCACAATTCACTTCTCCCCCCCACCCCCACTGCATCAGCACAAAAGATGGGTGGCTCTGCCCTGCCCCCTCCCCAGGCCGGGTGACTGTGATCAACACCCCCCCTCCATCCCGGCTCTGAGCCAGCGAGAAAACTTCAGACAGGCTCCTGGCTGTTGCCAAGTGCTCCTTCCTCCGGCCCACACAGACAATGCCAGTGGTCAGTTGCTACGCGACCGACGCTGGTGGCACTCGCGGAGGGAAGGGATGGCAGCGGGAGGAGGGGCAGCGTGGAGGGAACGCTGCAGAGGCTCCAGCCGAGGCTAGGTCGACGTTCTCCTTGTGGGTGCTTGACCATGCCACCCCAGCCTGCCTGGAGCGGGGTCAGACAGCCAGGCCTGACCGTTGGTCATAGCCATGGTGCTGCCAGCTCTCCTGCAGTATTAGGGGCTTAATTCAATCCCCAGCTCCCGCAGTCACGTGAGATTCTGTTTCCTTTAAGAAAACCCATGTTTCTAACCCTTGTACATTATCTGTCCTCCATCTCCATAGTATCTAAACACCTGACACGGTTCAGCATGTCTGCCCTCACAGCCCCCCAGGGGGCAGGGCAGTGCAATTATCCCCATTGTACAGAGAGGAAAACTGTGGCACAAAATGACTGATTCAAGGTTCCACAGGGAAATCAGTGACAGAGCAAGGAAGTGAACCCAGGAATCAAGTCTGAAGCTAGCACCCTAACCACTGAGCTCTCCCACCTCTCCGTGGAAAGCTTGGCACGAGCCCTGAAGGCTCAAACAGCGTTTTTGTCTGTTTGTTTTAAATCTGCAGATTTCTATAGCCAATCTGATCATTTCTGGGGACTGACTCCTGGTGTTTGAGCACTTGGGGCTGGCGCCTGCATGCAGTGACACCTGCCTCATTCACCCCTCCTGCTGGCCCAGCTCTAGAGGATGCAGAGTAAATACGAAAAAAAAACATCATGTATTTGGATGGTGGCAGAGCCCATGGGGCCCGTGGCGCTAGGCTAGGGGCGGGCAAACTTTTTGGCCTGTGGCTCCATCGGGTTTTGGAAATTGATGGAGGGCTGGTTAGGGGAGGCTGTGCGTCCCCAAACAGCCAGGCGTGGCCCAGCCGCCTATTCAACCCCTGCTTCTTGCCCCCTGATGGCCCCCCCCCGGACTCCTGCCCCACCCTCTCTGTCCCCTGACCACCCCCAACCCATCCAACACTCCCTCTCCTTCATGACTGCCCCGCCCGGGACCCCTGCCCCATCCAATCACCCCTTCTCCTTGACCACCCCCAGAACTCCTGCCTCTGACTGCCCCCCAGGACTCCTGCACCCATTCAACACCACCTCCGTTCCTCACCCTCTGAGCACCCCAACCCTTAGCCACACCCTCTGACCACCACGCCAAACTCCCCTGCCCGCTATCCAACCCCACCTGCTCCCTGCCCCCTACCGCACTGCCTGGAGCATCAGTGGCTGTCCGGCTGGAGCCAGCCAGGCCACCGCACAGCACAGAGCACCGGGTCAGCTGGGCTGCTCAGCCACCCAGAGCATTGCGCCGGTGGCATGCTGCGGCTGTGGGGGAGGGGCCAGGGGCTAACCTCCCGGCCAGGAGCTCAGGAGACGGGCGAGAGAGTCCCGCGGTCAGATGTGGCCCACGGGCAGTAGTTTGCCCACCTCTGCACTAGGCGCTGCGAAACAGGGAGCAAACAGACAGGCCCTGCCACAGAGCTCTTAGCATCTATGCAGATAACAAGTGAGAGCGGGGGAGATAAACTCTTGTGGACAGTAGCCAAGCACTAGCTCCACTCTGCCCCAAAGTCTGGGACCGGCCTCAGGGACAAGCTAGGCCGGGGCACAGGAAACATCTAACGCGGCTGAGACTTGAACGCACAGCAGGGCCAGGAGGGGAGGCAATTAGCTTCATTCTCCCATGGGGAGGACGGCGTTCAGCATTCCAAAGTTGGGGGACCCCTGCCTCGTTAAAGGGAGGGGTGGAAAAGTCACCCCGGGGCGGGCTAGCCCATCGCCGTGGGGTTCCTCGGAGCTCGCTGGTGCCAGCCACTGCCAGGGGCAGGAGACTGGGCTGGGGGCTTTGCTTTGCTCTTGTCCTAAATGTAGGCGGTCAGCTCGCTGGGGCAGGGAGCAGCACCTTTCTGATCCCAGCCCGGACGGGGCCCGGGCAGGCAGGGCCCTCCCAGTCTGGTCTCAGCTCAGAGAGCTGCTCAGAACTTATCGTGACCCAGGCCGGATTCTGCTCCTCAATCCAGAACGCTTCCCTGAGCGGCAGCATATGCCTGGCACATGGGCAGGGTGGGTGGCATGGCCTTCCTGCCACCACGGAGCAGGGCAGGTAGCTGGTGAGATCCCAGGGCCAGTGACTGCACCTAGTGACATCAGCCCTGCCACATAACGAGCCCGTGGCCTGGCCGCTGGTGGGTAGGACACTTAAGTGACAGCATCTGAGCCTCCCCCACTGAGGAGGGCATCTCAGGCCGGGCCCACCCTCTGGGGCACTCTGGAGCTCTGGCCATGTTAAGCCTCAGCAGACCTGTGAGAAGGGAAATGCTATTGCCAGGATGCCGAGGGGGAAACTGAGGCACGCAGAAAGGAAGTGACTCACTTGCCCGAGGTTCTAATGTGAGTCAGCGGCAGAGCCAGGAATAGAACGATGGGTCCTTTCTCTCGGCTCTGCGTTCTAACCACTCAACCACACTTTGAAATGAACCCAGGAGTCCTGATTTCTAGCCCCTCAGCCTCCACCACCAGACCCCTCCCCCCACCCTCAAAGCAGGGACTAGACCTCAAGGAGTCCTGCCTCCCTGTCCCTCCCTGCTCTAACCACTAAACAACGCTGCATTCCTACTGCTTCACTCATTTTGGCGTCTCTACTCTCTCAGCCAAGGGCCAGCCCCAGTATCGTATGGTTGTGAAACTGCCTTCTCTGGCAGCGTTATACATTAACCCGAGTTGGGCGTGTGGGCAAGATCCCAGCCCGGCTCAGGAAAACTCCCAGGAGAACTTCACTCCAGTACAAGAAATGCGCCACCCTGAACGTCACACCGAGTCCCTGAAATCCAGAGCGGCTCCAAGCCTCACGTCCACACAGCCGCGAGGGCAAACCTGCCTGCCCGGGAAGCAATGCCGAGGAGGGCTGAGCCCAAATCGCACCTCACTTCAGCCTCTGCAGGTTCCTAACACCAGCAAAACCCCACGCCTTGGGGAGGTCCTTCAACAGACCCCAACTGAGACTGGGGGGCCCCCTATCAGGCCAGGCCCTGTGCAGACCCCAACTGAGATCGTGAGGGGGCCATATTGGGCTGGCCCTGCGCAGACCGCAACTGAGATGTGGGCCCCCCCACAATCAGGACGGGCCCTGTGCAGACCCCAACTGAGATCAGGGACCCCCCATCAGGCCACAGTCTGCACAGCCTTCCCTTCCCCAGCCAAGATCAGGGCCCCCATCGTGTGGGACCCTGCACAGACCCCCCCCACCCCGAGATTGGGGTTTCATAGTGCTGGACGCTGCTCACACACCAACCCCAACCAAAGTCTGGTCCCCCACATCGTGCCAGGTGCTGCATGCCCCACTCCCAACCCAGATCGCACAGATGCATTTAGGTTCTAAACTCTTTGGGACAGGGAAAGTCTGTACAGCCCCTGGCACCACAGCTCCAAGGTGCTACAGCTGCAAGATAACAAATCATTCCAGACAGACACAGGGTGGGAGGGGAAACTGAGGCACAGAGCACAGGTGAGACTTGCCCAAAATCACCCAGCAGGCCAGATCCAGGAACAGAACCCAGGTGTCCCGAGGCCCAGCCCTGCGCTCTACTCACTGGACCGTTCTGCCTTTCATTAATTCTTGTCGCAGGATTTGCCCCCAAATCTCAGTTGGGGTCTGCACAGGGCCCAGCCTGACAGGGGCCCCTGATCTCAGTCGAGGCATCCACATAGCACCATAATCCATTTAACAAGCCATGCGGGCGATTGTGAAAATCCCATCCCGCTCCTTTTCCGAACCTGACGCGCTCAGACGTCACCGGGCGCGCTTGCCCCGCTGCAGGCAATCGGACCCGCCGGCAGGGACATGCAGAGGGTACCCCGGCGGCGGGGCTGTGGGAAGGGGAACCAAGCAGGCTTTGGAAGAGCAGAGAGATTTCATTGGCACAGGACTAGCCATGACAATTCACGCCCGGCTCACAGAGACGGAGCTGCCCCCACTAGCCAGCACGAGGAACTGGGGGCTGGGACAGACGAGTCCATTGTTTAAGGCACTGGCTTTGCTATGGGCAGCGTTATCCCCACATGGCCGGGCACTGCCCGAGCCAGGATCCTGGCAGCTCTGGGGTGCAGCACATCATCTCAGCTGCAGGTGGTGGGGGGTGTGTGTGAAAGCCACGCCTCTGCTACCAGGCCAAGGTTTCCCCCAGCTAGTGTATGTAGTAACGGCCCCCCCAAGCCCTGTCAGTTCGCTGTGCGTGGGGGAGTTTAGGACAAGATCTGACACCTTGCGTGTCCCTCGAGTGCACCCACCCGCATGCCCATCCCCCCGATCCACATGCACACACCCACCTCCAGCAGGCATGCCCCCCTGGGCCCCTCCCCAGCATGCACATGCTCCTGCCCCTCCCAACGCACGGGCGTGCCCACACACGCCCGCCCCACCCCCACACACTGCCCCTGGCTCTTCCAGCACACAGGGCAGGGCTCCCACAAACACAGCTCCAGACCCAGCCAGCACTGCCTGCTCCTCCACTACTGCTCCCCGGCTAACAGGGGGGCTGGGGCTGCCCCCAAAAGGCCTAGCCAGGAGGAAGTGGGGGATCCCCTGACCAGGTCCCAGAAGGCTGGCACTAAGAATAGGCCCCGGAAGGAGGAACTGAGCTGAATCACCGCCCCGGGCCAGGCATTCCAGCATGGGAGGTTGCTGGCACATGGCTGCGCAGGCCGGATCCTGCAGCAGGGGCCCCCCTGCCCAGGGCCAAGGCTGCAGGGCTCCCTGGGGCTGTACAAACAGCGGGGAAGGGAGTAGGGTTAAGAATTAACCAGCCGGGGGTGGGGATTCCTCACGCCACCCCCTCCCCCCTTCTCAAATTACCCATGAGTGGGAATGGCGTGGAGAGGCAGAGAAACTGAGGCACAGGTACTGCCCACTTCTCAGATCACAGTGACAGATTTGGGAAGAGAACCCAGGAGTCCTGGCTCCCAGCCCCCTGCTCAAGCCACTAGACCCCACTCCCCTCCCACAGCTGGTTTCCAGCCCCACTCCGGGCTCTAAGCAGCAGCAATGACTGTCACACACACACATTAATCACACTCTATTAATAGATTCCCAGTGACTCGCTGGGTGCAGCTGCCTACCGGAGCGGAGCCACTCCACGGACTGGTTGGAGGGAAAGCCTGTTCTGCACACAGGATAGAAGCCAGCAGGGTCCATGCTCACCATCCACCCCAGTGGGTCTCAGCTGTGAACACCGGCCCGGGTAACCAGGATCCAGCCAGGACCCCCCAATACCACCTGGGAAGAGCAGGGTGGTTGTGCACCCCCCAGTCACAGGTCGCAGATGGAGCCCCCCTGCCAACCCCAGCCAGTGACCCCTGCACCCGACCGGCGCTTGCTGGCTCTGAAAGGTGGGGTGGGGTGGGGCTGCACCAGGCACCCCATCTTCAGCACCACAAACCCACAGCTTCTCCCTGTCGAGGGGGGAGTCTCTATAGGTGGGGGGCAGGGAGGGAAGTTATGGGCACAGAGACTGCAGCCGCGGCAGCATTTGGTGGATGGGAAGTGGGGGCAGCAGAGAGGAACAGCCAGGATCTAAAGAACCATCACAGAGGAGGCCAGCCATGCTGGGCTGGGCATTGTGCCCATGGTGCCCCTCCCTCAGGGCCTCAGCAGGTCAGCCGAACCCCACCACTCCCCCTGCCCCAGGACAGAGGGACGGCTGTGCCCCTCCCCACACCCCCCAGGAAGCAGAGATGGTCTCTGCAGAACGGTTTTAAACATCAAAAATTCAAAGGCCCAGCTTTGCTGCCCCCCCCCCCCCCCCCGAATTTTGCCAGACTTGCAAATGGGACTATAAGCACATCCAAAAACCTCCTCCTACAGCAACCACACCAGAACTGCTGTTTACACAGGCTCTGCAATAAGTCCAAGCACGTTAGGAGAAGGTTTGAAAATCATGCAGCTCCCGAGAGATCTGGCTCCTGAAGCCAGGGCCATGAGCAGCAGGCCAGTGCAGGAATGGGCTTGCTTGACCGAAACCTCACTATCACGACAGGCCCTGCCTGCACTCTTGTGTAGTGTCCAGCGGGAACACGACACTCCTGGATCCAAGCTGGGACATTGCAGTGTTGCCACCTCTCACTAGCTGGTACTCTTCGCCAAGCCCCAGCTGCTGGAGTCACATGAATACAGGAGACTCTTGACTCATAATTAAAAGGAAAGAACATGTTTCCTGCCCTCATGGTCATGGAGTAAAGCTTAAAAACCCAGCCTCAGTGTAACCCTAAAACCTTAAAAACTTTATAACTACCACCACCCACATGTGGTCAGTCAGTTTGTTTTATTCCGGATTTGTATCCACTTGTGGTTGATGTGGAGCAGAATTAGCTCCTCCTGTGTTTTAGATCCTCCTGTTTGCTACAAAATTACCCAGGTGAGAACCAGTAAAATATCATTTAACAGGGAGGGTAATTAACCAGTCGAACAGATTCCCAGGGACAGGGTGGATTCTCCAGCACTTAAAATCATTGATATTGAGACTTTCCAAAAGATGGACTGTAGCTCAACCACCAGATATGGGCTGAATGCAGGGATCATTGGTTTTTTTGTCTACTTGGGGGAACTTGACTGGCATAGCCATTCCAGAGTAACTCCCCCATGTAGACAAACTATTTCAGAATAAAAGATTGTACCGAGGAATAATTAATTATTCTGGAATAGAGCATTCACATGGAAGCTGTTGTGGAATCATTACATCCCTCAATTTCCTCCCGGAGACACGGACTAAGGAAGAGTCCCTGGCTTGTGTTATGCAGGAGGCCAGATCAGATGATCAGAACAGCCCCTTTTGGTGTTTTAAAAATAAAATAAATCTATTCAACATTGACAATGCAGCCCTGGACCTGCAATTCAGGTCGGTGCCCGGTGCAACAGGGCCCAATTCGACACAAATTGCTCCCCCAAATCCCTTGGCAAACCCATATGTAACACACACACACACACACACCACTGCTCATAGAAACCAAAAAGCCATGAAAACAAAGCCCAGCCCATGTTGGGGGAGGGAATGGCTGAGCCGTCTAAGCATCGGGTTTGAAACAACCAGTTTTCCTACCACAGTCCTGTTAAGGGAACTCTGAGCTGGCATCTGAACACCTTCCTCCTTCCCAGGAGCCCTGGGACTCACTGTGCCAGGTGCTGTACTAACATTTCTAAAGTGCCTCTCACCAGTCATTCCACACTAAAGCTCCCAGGTGTTTTTTATGGGGTCCAGTAAAATCGATGGCACTCAGAGCGCCTCCTTCCATCCTCTGCTCTGGCAGAAATTCTAGCTATACCATCAGGCAGCAGGGGAAACAGGCACCTTTCAGGGGTTCCTGGGGTGAGCTTGCCAGGAATAACACCCTCATCTTCCAAGCCCTTTAACATACACACACACACACCCTTAAAAATGTCACTGTCTCCTGTCAAAATCCCTCCGGGACACCTAGCACCAGCGTAAATGTCCATTGCAAGGCCCCAATCCTGCAAAGGGACCTGCAGAGGCTGCGGGGGGGGGGGGGGGGTCGGGGTCACGCAGTGCAGAGATCCAAGGGCAGGATCAAGGGCCCAAACCCTCACAAAGGAAAGGGAGCAAATATTCAGGGCAGAACTCAGCCAGGGCCGCAAGCACCCCGATGAGCCACAGAAAGTGCGGGGACCACGCAGGCAGCTAGCTGGGGGCTGGCAATGTTCTGCCTGCATCCTAGACCGATGCAACAAGGATCTGGCCCTTTGAAGAAGTTTGGCTCGGAAAAGCAAAACCAACCCCCTACAGAAGCCGCAGAGGTTCCCCAAAGAAGCCGGAGCCCCAGCCCGGGGAATAAGCCAGAGGGGAGAGAGAGAGACGAGAAGGGGAAGGTTTCTTGGGAATCCCAATCAGGCCAAGGAGGATCCTTCGCAGCCCAGAGGCTATTTCTGACCCAGCTTCTCTCTATCCCATTTGCAAGGTGATTCATGGCAGCTGCTGCTCCTGGGGGCGGGGGAGGGAAATGGGGATTTAAGATGCAAAGAAAACTCTTCAAAACGTCCCATTAGCTAATAATTAAACTGGGGAACGGAGGTGGGGAGGGGCAGGGACTTATTGGATTTGCTGCGGGCTTGGATCTCAAAAGGGACTGAAACGTCTCCAGAGGGAGCAGGAAACTCACCATGGCTGGATCGTGGTGACTTTTCCCCACTTCCTACCTCCACCCCGGGTGGCTCAGCAGGGACCCATGGCCGGCACCGGGTCTGGGGGGGTGGCTGGTCCTGTCCTGGGGCGCTTCGGAGCAGAACCTCTCTCCGGGGAAGGCAGCAGGAGAGCAGCCGGGCTGGGCAAAGATGGAAGGCAGGGGCTGGGTGTGCGGAGGGGCAGGTACAGGCAGGCAGGTGGACGCCGGGAGCCTGGCTGGCTGCACGGAGCGCTCCCGGCTGTGCAAGGCGTCGGGAGGGGAGGGGAGGAGCGCGCACAGGCGCCCCCTGCTGGAGCGGAAAGGCAGCTGCGCGCAGCTGAGGGCTCCCTCCTAGTCGCTCCTGGCCCCTGCTGGGAGAAAGGGGAACTGCAGCGGTTGGAAACGGGACTTGGGAAGTGTCAGAGGAGGAGCCGTGTTAGTCCGGATCTGTAAAAAGCAACAAAGGCCTGGTCTACACTGGGGGAGGTCACTGTAAGAGATGCAACTTCAGCTATGGGAATAGCGTAGCCGAAGTTGACGCATCTTATTTTGACTTACCTCCCATCCTCGCTGCGCGGGATGGACGGCCGCGGCTCCCCCGTCGACTCCGCTACTGCCGCTTACCCTGGTGGAGTTCCGGAGTCGACAGGAGCACGTTCAGGGATTGATATTGATCCCCAATAAATGGATTGCTACCCGCCGATTTGGTGGGTAATGCAGGCATACCCAAAGAGTCCTGGAGCACCTTATAGACTAACAGATGTATCGGAGCATAAGCTTTGAAGGGAGCGTAAGCTTTTTCGCATGTGTCTGATGAAGTGGGTATTCACCCATGAAGGCTTATGCTCCAAAATGTCTGTTAGTCTATAAGGTGCCACGGGACTTTGTCACTTTGGACTTGGGAGATAGACCAGAGGTGGCGGGGGGGTGAGCAGGGCGTTGTCTACACAGCAACTTGAGTCCAAGCTGCCAACTCAAGCATAAGCCTAACTCCCCTTCCATTGTCACACTGACCCCTCGAGGTGGGAGGATGCGAGCCAGAGTCAATCCGGGACCCAGGGTTCAAGCCCCAGTGCTTTGCAATGTAGCCGTAGGGTATGTCAGTGCTGCAGTAAAACGCCCGCAGCTGGCCCCTGTCAGCTGACTCAGGGTCCTGGGTTGCAGGGCTATAAAACTGCAGAGTAGATGTGAGGAGATCCTTGTGAAGGTCTCAGCCCCTCTCCAATGCAGCCCAGGGCTCGTAGAACTTGAGTTAACAGACCCTGGGTTTGTTAATCTAGGGCTTGAGGGTCTACACACATTTGTAACCCCAGCTTCGGAACTGTCAAACCCTGGGATCCCAAGAGGGGGCTCCATCATCTACACTGCGTTATAGGGGCCTGAGTTCAACCCCCATATCCCAGACCTCCTAGCGCCTTCCCAAAATGTGGGTGCTCTAGTGCATTGTTCATGGTACACCATGGGAAAACCTGACTGTCCACCAACCTTGACTGTCCAGAGGACAAAGAAAGTTGGCCCATGGGATTGTGGGATACTTTTGGCAGACTCCCAGAGCACAAGTTCAGGGGGGCTGCACCTCCACTGCAAAATAATAGAGCTTGAACCCTGGGTCCTGGCTTGACTCAGGCTGGGAACCTTCACCTCTGTGGGGTCCTGGGACCATGCATCTGAGTCCTGGCTTAGCGTGATTTGTGTGTAGACAAAACAGGAGTTAGGCTTGAGCCTGAGAGCAAACCCTGGACTCACACTGCAGTGTAGACATACCCTTAGTTCAGTGCTGCAAGGGGCCTTTTTTCCCTCCTTGTGTGTGTTGGTGTTCACGCGTCCAGTGCTGCGGGATCAGCTAGTTCAGAACTTCAGCAGCCTTGGCCTTGGGGGGGGGGGGGGGGTGTCTTCTTTTCCAGTCTAGATTTTTCAGTGTCTAAATTAAACAAACATCTAAAGTCAGTGAGCATTCCCTCTTCTGGCAGGCATGTGCTTTTAAAGTTGCAGCTTTTAGCGCAGCAGCGAGCACTGAGGAAATCTCCTTGCCAACTGGGGAATCTTTAAGGCAGTTTCAAACCTACGGCCTGGGAGACATCCCTGCTGTGCCACAGACTTACCCAGGTGACCTTGGTTAAATCACTTTGCCTCTTGGTGTCTCAGTTCCCCATCTGTACAATGGGCACAACAGCACCATCTTGCCTCACAGGGGTGTCACAAGGATAAATACAAGACATCCCTGCTCTGCCACAGACTTACCAGGTGACCTTGGTTAAATCACTTCGCTTCTTGGTGTCTCAGTTCCCCATCTGTACAATGGGCACAACAGCACCATCTTGCCTCACAGGGGTGTCACAAGGATAAATACATTCAAAGATTGAAGTGCTTCGAGATGTACTTACGACATTTTTCAGAGAAGAAATATTTTAAAATGTTTCACCGGTGTCTCTGCTGTCCATTTTACCTGAAAATTAAAGATTATGATCAAAGATCTGCAGGTAGCTGAATCTTGCATTCTACAATCATAATTTGTATATTAATATAATACTTGTATTGATTTATAACTCATGAATTACAAATGGACTATGATTATGCTTGTATCATGGTTATAATTCTAGCACATACAGTACATACAATGTATTGTATATACTAGAATAATTTATGATTGCATTACTACATTGCACTATTAAATTTATATTAGAATTTGCCTATTAATAGATGATCAAATGCTTACTAGCTGAATATTGATTTTCACAGCCATTATAATTTGCATAAACATGGTATTGGAGTTAAAGCTGGATAACAAAAAAAAGGAGAAATTTTGTTTAAATTTAACCCACCCACCCCTTATTTTACTCAACATTTCAAAACAAACTTTTTAATTTCAAAAAATTCTCCGTCTTTAGTTAGTTAAAAAATAGGGGAGTGGTGAATTTCATCAACATTTTATCCTAGTCTCTATCTCTCTAATTTCAAAATATCAAAATTTGAATGATATTCACCACCCTGCGGTCGATCTAACCGCCAGCATAGATGTGGGTAGGCTGACAGAAGCATTCTTCTGTCAATTTAGCTCCCCGAGAGATGGATTAAATTACAGAGATGGAAAATCCTCTTCCGTCGATGGAGGGAACAAAATTCTACATAGCAGGCCCGGCTGAGGAATACAGAAATAGTATCTCCTACCATGGTCCAGAAAACCAGCAGGGGCAGGAATGCCTGAACTTGGAGTTCAATGGAGAACAACAGACTTGGCGAGACAAACCCGCTTGTTTAGAGATTAGCTACAGAATTGGTACCGGGAGGAGAAAAGGGGCTGCAGCAAGGCCACTGCTGATATGACACAGGTAACCTAATTCAGCAAAGTACGTTGCTAGCGGACTAGGGCTCAGGAGACCTGGGTTCTGTCCCTTGCTCCACTGGGTGACCTAGGGCAAGTCACTGCATTGCTCTGTGCCTCAGTTTCCCCCTCTGTAAACTGGGGAGAATGTTACTGACTTCCTCTTTTCCAGTATCACCATTAACTTTAAATCACGTTGAAGTCCCTGGGAATTAGGCACATGCTTATGGGCTCTGCTAAATTGAGGCTAGGTCCCTTTTCCTTCAAGGAAGGTGACCAAGCCCAGCAGAGATAAGGCATGGGACCATGCAGGGTTTAAGAGAAGAGCAAACAGGGAAAAAAAAAAAGAGCGACTCAGTCAGATTTAGGATATTTACAGCCCCCACAGGGGTTACTACTCACCTCTCACAGGATCTGCCTATTTGAACAGCAGAAGCCATCACTAGGTCCCATCTATGCTCAAGAAATTACGCCTGCAAGCCACTTGCACTGTCCAGCAGCTCTCAGAAGCCAGTTCTGGCCAGCAGCAGCAGTCACAGATTGTCCAGCTGGGATACGGTCCCATCTCCACTAACCCAGCAGGGGAGCTGCTCCCATCAATGCTAGGCAGATGGCAAACATTGCTTCCCAACAGGGTGGCAGCTTGGACCGCTCAGGTTGTCGGTCTGGCACTAGCCGCAGGGTGGGTAGAGCCATAGCTAGCACCATCAGGAAGTTGGAGCGAGAACACATGAACGAGAAGGTCAAATGCTGGTTTCTGTGGGGGCAGGGGGAAGGAGCAAGCAGGTGGGAGAGAGAGAGGCTTTTATCCTCCATCCCAAAATGTCTCCTCAATTATGGATTAAATTACCCTAATGACCCTGACCCTTTTATGGGGTCAGGCACCCAACCTACCAATGACAGGTTCTGCTCCGGACAAAGACCCAACCTAGAGTTACTTGGGAGTAGCCAATTACCTAAGTGGCTGGGCAGAAGTTAGTTATGAAGCGCCTGACTGGCCTTATAAAGGGCTACGGGGACTCAGGCAGGGCGCCCTAGAACACAGAGGTTGTTCTTGAGTGGAGAGGTTTCTCAGAGGAGTGGTTTAGAGGGCTCACAAGAAATGGGGACCTAGGAAAGGTGCTGCTGGAGGGGAGCAGCTAAGCTTTAGGGAGATCTGGTCCCAGTGACAAGACCAGGTTGCTGGGGAACAACGCCCCACTCCAGAGAGGAGCTGCAGTGATTTGATCTCTCTGGAGAGGCCTGAGTCCAGAGAGGGACCCTTCCTCAGGTGACAGCAAGAGGCCTGACTGCAGAGAAGGATCCCAGGTTGATGGGGCCTTTCTGGCCATGAACTGGGACAGAGGGACTTGAGTGGGGCTGAGAGACTAAGATCAGTTTGCCTCTCTCCGGACACTGGGGGTGAAGACTTGCTGCACAGTTGATTGGCCTTTGTTTAAATAACCCAGACCCCTGAAGGGGCTTTGTTTGCTACACAAGAACTTCACTGAACTTACCCAAAGTCCATTGGGGAAACTGAGGCAAGGACACACTCAGCACCAGGCCACCAGGGGGTGTGCAGGGCAAAAGGGAGAGCTTCCATACTGTTACAGGTCCCTCCTGGCCTCGATCTCGGACTGTGGTGTGCTTGTCCAGTGCACTGAGTGTGCTGCCTGGCTTTCCAGAACACTTCTCTTTTCTTACGAGGGTTCTCCACTCCCCACATACAATTCTGCACAGACCCAGCTGAAGCTGCTCAGCCACTGGAGAGCCAGGCTTCATGCCAGTTTAAAAACTGCAGAGTTTGCCACTGCCAGGGCAGAGATCCCAGTCCAAGGTAGAAGGAAAATGGGCACTCAGCCCCATACACTTCTAATCAAACCCTCCAGTTTCACAGCTCTCTGCCTAGGGGCCAGGCAGTCGGGGCACATGGGAATGGGATACAGAGCCTTCTCCATTTCCAGGGTGCTGGGTCAAATGCAATCCAGTCTGGGGAGTCAGAAGATGGGAATCGAGATCCCCAGCTCTGCTACTAGCTCGCATGACTTCCTGGCTCAATGCCTCCGACTCCATCACCCACATACTCAGCTCAACAATCTACCTGAGATCCAAATGAGGAGCAGGACTCATTCCTTCACCTGCAGTAGTTCTGCACGTTCTTCCCCGGTAACAGTAGTTCTGCACGCAAATCTCAGGGACACAAGTGCATCCCCGTGATTGTTAAAAGCTCCCTCAGTAAGACCTGCCTCACCCTGTGACTGATTAGATCTCAGTCAACCATTCTGTTAGTGATGCACGAGGGGGAACAGAACCCAGCTGCCATAGCTGAGTTGGCTCGGTAGAGCTGCTAACTTAAGTCAAATCTCATCCCCATCACTAGCTGATCTGACTACGATACTGTGGCAAATTGCCGGTACTGTTCTCTGGGTCTCGCGCTTTCTCTTCTCTGGGGTAGTGTGGCAAATTGCCGGTACTGTTCTCTGGGTCTCGCGCTTTCTCTTCTCTGGGGTAGGTTCAGGGCGATATTGCTTGCCTCTGAACCAGTTCTTAATCACTCCCCTTAGCGTCCTTGGAGAGAGGGAGTGAAAGAGGGAGGGACCTGGGCCCGCCCTCTACTCAGGTCCCAACCTAGGGGCCCTGGGGTTGTGGTAACCACTTGACTAGCGGTTTCTTTCCCTCTGGTGTTACTTCCCTCTCATACCCTCAGTTGTGAGGGCTTCTCGCCTTCTCTTCTATACAAGCCTGGTGCCCTTTTACTAGGGTTTCTGTTGGGCTTCCCAATCTCACTGCAGCACTCCTCCAAACCTTCTATTTCTCTCTGGACAACTTCTTCTTCTGCAATCTGCACTTGCTCCAATCCAACCTTTCTCCTTTAATACCACACCCTGTCTGACTGAAGCAGGGGGTTTATATCCCATGACTGGAGTCAGGTGCTCTAAACTGAAGTCGGTGCTCTAATTTGGAGTCAGTGTGCTCTAATTGGCCACAGCTGTTCTAGTTAATCTAAAGCAAACCTTCCTCCCTTGGCAGGGAATAAGGCCCCCTGCTAACACTCTTATGCTGCCCTCTGGCCATGCTGTATCACAATACCTACCAGGAAAAGATCTACCAGGTAAGACTGGGCCACTATTTAGACCTTTCCATTCCCCGAGTCTAATTCCAGCACCTTAAGCACAAGACCATCCTTCTGCTCTGCCACTGACTCACTGCATGGCCTTCGTCAAATCCTATCAGAGTGCCTCAGCTTCGCCAAGTGTAAAATGAGGCTAAAGCTTACTCACCTGTGTGCAGTGCTTGGAAATCCTCTGATGAGGATTACTATTCAAAGGAGGTTACAAAAAACTAGATCTGTCCTGAAAGCCACAGTTAAGTTCAAGATCTGCCCCCAGGTCTCCTTCGGGGTCAAACTTTACGACATGCATTTAATCTGTTTTACGCAAGCCTAGGGGTGTGATAGAAAGAGGCAGGCTTGGAATACATAGGAAACGCAAAGCAATCTTTCCCACCAGAGCTTTCCTCTTGAAGCTTTTTGTTAAGCCGTCAGCAATTAACGAGATGCAATCAACAATTTCTGCACCAGCTTTTCTGTTTTTTTAAAAAGGACATTTTATTAGAAATCAAGTTCTGGTTGTATATTTTATTTCTGAGTTTGGCCCATCCTTACTGAATAGGAAAATAAAAAATCCCCACACATTGAAAGGTTCACATACAGTCCTTGTAGCCAGCAGCAGCTGTCAGAAAGGGTGTTCACTTCTGCTCAAGGAGAGGCCATTCCTATGGCCTATTAGGATCTTATTTTTGTCCCTCTCCTCTTGCCGTCAAGCAGCCCATCCCCTTTTAGCTGTTCAAACCTACTCTCCATGAGGACGTTAAACGAAAACTACATTCCAAAGGATCCCATCCAGATTATGTGGCAACAATCTGCAGAAGTCACCCAACTGGCTGGGTAACCATTTCCCCTGCCACTTGCAGCAACGCTGATACTAGGGGCTCAGTACATCCGATCACTGGGTATCCGTATGCCATTTGCTACATTAAAGGGAAACTCAGCTGCCGTTCATCTTCAGGTCAGTATAAACGCACAGGGGAAAGCTAAAAAGCAAGATGGAGTCATTTGAAGTGTCTGCTTGAGGCTTTTTACAGCCAAACAAGCTTGAGTCATGGCAGGAGCTGAAACATGAAGTTAGCAACTAAAGCAGTTTCCTGACAATTCAACAGGCTGCTAACTGACGTACAAATGAGTAAACGAAGCCTAAATTTGACCCAAAAGTTAAATCCCAGTGATCCCCACCAAAAAAACAAGCCAATTGCGAAATTTTAAAACGATCCTCTCTCTGCGCCGAAACTCAGCAGTAGTCAAAATGACCAACACGTCATGGGCAGTGCCTGCAAATTGCTACCCTCAGAATTACCACTGCCAGGTTGATTACAGAAGTGCAACCCCATTCAACACTGCAGCCTGCAAATCTGCTTCTGTGCTACAAAATGTGACAAGTATCACTAATTTTTCCAACATTCATAGTTACTTTTTGTCCTTATATTAGAGCAATACCACCCCACCCCACGCACTGATCATCCAAACAATTCTATCATTTCTAGCTCCACCCCTCTGGCGCTGCAATGCTGGGTGTTTCCCACAGAAATTCAGATTGTTCCTTACAATCTACGGCCCCTTTTCCGAGCCATTGCTGGCTGCTCCGGGAACAGCTGGGTCACAACTGCAGTTACAACAAGGAACTGAAAGGGAAAAATTAAAAAACAGAACGGACAAACAGACAAAAGCAACTAGGTCAGTGTTTTGGGGTTTTTTGTAATGAAACTAGTGCTAGATCCTTTTATATTTCCACCTGCAAGGATGTGAATATTGCTACCCAAGCGTTCCCCACTCCTCGCAAAGTCAATGTTTCAGGAAATAAAGCAGACTCCGTAACACAAATGAAGGGTTCAGTCTCAAAGGATCGGTGGAAATTGAAGCATGGGGTGGGGGGTGCAAACAGAGGAGGAGAAGAGTTCAGACCTTTCATCATTTCTTCGGTGGACAGCAAAAAGCCATACCTTCCGTTTTCCCAATCCATTTCCAAACTGGTAACAATAACCGGTTTTGAGAACAGGGAGTGATGGAAGATTATGCCCCCCGCCCCCCATCTTTTAACTGCAATTGGGAGACAGTCAAGCCTAGCTTGCTGCTCATCTGTTAGAATGCAGAAGGGTACACAGTGCTTTGAACTGCTGGTTGCAAAACATGGAAATATTGCCTCTTCCTGCCAGAAAGCTCTATCCCATAATGTTAAAATACAGTTCAAAAAATGCTAAATAATCAACATGGCAAAGTAGCACTGAACAAACACACCTATTAACATGAGAGTCCACAACAGGAGTCAATGGGGGGTGGAGGAGAACAAGGACTGAGGTAACAAATCACACACACTCAGGTAGTCGGGGATTCCACCATCTGATCAGCAGCTGCAGGAAGTCTGAATACACCGAGGGGACACAGGACAAGGGAGGGGACTTGTGTCTGAACAGAGTTATGTCAATACAGAGAAGCTTCAACAAATCATACCTTGTTGCTCTTTATAAAGTACAGATGCTCTCAGCTGGACAGTAGCTGGAAGGGAGTTTTAAAAATGAAATCAGCCCAGCATAGAGTTATGTCCGTGCCCTGGATCTATATGCCAAACAGCCTGGACTTAACGACTTCACAGCTGCATTCTACTGGTTCTTTGCAATAACTTTGTGCTTGTCAGCACCTGCTTTTGACCTGTTTCTGGGGATGAAAAATTAGCACAATCACTTCTTTACTTAAAACTGAAAAAAGGCACTAGCTATGCCCTGCGTGCCGCAAAACTAAAGAGCAACCTGTCTCCTGAACTCTAGCTAGGTATGGTAGCAAGGTAAGATGGATAATAAGCCTATACTGGCCTTCAGTTACCCAAGGGAGAGAACTAGCAACATTTTGCCTCACTCCCTGGGAGCCATGAAACTTGGCTCATGGCAAAATACCCCACCGAGGAGAGGTGGGGCAGGTTATAACCTCCAGGGGAACATTCTGCATTTAGAGGTCCGATCCAGGTAGATGTAAAAACCTATCATCCACAGAAATGTAACCCCTCTGTGGATACCACACACAAAGCGAAGTGCAGCCCTGCTGCTGAGTTCAAGGCAGTGCGAGTTCAGGGATCGTCAGCCAAGGACAAGACATTCAGTGTGGCACAAATCCATGAAGCATTCGGTCCGATATTATTGCAGAGGAAAGCTTCACAGCCCCAGATTTGTGGAACAAAGTCAAAAAGGTGCCCAAAGACAGACAGACATGGGCATGCGGTTGGCATGGCCAGACTATGAGAGACATGGACGAAAGGAAACAAAAATATCAAAGTCCTAATAACCCCTATGCTCCAGAAGGTTAAGACTGTGCTACATGGGTTGTGTCTAGTGACCTATGATCTCAAGACACGTTTGTTGTCTAACCTGCAACTTAAACTTACATTAAAATGTGCAAAGAGTGAAAAAAGCCAAACCAACATCAGGAGACTCAAATAATGCTGACAATGCTGTACAGGAACATGCAGGGTTGGGGGCTGATGGGGATTCACCGCAACTGCATTCAAGTGGTGCTAGCAGAAGGCTCAAAATATCAGCAAATACCAGACTCAGGGAGAAGGATGGTTTTGGCCCCCTCCACCCCAGGCCCTAAACCTTTATGAAACCGTGGAACAGTTCACAGGACATCAACAGGCATAATACTGAAATAAAGACAGGAGGAACTGATGTACACATGGTTCTGGTGTCTAGCAGATGCTCTGTTGTCCACAGAGCGCTGATGGCTTTGTCTCACCAATGCCTGGGCCCTGCGGTCACATTGAACGTGATCGCAATGGTTGCCACATGATCCTTTTTATTTTAGTCCATTTCACGCGTAGATTTCACTTCTCTCAACACTGTTTTTTGTTGGTGGTGGTTTGAGAGTCCAGTAAACCCAGCACACAAGAGGTGCTACTGCTCAGCTCCCTTCACCAGAGGGGGCAAGACCTTTTCCCTCGGCCAGGTGGTAGGTCTCCAGCTGGGCACTGTGGCTGTGACAAAAGCCTTCCTCAAGTTGGTGGCAGGGGCGCAGCCATCACATGATGCCATTGGTGAGGTACTGGAAGCCATCATAGAGTTTGGTGGTGATCGACCGCATGCTGCCGTCCACCATCTGTTCAATAAGCATCTGCAGCTGCTCCTCCGTCATGTTCATGTGGAAACGCTCCTTCAGGTTGCGGATGGTACTGGAGCCATGGAAACAGGGCAGCTGAGAACCTAACACATTGGGGGAGGAGATAAGGAGCAGAGTTAACAGCAAATCCCAAAGCAATGGGAAGAACTTGCACAGAATAGTTGTTGGAGCAGCCTGGTTTGGGAGGCATATTTTGCAACTGCTGTCTAGTAATGACAGTGAAACCTGCACAGAGGGTCCCTTTAAGGTCTTGTCTGCACTAGGAAGCGATAAGAACGTGTTCACAACCACAGCACTGAGCCACATTGTCAGCTGGTGTAAAACAGAGTAGCAGCATCAACTCCAGTGGAATTGCACAGACAGATCTGACCCCACTAGTTCCAACGGAGCTGCAGCCATTCACAGCAGCTGGAAAGCTGGTCCTCAGTATAAGCAAGGACATACATTTCACCCATCAGTTGGGGGTGGCTAACTTGTCCAGGCTCAGGTTAACAGATCGGCTGACACAATGTTCTGGTTGTGTGCGGAGTGAGGCTTAAGGCAGTCTAGTTAAGGAGCTAATACAGAAAAGCAGACAAAGCCCGAATGAACTGACAACTCCTATTTCTTAAGCCACCACTTTAAAGTCACCTGAGGGTTCCAATATAATACTGTTCAACGTATAGTTGAAAGCCAGTCTCTGCCAGGTGAGGAATACCTCGGTGGATGCTTGAAACAGGTGCCCAGTGGACGACTGTGACCGATTCCCCATTTCCTTCCCCCACTGCACCACACAGACTTTGAACTGCTATACCTTAACCCAGGCTCTTCTCAACTCACCCTGCCATGAAACTTCAGCCAAATGTAGCAGAAGAGGGGAGGGAGGGAGGAAGAGCTGCTGATTCAGTGCGAGGGTTACCAGCTAGTTATTCTGTATGCGTGCAGCATCCTTGCTTGGTGCTGGAGGGTTTTTTTACAGTCTGGGCTATAGAACTGCAAAGAAAGTGCTGAACCACACTAGCAACAAGTCATTTGGACGTGGTCCAGCAAGGCTGCTGCTAGCTGGGCTCTAGCCTGAGCAGCCAGATAGGTGTGCAGAGCTCAGTGTGCAAGCAGAACTGATGAATATGTGTGTGTGTGTAAATGTGTGTGTGTGTGTGTGTGTGTGTGTGTGTGTGTGTGTGTGTGTGTGTGTGTGTGTGTGTGTGTGTGTGTACGGTGTTTTTAAGATACTGGGGTGGTAACTATGTTTGAGGACTGCAGGGGGTCACACTACATGATCATAATGGTCCTTTCTGGCCTTACCCTCTNGTGCAGAGCTCAGTGTGCAAGCAGAACTGATGAATGTGTGTGTGTGTGTAAATGTGTGTGTGTGTGTGTGTGTGTGTGTGTGTGTGTGTGTGTGTGTGTGTGTGTGTGTGTGTGTGTGTGTAAACGGTGTTTTTAAGATACTGGGGTGGTAACTATGTTTGAGGACTGCAGGGGGTCACACTACATGATCATAATGGTCCTTTCTGGCCTTACCCTCTATGAACTGCTTCTAGCCTGGTTCCTTGCCGCAGGGAGAGCTGTGAACTAGCTAGGAGTAAGAGACTGTAACCCAGTGCAGAGAGAGGGCACTGTGTAGACATTATCAAAACACTGATGTGAATGTCCAATAAAAAAATGAAATTGATTAAGACTGGTGATTGCCCTCTGTGTAATTTTAAAGGGGAACAGACCCAATTCACTTAAAGCTAGGTGGGACCTTATACTGTGCAATGGAATAAAATTGGATGGTTATTTCCACTCCTCTAATTTAGGTAACTAAGTGTGTTACAGTACGGAAATAAAATTACAATATCTACAATGTTTTGATTTCCTTTTCCCTCTGCTCTTATGACCAGGCTGGAAACAGAACCTGGATTTCCAATACTCTCTGCTCTAACCATTAGATGACCTGACCATAGGATCCTAGCTGCAAAGCTGTAGCTTGGTGATGTATCCCCTGAATGCTTGCGTTAGGGCAGGGATGGGCAAACTACGGCCCGCGGGATTGCCTCCCATGGTGCCGCAGGCCCCGCACCGCTCTGCAGAAGTGACCAACACCACTTCCCTGTGGCCCCTGGGCAGGGAGGGAGAGGAGGACGACAGAGGGCTCCACAGCTGCAATTGGCTGGGAATGGGGAACCATGGCCAACAGAAGCTTCAGAGGAGGTACCTGGAGGAGTGGCAAGGGCAGCACAAGCGGAGCCCTCCGCCCCTGGCTCCCTCAGAGGCTGCAGCGCTTCCTGGAGTGGTGTGGGGCCGGGGACAGGGCAGGCGTGCAGAGAGTCTGCCCTGGCTCCGGTGCACGCCACTGCCACCCCGGAACCACTTTAGGTAAGTGGCACTAGGCTGGAGCCTGAACCCCTCCAGCACCCCACCCTCCAACTCCCTGCCCTAAGCCCCCTTGTAATCCCTCACCCCAACTCCCTGTCCTGAGCTCCCTGCTGCACCCTGCACCCCAACACCCTGCCCTGAGCCCCGTCCCGCAGTCCACACCCCTCCTGCACCCTGCCCTGAGCTCCCTCATACAGCCCACACCCCTCCTCTGCCTGAATCCCTTGCCCTGAACCCCTTCCTGCACACTGTACTCCCTCCCACACCCTGCACTCCCTCACGCACCCCAACCCCCTGCCCTACATACAATTTCCCCTCCCAGATGTGGTCCTCAGCCCAAAAAATTTGCCCACCTCTGCCTTAGGGACAGTTTCCCTGGTCCGGTAAGGGGAATGTAGTGAATATAATTCTGCTGCAGTGAGGCTGATAGAGTGGAACATTTATCAGACTAAGATCTCAGCTGTCCCAGCCAATCCCTCCCCCCTCCCAACTCAACTGGGGCTGCTCTAACCTGCCACTGTGCTTGGACATTGCCTGGAGCCTGCAAGAGAAAGCAAAGCTCCATGGCAGGTTTGAACATGCACAGCTAGATCGAGGGCAGGCAGCAGCGGCAGTCCCGTCCTTGCACAGAGGTTCCTCTCACGAGGATGGGGGGCAGCGGGGGTGCTCAGAGTGCCAGTCCCAGTGCATACACTCCTAGTTGGGGAGCACTGGGCTGCTAGCCCCTTTAAGATCTCACACAATAGCAAACTTATCTGTGAATAGTCTATTCTGCTTCCTGACACTCACAGATGACCTGCGCTACCGTATGGACCTGGCTCTGCTGACTTTCTCCGTAACATCTCTGGCAATCTAGAGGACAAACTGACACACACTCAGTTATTGGCTTGCTTCTCTCCACACTCTGATTGACAATTTTCCCCATGGCAGGCCACATTGCAAATTACATTTTAAATAAAGGAGTCAAGATCGGCAAGCGAGGTGCCTGCTCTTCAGAACCTCGATCCTGCCAAACCTATTTATCCTGCCACAGAACCCACACACACAGTAGTTAAATAATAGGTTAGACAACATACACACAATGAGACAGGATCAAAGCATGCTGCAGCTTCCCAGCATCAGCAATCTGAGTGAATACTTCCTTCTATGCAATGCTTTCAGGAGTGTCAGGATAATTCTCCTCTAGTTCTTTTCCTCACAGAAGCTTAAAGAGCTTTTTATACACTAATCCTCACAACGCCTTCAGATAGGCGGGGACCCCACTTGAGGGAAAATTTAAGTCAGAGCACTTGCTGCTCCCATTGACGTAAGCTGGACTTATGGCTGATTCTGAAAAATCAGGCCCCTAAATGACTCTTCCAAAGTCACACAGAGTGAGTGGGAGAGCTGAGAACAGAACCCAGGTGACCTGAGTCTCGATCCCCTGCTCTCACCGCTACACAAGACCTCCCCCATGCATCCTCTATATTCAAATCGCTACAATTCAAATGGTCTTATATGGATGCATCATGCAGCCGACATGGGTCTCACACGAAGATCTAATATTGTCTGAACTGCCAGATTTTCTTGTGGTGTTGAATGTCTGTTTTCCATGTGGGAACACTTGCCCAATGCTGCGCAATGAAAAGAAAGACCACTTGAGGGTAGAGACAGAGCAAAATTCTGCACCTAGCCTTAGCTGTCTCCCCTTTCACAGCACAGGTGTGTGAAATGCCCATCGGTGTCCTGTCATGTGTAAGAGCAGGTTGGAGCCAGGAGGCCGGAAAGCAGTGCCATACCTTGCTGCATTATCTCCACAATCTGCACAACTTTATCCATGTGCTTTCGGGCAGCGATGAGGCCTTGCAGCATCAGCATCTTGTAGTAGTTAAACATATCACCATCCAGACCACCCATGACCTGGAAAGCAGATCAGACAGTGAGCACGGGTTCTAGTGATGTGCCAAAAGCGTTCCTTAGAGAGGAAATTCCAACAGCAGCCCTGCCAGCAAAGGCAGCTGGGAAAGCACATCAGGAATGATTTTAAAAGGCACCTTTATTTGAAGGATTTAACTTTATGGTAAGACTTTGCACTTCTATATCAACTTTCTTCCTGGGATCTGAGAGTTCTTTAGGAATAAGAATTGACTCTTCTGTAGTGCCGTTTATTTGAATACTTTGCAGAAATCAATTACACTGCTTGTAACTACTCTTCCACAAGAAGTAGGAATCACACTTCTCGTACAGATGGGGAAACGGATGCATAGAGGAGAAGGGATTCGCCCAAGGTCACAGAGAAGGTGCATATGGAAGAGAACTCAAGAGTCTGGGGTTCCAGTCCCCTGCTCTAACCACTAGACCACACACCCTCCCAAATCTGGGAACAGAACTTAGGTTTCCAGGCTCCTGATCCTGTGCCTCAAATCACAAGACCCTTTTCCTTCCTCGCAGAATTTAGCTATAGCTTACTTACATCAACAAACTCCGTTGTAAGCTTGAAGGCAGATGTCTCGAAGCCAAGGTTCCTGGGGGAGCTGGAAAGAATGAACCCAAAATCTATATGGATGATGTGTCCATCTGCATCCAGCAATATATTGCCATTGTGCCTTGAAGGGGAAAGAGAACGAGAGAGAAAATTATCAACGAGCTCATATTTCAGACACCACCTCCTTGGCAGTCACTCGGAGCTGGAGAACCACGCACCCACACACACAGTAAAGAGCTGTATGTTCCTCACCCAATGTGGAGGAGAAACTGCTTGAGCATTGACAAAGCAAATAGGTACTGGCTTCAGTTTAAGCTAGCAGCATCACCTGTTAATGTCAAGTACACACAGGGCTGTACATTTTCTCTGCCTCTTGTACAACACTACCAAAAAATAACGTTTTAACTAGGTACATATATGGGGGCTTATTGCTTACAAAACAACCCTGCAATTACAAAGTGAACACTCCGAGGAGCCCAGCTTCAACACAAACGAACTCTCACTACTCAAATTTGAGGTTCCCCTATGGTCATACACAGCCACTTCCCACTGTTCTGATTCCCCAGCAAGCACCAGGAGAGGATGCCACTGCTCTCAGGGATTCCTTGCTGCATACAGCAGGGAGGGGGAGAAGACATGGAATGAGGAAAGTGGCATCTTGAGTAATGGATGCCATTTTGGAAAGTCCTTCAAACCTTACTACCCACTTTGGGGGGTTTAATACACTGCTCTAAGGGCCAATAGACAAGACAGCAACTCCCTGATTGCCCCCCACAGTGGTCGGTCCCAAGGCCCAGTGGGCAAAGATGACATGGAAATCCTTTGTGCTCGGACTGTAGCCTCTTCACTCCAACACACAGGGCCCACCTGTCTTTGACCTGTAGCAGGTAGCACACCAGGCAGTAGCCAGCACAGCTCTGAACAAAGTTCCTCTGGGCCGTCAGAAATGCTTCGGTAGTGTAGTTGCCATGCTCCTGGAGGAAGTAGTCCAGCAGCGAGAGCTGGGATTGTTTCTTGACTTGGTGGATGGACACTGCGTTGACAACCGGCTCGATCATGCCGCTGTCTGCGGAGATGACAAGGATCTTGTATGGCTTGATCCACAAGGGCACACGCTCCTGCTCCCAAATAGACTGAAAGAGAGAGAGAGAGAGTTGTGAGTCAAATGCACCAACGGGCTGCGTTTACTGACCCACAGCACTAGTGGGCCATGTCTTGCTCTTTTCCTACCTGGAGCTGTTTAAGGACCTGGAATGCTAGCAACTCTTGCCTGAGGTCATCTCCGCATTTGACAATCACCGAGAGGAGGCGCCAGTTTGGAAGATGGCCATAAGGGGAGCCTTCCCTGATCCGCCTGTGGGGAAATCGCGAAGGCTTAAAGAGAGAAGAGAGCCTCTGCCTGCTCCATGGTATCTCTGGAAAGAGCCTAGCACAACAGCGTAGTAACAGGACAGCAGCTGTAAGTCAGAACCAAGAGGTGGTTTTCGATTCAAGAATTTCTAGGCTAGGGATGTTTCTCTTTTACTGCTAGCATGGGTTTAAATGCTTTGCTGAACAGGGATAGTCTTCAGTGCTTTGCTGACTTGGGGCTTTAAGATGGTCAGTTCTTGAAGCCGGGACAGTCATTTATGATGTTTGTACAGCACGGACACAATGGGTCCCTGACCAAGTGCCATAGATCAATGTTAAACAAGAAGAGAAGATGCCAAACTGTACAGCAACAGGAATTAAGCAGCACTGGAAGGAAATATGGCCCTTTTCTATCACCTCCCCTCCCACCCACAATCACACTCCCTCAAAAGAATAAGCCAAGCACCAAGCTTACAGGATTCTGAGCACCCTGGAATACAGAGCCTAAATCAATCACTGCTGTGTATGGAGGGCCTTTTGTTTTGAAAATACTGAATCTGAGTCAATATTTGCTCCCTATAGGCAGCCAGGGCCAAAGCTGATGCCCCACATTTACTTACAGAGCAAACCACCACAGGCAGCCACAAGGTAAATTATTCCATAGAGACGTAGCTGGGGTTTCAACACGGACCTATTATGGGAATGGGACAATTCAGCTTTCCCATGTACCCCACCCACCTCCTTCTCTCATACCTGACTTTCTCCTGCCAGGGCTCCTTCAGGGCAACAGCAGAAGGATCCTCAGGGTCCCTCCTGAAAGCTGTTGGGGTGTGTGCAAGCTGCTCTGAGAGGCGCCGTCTAGAAAGTAAAGTAATTAAAAATGCACGTCTGCTTTCCACAAGAGAGGTTTCAGTGACAATCCAATACCATCATACACACATTAGCCCAAAGCACCTTACAAAGCTTGTATTGTCAGGGATCACGTCACCGATCACTGACATGCAGACCCTGCTTTGGAGTGGAACATAACAGCTGTTTAACAGTGCAACAACCCTACACAACATTTTAAGGTGGGGGGTGAAAACGAATGCTGTATCTAACAGAAACAGCAGAGGTTGATTTTCCATGGGCTGAATTTACTCTAATTCAAATTAGGAAAACGGGGCTTACACTCCTATGTCTTTGCGATACACATGGGCAGAACCACAGTCTTCAGTCTCATTCAAGTAAGTCAATTTTCAGCAACACTGCACCTCCTAAAGCTAGCTAAGCGGCTGCACTAAGTATCATCTTAAAAGAAGAACTTCACCAGCTGAACCATCAACTCCAACTCTTGTAGTATTCATGTTTCCCTTGGAGATCGTGCCTTCAAGTACCGACCTGGCCTAAGCCTAAGCCTAAGCCTATTTAGCTTCTGAGATCTCAAATATGTTGTAACGTACACGCTCATAGACTCAGACTCTAGGACTGGAAGGGACCTCGAGAGGTCATCGAGTCCAGTCCCCTGCCCTCATGGCAGGACCAAATACTGTCTAGACCATCCCTGATAGACATTTATCTAACCTACTCTTAAATATCTCCAGAGATGGAGATTCCACAACCTCCCTAGGCAATTTATTCCAGTGTTTAACTACCCTGACAGTTAGGAACTTTTTCCTAATGTCCAACCTAAATCTCCCTTGCTGCAGTTTAAGCCCATTGCTTCTTGTTCTATCATTAGAGGCTAAGGTGAACAAGTTTTCTCCCTCCTCCTGATGACACCCTTTTAGATACCTGAAAACTGCTATCATGTCCCCTCTCAGTCTTCTCTTTTCCAAACTAAATAAACCCAATTCTTTCAGCCTTCCTTCATAGGTCATGTTCTCAAGACCTTTAATCATTCTTGTTGCTCTTCTCTGGACCCTCTCCAATTTCTCCACATCTTTCTTGAAATGCGGTGCCCAGAACTGGACACAATACTCCAGTTGAGGCCTAACCAGCGCAGAGTAGAGCGGAAGAATGACTTCTCGTGTCTTGTTTACAACACACCTGTTAATGCATCCCAGAATCACGTTTGCTTTTTTTGCAACAGTATCACACTGTTGACTCATATTTAGCTTGTGGTCCACTATGACCCCTAGATCTCTTTCTGCCATACTCCTTCCTAGACAGTCTCTTCCCATTCTGTATGTGTGAAACTGATTGTTCCTTCCTAAGTGGAGCACTTTGCATTTGTCTTTATTGAACTTCATCCGGTTTACCTCAGACCATTTCTCCAATTTGTCCAGATCATTTTGAATTTTGACCCTGTCCTCCAAAGCAGTTGCAATCCCTCCCAGTTTGGTATCGTCCGCAAACTTAATAAGCGTACTTTCTATGCCAACATCTAAGTCGTTGATGAAGATATTGAACAGAGCCGGTCCCAAAACAGACCCCTGCGGAACCCCACTTGTTATACCTTTCCAGCAGGATTGGGAGCCATTAATAACTACTCTCTGAGTATGGTTATCCAGCCAGTTATGCACCCACCTTATAGTAGCCCCATCTAAATTGTATTTGCCTAGTTTATCGATAAGGATATCATGCGAGACCGTATCAAATGCCTTACTAAAGTCTAGGTATACCACATCCACCGCTTCTCCCTTATCCACAAGGCTCGTTATCCTATCAAAGAAAGCTATCAGATTGGTTTGACACGATTTGTTCTTTACAAATCCATGCTGGCTATTCCCTATCACCTTACCACCTTCCAAGTGTTTGCAGATGATTTCTTCAATTACTTGCTCCATTATCTTCCCTGGCACAGAAGTTAAACTAACTGGTCTGTAGTTTCCTCTACACCACATATATCACCAAAAGGCTACTAATTGGTCAGCTGACTCATATGATGAAGAATTTACCTTTTGACTTTGGTCTTGCTCCTAGTTTTCAAAGATTCTCAGATCTGACACTGAACTTTGCTTAGGTGAAAGAGAACCCCCTACCCAGCTAATATGTGCATTTGTTTAAAAGAGGCTTTGAAATTAATTCATACTGCACATCCCATTACACATAGCCACTATTCAGTCCTCACCTGCCTCCAGTCCAGGAACATACAGGGCACTTGATGCTCAGGCCTAGTGAGAAAGATGAGTACTGACTAATGGACTTTTTCTCCAGAGATTTAATGAAGATACCCTGTACTCCTCCCCACCTGACACCAAGGCTTGTTTTAAATAAAGACAGTGAAATCTATCTCCAGCCCTGCGGTCTTGAAGAATTCCTGTTACAACAAGGGAAATCTCCCACCCACGACACAAGCTCGCTCTTACCTAATATCGCCAGCTGCTATGAACACAGGCTCCTTGCTCTCTTGGCTGGTGATGCTGTCCACAGAGAACTGGGAAATATTGTCACAGCTGTTGGTGTGCATCTCTGGAAACTGGAAAGAGACGCAAGACTGAGTTACAGACCAGCAAGTCTCAGCGTTGTCCTTAGTGAAAAATGATAAAATGTTACCTTTATAAACCTTTCAGTCCAAAGGATCCATCAATCAGGTTCAGAGCCACTGAAATGCAGCCACTTCTAGGGTGAAGGTGGTGAGCTTACACATTGTCCAACAGCAGGGCAAACCCTGGCTATGAGAAGTGTCCCATGGGACCTTTAATAGCCATGCAGAGCAGACAGGCCCAATTTTTAAGGTCTCATCCAAAAAAGAAGAATGGGCACAGAGTGAACTGCACAGCACTCAATTATCTACCTTGGCGGGATGAATGACTGAGCCTCTCCTGCCAAGATTTGAATCTGGGGCGCCAGGCCGGCTTGCTATTTCAATCTCTGAGCCACGGCATTTTAATGTGTTAGGATGAAGATTTCACGTTCCTGTTTGCACTCAGTGCCTGGGATGTGCTGCACTATACAAAAGCTTTCAGTGCACAAGAGGTTGCTCACAAGAGAAATTCTCTTGCACGCATCTTTTCTTTACAAGCCAGGCAGCTACTCCTACCATGATCACGGTCGGGAAGTCCCTTGTTCACCAACTAGTTCTAGAATGCAGCCGTGCTACAGCTGGCTCAGAGCTCTCACTGCGGGACATACCGAAAGGGAAGGAGTAAGACATTACAGACAAAGCTGTATAGGCATCTTGCTGAGCGTGGCAAGGAGGCAAACCCTTGTGTATTCCACTCAAGCGACTCCGCTCTAGCTGCTCTTAATGTTGGTAAGCATATCCCACAGAGAAAAGCATCCAGACCTCCTTGGCTGCAAGGAGTCACCAAAACAGGAGCCGTCTGAGTAGGGTAGGTTCCTCTAAGAACAGACTGCACTGTATGTCCCCTCTCCCTTACAACAGGGACACAGTTCTATGGCTGGGACTCATTTTCCCCATTGGGTTTCTAGTCTTAGTGACAGGGAGTTTGGCTCCAGCGCCATTGGCTGCCTCACCTCCACCTGCAGATCCCCAATATCATCCACAGACCAGGCTTCATCATCGTTGTCATAGTTGGGAACGGTGGTGAAGCTGCTGGCCCTCTGCTCATGAGTGATCCCACATTCTGGCAGGTTCTCCACAGACCTCGTGCTCCGGATGCGGTTCTCTGGGATCCGGGCCGGCACACTAGTGGTGTCAAAATTTTCACATTCAAGTACTTCAACGTAGATTAAATAGGGAGCCTGAGGGAAGCAAAAACAAATGTCACTGACACAGGGTGACAACTTACACTGGCCAGGGTCTGAGTCCTTCATTTCTCTCTTGCTTTGCAGTTCACTTTTAACACTGCCTAGTATCTAGCTGTTCCACCATCAAGCCACCCTGAACATCAATCAATCTACCCGATGCATCCGACGAAGTGGGTATTCACCCTCGAAAGCTCATGCTCCAATACGTCTGTTAGTCTATAAGGTGCCACAGAACTCTTTGCCGCTTTTACAATCTACCTGCTCTCTCATCTTATCCTTAGATTGGTCCCTTCTCCTCGGTCTTGGTCCAGGACTAGAGCTCATACTTGCTACCATAATCCTGTGACTAACAATAATCTGTCTTCCAAATACTCTGGGGATCAGCTAAGTCTTTTTACAAATGGGAAAACAGAGGTTTGTGTGTCACAGACCAAGTTAGTGCCATGTTTGGGGGTTCCTGACTGAGTCCTACATCCTGCTGCTCTCTCTACAATTTTCAGTGGTACCATCACTAGCAGG
The DNA here is from genome assembly GCF_003597395.2 of Chelonoidis abingdonii. Classification (NCBI taxonomy): domain Eukaryota; kingdom Metazoa; phylum Chordata; order Testudines; family Testudinidae; genus Chelonoidis; species Chelonoidis abingdonii. The sequence continues at coordinate 52,060,234 of NC_133779.1, read as the reverse complement.
CGATTACAGTATGTAACTAATAAATATACCTTTAATTTACATTCCAGATGAAGGTAGGAAGGGGATTATAGTAATTTGTATTGATACTGAAAATCAGAGGATCTAATAAAATAATACTGCAATATCTTGAAACCAGAAGCATCTCAGCTTGTTTAGCGCATAAGCACAGGTGCACAGAGTAAGGTAAATGGAACAAGATCTGCTTAGTGTCAGATGCTAATTACCTTGAGTAGCACCAAAGTGCGTATTTTACTCTGATGTTTCAGAGACATCAGTAACATTCACATCAATGCAAAACTAACTTACAACCACCAGAAGAAAAAACGTTGAGCTTGGGGGGCTCAGTCCTGCAAGGTACTGGGCATTTTGGCACCGACCTTGCAAAGCACATCAGAACATGCTTAACTTGAAGTATGGGAGTAGTGTCACTGGAGTTAATGGGAGCGCTCGCGTGCTTACGAGCTTTCCCAGAGAGCTCAAAGTCATGCAGAAACAACTCTTTAAAACAGTGGCCTTATATTCTGCCCCAGGTGCCAGTAGCTTAGATATAACCCAGCTCTGAATGTTATCCCAATATCTTTGGTCGATTTTTCTGACATTATTGGGCTGGATTCTCAGATGCTGAATGCCTGCAGGTCCCATTTGTTTCCATGGGAGTTATGCTGCTCAGTACCTCTGAAATCCAGTCCTCCTCACACAGCACTGAAACCATGCCACCATTAAACTTGGCCCTTTTTCTGAAGGGGGGCTGTTAGGGTTTGAAGGTGGCTCAGAGGGACATGAATCCAGGAACATTTCAAACCTAACATTAGAAAGCTTTGGGGAAACTTCCTCTCGCTCAAGCCTACTCTGGACTCTCCCCTCCCAGCTATCCTTGCATGGACTCCTCTTCCTACCTCTCTCGAGTCCTTGACCTTCTCAAGTGATGCAGCCCAGACAATGATAGCAGGGGAGCAACATGGCTGCTATGAGCTGCTCTACCTGCTACATCTCTGTACCATATGGTGACGACAGACCCTGCCAGGTGAATCTTACTTATGCCTGGTTAAGCTAAATAAATAATCATTCACCTTCTCTTAATAACCAGAAGATGCAGACGCTCTTCATGTTGGGTTCTCTGAAGTCAGCTTTTAAGGGAAGTGCTAATTTCACAATGCTTCAAGAGAATGAACCTTCCTTGCTCGGCCACTCTTACCTTGTCCTTGGAGTTGAGCACCACTGCCTGGGTGTGAGGCACCCGCACCACATGATGGTCAAAGCCAGCTGTGGGAAGCCAGATGCGTGCTGGAAGCTTATGGTTAAGTAAAGACAGCTCCGAGATAAGACGTTGAGTCTTCTGCTCTTTGGTGGGCAAAGTGGCTAGTCTCTTCCCAATGGCCATCAGCGATTTGATGAATTCTCTCTCTGGGGCAAGTCTGACAGGCTAAAATGTTTTAAGGAAGCGGGAGAAAAGAGTTAAGGCAACAGCTGTGTGTGAAAGATACCCACAGTCCTACAATTAGGAGTCAGTCTGAAATCGTTGCGATAAATTGCACATGAAAGAAAAGCTTCTATCTGTCTGATGCTTTTGTGAATATAAGGAGCAGGTGATCGCCTGTAAAACAGGACACTACAAAAAAACAACAACATGTATATTGAGCACAAGAACCTCCTTAGAGGATTTCATTCACCTTGAAACTGGCCATTTTCACTGGGATAAAAATCTTCACACCACAATCCCACTGTGGTGCTAATTTACCATGGTTATCTTTGTTCACTTATTCATCTATCTGTGCAACAGCACAGATCTGGCACTAGTGTAAAGTCTCTACTCCTTAAGAGCCATTAGAGGGAGCCCAGATCTTTTTCTCTAATTCTACCAGCCTCACGCAGTTACTTTGTCAGGGTTGGATTGTTTAAGTCAAAATCTGGGGAATATTTCTCAGAATTCTGATTTTATGGTGGGATTAAACTTCAATCTTAAAGTACAGGTTAAAGCTTTTAACCATCAACACATTTGTGAATGTGTCTGCTGTATTTTGCAGGTTAAACAGGGTTCTACTCCTTCTGAGCGGCAGAACTGTAACTTGAAATGGTAGAAGTTGACGGTTGAATTCTGCCATTAAAGACACAGAATTAAAAGCTGTGAAGTGTCCCCATCACCAATCATGCTAGAAAAGCACATGCAAAAGCTATGTAGCAGGGGAAAAGAGAGCAAAGGAAAAGGTATTTATAACAGAACATCTTTTAGAACTATGAAAGACTAAGTGAAGTTGGTAAAAAGGAAAAATAGCCATCAAGTTAACTTGAATGTCCTTTTCCATCCTCTGTAAGAGCAGAGGGGTTTAGTTTTTGTCTGTAGTCCACATCAAAAAGCTTTCATGCTTCAATGTAAGTGAAGCACCTCACTCTATAAAGCAGTCAATAGTCACCCTCCTGAAGACAGCAGCTTTCCCTCAGTAAACTACGCTGGCTAACAAAGTATAGGTGTCCTTGCGATAGGAGGAAATGTTTGCATAGCATCCAAGGCAGCAGGATCAACTGCAACCACCAGGCATAGAATGAATATTTAAAAACTCTGCGCCATCCGATGCTAGGTCCTTTAGCATACACACATCAGAACTACATCATGTAGGTCCAATCTTCTATTTTAACAATCCCCATCCAAAGTAGAATGACCCTGTCTGTATGCTACCTTTCAGACTGGCATCCTGACTCCACTGTCCAGAAACTACCTCGCAGCACTTCTGGTAACTTTGTTCCTGATCACCACACTGATGCTAACATACTCACTGCAGTGCAAACGGTCAAAACAAATATTCTCACCCTCCAGAAGTATCCATGACACTGAAGCCATCCACTTTTTCCCCAGAATCTTTTGGGCTGTTTCAACCAAAACCCCAAAATGCTGCAATAGCTTAATGTGATTATTGATACTATTTTAAAGTTCGTTGTCCCTCATGGCTCAAGTCAATTTTCATCTTTGGTGTGTGTGCAGCTGATAATTTCACATACAAAAATCGAGTAGCAGTTTATGCATATTGAAACTTCCATGCATTGCACACACTAGTGAGGTATTCAGTAAAACCTAGTTACTGCAGTAGTGATTTATGATTGTGTCCAATAGGAGAATTAGTGAATGGAACTCTGAGCTGCATAAACATAATAGCATGCTAAGAGTGAAACCCTGCTTTCCTCAAGACGACTGTTCAAATCTTGATCTGCTAAGAAGAGAGCACTGGTACATCTATGGCAATGCACAATTCAGCTCATCACTTCAACGTCTTATATTCTCCCAGTTTTTAAACTGTTTAATACTTTTCATACAATGTTTTTCCTTGACAAAGTACTTTGCAAACATTAACCAATTAAGCTTCACAGCCCTTCAAGAGAGCTAACGCTTGGCACTTAAATCACTTTTTATCTATAGCTCAAAGCATTTACAAAGTTACATATCATCCCGTTTTCGGAAGAGGGAAGCAGAGTGAGAGAGGGGAAGTGACTTGCACAAAGCTACCGTCAGACAGGAACAGAACTCAGAAGTTCTAGGCTCTCAGTAGAAGGGCTCCACATAAGCCTGAAAGCTTGTCTCTCTTGCCACCAGAAGTAGGTCCCATAAAAGATATTACCTCCCCCACCTTGTCTCTCCAATATCCTGGGTCCAACACGGCTACAACACCACTGCATAGACACTTCCTGGCAGTTTGTCTGGATTATGGACCTTCAGAACAACCTCAGGCCCTCAACTCCTCCAGGCAGTTGTGAACTGCCAGGAAATGGCCTCCTTATTGGTTGTTATTGCTAAATTCCTGAACTCCAAGCAGCTCATTAATTTTCCAATACTGTATATAGCTCAGTCATAACCTTGTGCCCTGTTAGAGGCCATTTTGGAAAATTTAAATACCCAGCTGGATTCCACAGTGTCACTGACCTTGAATGGTACCAGCAACCTAAGCTCCATCTCTGTATAACAGACACTGAACCGCAGAAAGATCCGACAGATTGAATTAAGCCCATGCAGACCTGCATTCCAGCATCAGAAAGTAAACAGTAAGCTTACCTTACACTGGATCATGACATTAAACTAACTTCTGAGGCCAAGCAGAGAGGGGTGGAGGTGAAACCTTACTCCTTCATTCAGGTTCTCAGCATAGTTAAGTATCACTCTAGCACTCTCTTGGCCAATATAAACGCTTACTTGATACTACAGCACCACATTTAACTGATGACGTTTTAAAATCACTCCATCCCCTGAAAAAATCCACCCAATTTAAACCATGACATTTTAGGTCTGGATACTGCTGAATAACCACGATGGGCCTTACTCCAATTATAAAAACAGCCCAGATAACTGGCATCCTACGGTCGCTCAGTACAATACCTTGCAGGGATCACAACCAGGCGTTTGCTATGCTCAGGTTGTGGGGAGTGAGGGGGAGGAGATAATTTTGGTCTGATCTGGAGCAAGCCCTGTGGTCTGCTCAGGAATTAGGATGAAAATGAAAATGGTTTGGGAAGCAGTGCTTGTGTTGCCTATTCTAGCAACTGTCCTCTCATAAGCATGTTCCTTCCGTAAGGAATCGTAGGTCATTTTCATCTTTAATTTCACATGAGTACCATCTACTCCAGCCTCTCAGCCTGCACGGAAGGTTGTCCCTTCCCCAGGGCTTTTGTCCAGTTTAGTTTTAGTGTCCCAAGCAGTGGAGGTCTCCCCACTTCCCTTTGGGGCACCTGGCATTGGCCACTGCTAGAAGTCAGGATACTGGGCTAGATGGAGCTTTGGTCTGACCTAGTATGGCCGTTCTCATGTTCTGCAAATTCTAAGAGATCTTATTGTCAAAAACTATTTCCTGATGTTCCATCTATATTTTCCTTGTCTCCAATATCATCCCCATATCCCAATCCTAGCCCTATCCCATTCGGTCCACTCTAAGCAATTCCTCTCTCTTGCTCCTTGGCGTGTGTATTCAAACATTTGTAGATTGCTATGATCCCACTTAGTCAGGCTATACGGACTTCACACTTAGTCCTTCCTCAATTCAACCCCCCTCGTGTCTCCCTCACCATATTTCTTTGCTTTTTTTCTGAGCTCCTTCCACTTTATATCTTTCTGGTGCCAGGAATGAGAAACCCCACAGGTGCTGTCTCAGAGCTATACCCGGCAGAATCTCAGTTATATCCAGTTTCTCGTCATATCTTACATGTTCTTTCACTTCCACTACTAAACTGGTAGAGACTCCTACCTGATGCACTGAAAGCTAGACAAGAGTTACAGGTGGTGTGTAGCACAGGCAGCAGGCCATGGGCCTTTACAGAAACAGAGCAACGGTGCATAGACTAGAACGGATGTTCTACAAGCCATCTGGACTCTTCCAGATAGATGTATGCTGCCACTAGATTTCAAGATTAAAAATGTTAATTATGAGGAATACTACATATCTCATACATGTGCATGCGTATAAAATCCTAGGAAATTTAGCTAGGCACAGGTGTTTGCAGCTGGTTTATAACTACGACAAAGGTTTGCAAAGAGTCTGACTGGTTACAATAAAGGTCTGCCATGTTCAAGTATAACATGGTTAGTGAAACCTGAAGAATAGATTTCTCTCCTGAGGGAGAAAGGCAGAAGCCAGCACCACAATGAGTCCCTTTCAGTTACAGAACAGGCATTTAAACTGTAAGTGGATCTCACAAGCTTCAGGCAACATTGATGTAAGAACTATAAAACTGAAATCACTGATATAAAAGGTAACATAACTATTGCTATAAAATATAGAAAACATTTTGCTCTTCTACAGCCCCTTCTATCCAAGTCCAAGGATCTGAAGGATTTTACAAACATTAAGCCTTCTAATAACCCTGTGGAGGTATTTAAGCATTATCCTCTTTTTCAGACAAAATAAGGAATAGAAAAATGTAGTGACCCAAGGTTATGCAGCAATACAGTGGTAGAACTAGGAACCGAACCCAGGAGTCCTGGTTCCCAGTCACCACTTCTCTAAGCACTGGCTCTTGAGAACATCCTGTCATCCTTGGCATATATTTTAAAGTCAGCTGAGTATATCAATAAATGCCAACCCAGTTCAGTGTGTTGCTTCTGAATTGGTTGTACAAGAACAGCATTGAGTCACTTCATGAGCCCACTGTAAGGTTTCATTTACCATCCTTTTCTTACCGTTTCACACACAGCAACTGTGGAAATAATCCTAGAACACGATAAGACTTCAAATCTACTCATTAAAGGAGCAAGATACAGTCAGGTACATTTCAAAGACCTCATTTACACGGGAGGAATTCAACATTATTCAAATTATTTGACTAACACAATGGTATGTAAGACACTGTAAACAATAATACTAAAAAGACAACCCCACAGCTCTCGATAAGTGATTTTTGATCATGGACTACATATTCAATACATGGGAAGCCAATTAGGAATCCCAAAGTGAGAATGTGCACTGTTAGGAAAATGGTACAAATTAGAGAGAGAGATGCCCTTGATTAAAAATGAAAAATGTTTCATAATAAGAGAAGAATTATTAGGGAACATCAGTTTTGATCTAAAGTAATTTCAACAGACAGAAAACTGATTTTTGTGGAAAATGCAAATTAAATTCCATCTGGCAGACAACTTGTAAGAAAATTTAAGGAAACAGCATTTCCTCTAACTAGAGGGGAGAACACACAGAGACGGGTTTGAATGAGTATTTAAAATTCAGTATCATCAGCCAGGTTATTCACCTGCATTGAAGCTTTTAATTTTTTAATATCTCCACAACTAGGTATTTATTGATGAATTACAACATCTAACATACAGGCACCCTCAAGACTTCTTGTTTACTTTAGTCAAAATTGTACAAGCAAAAATTCCCAAAACTCTGTTTAACTTGTATTTCACTGCAGGCTACTGAAAAGCATAAACTGGACAAATATTCTCATGTTCAGATCAAAATGTTATCAACTTCTCTGTTTTGCCTCTGCGTAAGACAGGATAGCAGAACTTTGCTACAGCTCAAGAGGACTCAGCCAATAGAGTGCATGCACTGGGCATAAAATGCTGGCATCGAAATGCTCTTGCAATGCAGTGTTCTACACGGAGTGGCTTAATATCAGAGCTGTTTAAGGGCCATTGCCAGGTGACCAGAGATTAGTAATCCAGGACACAGAGGAAATGCTGCTGTAAAATAAGGAAGCCAGGCAACCCAGCCACTAGAACAAAACTGGCCAAACTTACGGAACGGAATGATTTATCAAGACTTTCCGTACTCGATGAGAATTCCTGGGAAAAGGATGAAAGGATTTTTTTTTTTTATTTTTTTTAAGATAAAGAAAGAAAGAAAGAAGGGGGAGAAAAGGCAATAGTTTAGCTCCAATTTTATAAGACCATTTTTCATTTATTTAAAAAAGTCATGTTTGCTAACCTTTAATCAGAAATTGCAAAATCTGATAAACAGAAACTTAATTTTACTATGGTCATTGGATAATACTAGAGTGATTGGGATTAAGGGATCCTGCAATAAGTTTATGAATCTAGATTTATTACTAGTATAATGCCATACATGTCCGTGAAGTTTTCAAACACAGCCAGGGTTCCCTGCTCCAAAGATCTTACAATCTAAGTTAGATCTATTAGATTAGGTCTGTTATTGCTGAAATCTTGTAAACAGTGTCAAATGACTTTATTTTCATTGGTCAAAATCTTTCCAAAATACTTCATCACACAAAAATGAAGGTCAAAAGTACTTCAGATTCTCCAAAACATATTAGTGCTATCAAATAGCTGTGGTAGCATCCAAATAAGTTTGTATTTAAAATGCAGTAGTGCCTAGAGGCCCCAATCAAGGATCATGGTTCTTCTATGCTAGGTGCTGCATGCAAAACAAGCATGCCCAAAACAGTTCACAATCGAAACTACAAAACCTTTCCTCCATCACTGCATCCATCTATAATTTTCCATTGAGTACTTTAATTTGGACAGTTTTTTCACTAGAAAATTATCCTCATGGTAATTTATCCTAGAACCAGATTAAAACCCAACATTTAAGCCATTTGCTCAGTCAAGTTGGCAAGGCGGAATTATAATCAGGAGACAAGTACATGGAAGAAGTAGATTCACCATACTATCAGAAACTTTCTTTGTATCAGCAGGGCCACTAAACACAAACTATTAATCAGACTTCTCTACAGCAGACAAAGACAAATTTTGTGTAGCTGCTCTAATGGTTATTTTAGGTTCCATCACAAATCATTCCTGAGAAGATAGACGACCTCAATTTAACAGCGGTTGTTTGGTTCCTTATATTCATAATACAGTCTGCACATAATCTTGTAGTTTACATTGCCCTGGTCTCTAGTCGTTTTATGGTCCCCATAACTTTCCAATACCCAAAAGTGAAAAATAAGAGGCAGCAGAAGGGTATATTAGCGTTAATATAAATGAACAGCTCTTCTACCCCACAGAGCTAAGTGCAAATACAGCCTAGATTACACTTTCTTGCAGAGCAAGGGTGCTCAAGGCAACTGGGGAACTGGAAGCGACGATCACCAAGCAGTTCTGGTAATTGAACAGAACTCCTGGTCATTTTTCTCCCCACCTCACACCACAGGAAGAAATTCCAACACAATTTCATGCTTGGAACCCAATCCAGCAGACGGTCACAGCACTCCAGAGTTTACCCCATTCACTGGAGAGACTGCCCCACGCTTGATAAAAATCCAGACAGCTTCCAAACCATCTCCGACAGCTGCAATAGGAGCTTGTTAAAACCTGGCTAAGATATGCAGTGTCCAGACCATGTGTCTACTCGACACATGGTCTGGACACTGCATATCTTAGCTGCAATTGGTTCCATTTCATACAAAATCAGTACAGCCATCGTCTCCTGGAAAGCTGCCAACATGGGCCTCAAGAGGCCAAAACCAGGGCAACCTCTCCTCTACTCTGATTCCTGTAGAATAGAAGTGATTTACACAAAGATGTGCTGACACCATAACCCAATCCAGAAATTTAAGATGGTGCAGAGCGTGGTGACCTGTTTACAAGCAGTGCTTCTCGGCAGCACTGTGTGATACCATTGCTCTGCGGTCTGCGCTGGCTGCCTAGTGGTTTCCAGACTGAGTTTAAGGTGTTTGCTTTGGCCTGTAAATCCGCCAATGGCCTGAGATCTTTCTAATTGAGACACAACCTCTTTCCTCATGCCATACTGCCAACATTGCCATGAGCAAAGCTCACTCCCCCTTGATTTAAGAGAGAACCTGAAGTGCACTTTCCATGAGGGGACTTCAGCTCTGAGACGAGCTCCATACCCTCCCCCACCAACCAAACCTGGGTCTGTTGACCTTCAGTGCACACTACAAGAAGTAATTTGCATGGACTGCTGCAGAGGATGGGGTGTAGATTTGTAGGGGGGAAAGGGGGGTTCTGTGTTAGTTAGGGATTCGGGTCCGACAGCAGTAATTTAATTTTGTGTCTGTAATTTGTGGCAGAGGTGCCGAGAGTTTTGGCTAGGACTCTCTTATTTATGGTATAAATCTGAACAATGTAAATGTTTATGTTTCAGCAAAACTCTCCCTCTTCGGTTTTCATCTGGCTCAAAGGTAGCAATATTCTGATTTCTTGAATAAAATATGGTTAAGAACAAAACCAGTATTTCTGTAGTGCCTCATTTAAAATCCTTCACTCTTATTTTCATACAAAAAGAAAGAATAATGGAGCCTCACACCCTTGAGACTGGTGTGTAATTGATTTTATAATTCACTTCCCAAAGAGAAATAAACAGACCTGTTTTTAGCATGTTAATTACAGAGACATGCTAATTCCACAAGGCTTAATCTTACTCAAGAAATAATCGTATTTAATTTAATAACTTCCTCATGAGCACATTTAAAAAAAAAACACCCTACCAATTCTTAGGCCACAATGGTGGGTGGGCATGTGTGTGCATGCATATTTTAAGCAACAGCGTTGGAAGACTCATCAGGAAGCAACTATTTGTTTTCAGACTCAGGAAACAAAGCACAAAATAGGTATACAATCCAAGTATGAATATTAATGAGGGATTTTCACACAAATAAACCTGTGCACAGCAAGCAGAGCTCAACCAACTTCATAAGGCTGTGTTTTGCACTTGCTGATTATTGAAGCTCTGTATTTGAAGAAGAGCCTTTCCTTTCATCATGCAGTTTTCCCTGCCCTGGATCCCACAGAGGAGTCAGAACCCTGAGCTTGTGTCTTGTAAATTAATTTTGAGGTCCTGCATTCAGCATGACAACTTCACTGCAGGATTAAGTTAAATGAACAGGTGAGTTGGGAGGTAGAGATTATTTAAACAGATTACTGTTTTGCAGCAGACAACTGACAAGAAAGAACTGGATATGAATTAGTGATGGGAAGTTTCAATGGTATGTTTCACCTCTACCTCACAAATTCAGGTGCAGACTAAAAGCTGTTACCATCTGAGGATGTTTCTGGTGCCATGTGTCTCTGTTCAGTTCCCAAGAGATGAATATCCACATTAAAAAACCCCAGAAATGGCCCTCTTAGTCTCAGAGGCTGTGCTTCATTGCAAGATTAGCTCAGGCTTGAGAGCATCCCTCCTACAAAGCACTACCTGTATGGTTGCATCCACAACCGTGCGGTAGTACCCCACGTGCTGGGATGGATTTCTAGGATATGTCATGGTTCTTAGCAGTGCATTTTACTGGGCCACTCTGTTAAGTTATTCATAGTGTACTGTAGGAAAACGTGTCTGTCCTTCACTGGCTCCTGTGCAGAAATGCTCTCATGGCTCTTACCGATAGCTCACTACAGCTTTACCAGAAGGTGGGGGCCAACTTTGAGAAGGATTTCTTGGGAAGCGTTTCTGTTCAAATGCTGTAGAAGTGCAGCAGAAATGAAGCAGGCAAACATGAGGTTGAAGTGCAGTGCAGAAGAAGGGAGGACTTAGACAAGAAAGTGCAGTCCAGGTGGAATGGTAGGATAGATTGAAGGACTAACAGCACCTGGGTGTTCTCACAGTAAAGCAGGTGGAATACCTACCTGGGGTTAAAGGAAACCTGAGCTCAAGCATCTCCCCCCCTTAGCTGTGCCTGCTAGCACCGAAAAGCATCCTGGAGCCCATGTGAGAGGTGTTTCTGTGTGGGTGGAAGGGTGGTTAGAGGCAACACCCGAGCTATAGCCCAGGTTAAGTTTTCAGTGAAGACATACCCAGAAAGATCAAGGACCAAACGGACCATGCAGAATGAACTCCTTCCTCTCTCAAAGTTGGCCCTCCTGTCCTAGAAGAGAAGTTGACACTTCCATGCTGTACCTGCTCTGTAATGAGATTTCAATCTCTAGGGCTGACAATATGAGACCTTACATGAGCCCTGAAGTAACAAATGTAAAAATTTAAAAAGTTGCCAAGAGAAACTATTAAACCAGGTGAATTGCATTTGTTTGAAATGAAGCACTCCTCAACACCAAGCCCCCCTCCCCCCGTAGGAAAACTGCATAGAAAATCCTTCCATACACCTCCCTCTTTCTTGCACTTTATTTGCAATTCCAGGCAGGTTTTACAACAGTTTTTGCATCTCTCTACAATTATTTATTTTTGGCTCAATATTTCTACCACTGATTTCCTAATTGCATAAAGAAGTAGAGAAAATACTGTTTCTTGATATAGACCTTGGGTTAGTTACCACAGAAGGTTTAAACAAACCAGTTTAAAAATCTATTTAGTTGAACCGGAATAGACACTCATCTGTGGAAAGTTCTCTGTATTTAGCATGAACTGGTAAATTTACTGACAAGCTAAAACTGGTATAAACCAGGTCTAAATCAATTTAAAAGCATCACACAAAGTTGCACCAATTTAACTAAAATCAGGATAAAGTCAGACTGAGTTAACTACGGCAACGGAGCATGTCGACCCACCTTGAGATACTGGGCTGACCTAATCCCTGCTGTGCATCACTGGAGACTTTGGAAAACATGCTATAGAGGCCTTATCACACATTCTATCTGTACACAAGTAGTCTCACTAGCTTCGATTACACTCTTTACACAGCCAATTTTTGCACAATAAGGCCTTCAACTGGAATATGTCCTTGGGCTACAGCTCTAACATGGCACTTGTGTCCTGTCTTTTCAGATTAATGAACAAGGAGCCTGTGATTCTCTCAGATAGATTGCTGCCAAACTCCTCTTCCAGCCCAGAGCAGAGGGAGGGGTTTGGGGAGAGGATCTAGTGACCAGGCATGAGGGAGGGGGGACAGCAGCAAGCGATGGGGGAGGGGAGGAACAAGTTGGAAGCGGGGTCCAGTTTTCAGCAATTAGAAAGCTGGTAACCCTACCAACTTAGTGCAACTAGTACTTGTGGGGAGGGGGTTGTCTGGGCTAAGAGAGGTTAAAGAAAGGATTCTTGTCCTGCAGCTCCCAAAACAGAAGAAATCCTATAGCCAATACATCACTTTCCCCCCATGAGTGCTCTGTTGTGCCACAACATCTAGATGCTACAGTCCATCTAGTAAATTATTAAGTTGGGCTTTGTTCCTATAACTATTCAGCTACCAGGTGCCAAAACATTCGTTATTTCAGGAATTTGATGTCAGAGATGCCAGCATCTCTTTACCTTACCAGCTAAATATTGTAATGGGTAGATTCCTTCCTAATACCACACATTACTACTGACACCACTGCGAGATGCTAGCTTGACTATCCATGGTTTTTTAAATCAAAACGAGCATAGCAGGATATGCCTGTGTACTGTTCCCTTCGTTAAGCATTTAACAGAAGAACTAGCCTGGTAGTGACTTACTTAAAGCAGCTCTTAGCACAAGTACCACCAAGCTATTGCAAACTAACAACCTGCGCTACACAGAGCGAAATCATTTTTGATCTTTCTAGATTCAAATAAAACCTTAGGCCAGTAAGAATAATATACTCTCTTACAAGCAGTCAGGATGGAATTACGGCCGTGCAGAGGTCCTGTGCAGGACAAGAGTAGTGCTTTAGCATTGGCACTGGCTTTCTGCAGAGGGGTCTATTTCACCTTTAGAAATCTGTAATGCAGGATTGAGAGATTTCACTGAAGTGATGTAATGTGTGTGCTTTATTTAGAAAAGCCTTTTCAAAAGTAAAGTGATTGAAACTTAAATTAAGACTTAGAAAATCAGACTGGAATGACCAGTATATAAATTAATAGGCTCCTGTGCTAAAGACAAAATCCCACTGCAAAGAAAAAGCATTTAAATAGTGTTTTATGTGGAAACAGAAGTGCTTTAGACTGAACGCATCCAGGATTACAAAGCAAGACACCTTGCCTCCTACTGAAAAAAATGTCTCCAATTAACCATTTATAAGCAGAAAACCAGGAATTACTAGTCTGGGTATTTGGGGTGGGGGGGGAGAGAGAGTACACTACACTTGGCTTTCAGGCTTTTGAGCAGAAGGATGGGATCTCTACCTCTAAAGCAAAGCTGCAGAACATGCTTTGCCCAATTCTGCAAGGCACTGAACATCCTTTGACCCCACCAGGACCAATGGGAGTTCAGATGCACCCACACCTCATAGGATTAGGTCCATAGTTCCTTTGCAGTAAAGCAGCCTAATGTTTGTTCCCCACAATTTAAATACATTACCAATTTGAGAACCAATATTCACTGCACAATGACTTTAATTATATATTAATGAGATTTTTTGCTGTACTAAGCAGGCTGGAGTATGAATAACTGGCTGTTCACAGGCTGCGGCCATAAAGTGCATTTCTTCCACATTACGGTGATAACCTTTGTTGCAGGGTTTAACACTGGACTCCTAGTCACACAATGGGCCAACTCCAGCAACTGTGACCCAGGTTGAGACACACAGAGAGAGTCTGGATGAGTCAACAAAGAGAAGGAAAATTATAATATGGTTGAGTCAGTGGAATTTTTCTCGTCAAAGGCAAAAAGGCGAATACTTGCTTAATCCTGGCAAAAATTAAATAGAAGTGATTTTTTTTTAAACCAAATATAAACTGAAGCAAATATGCCAACTACAGACACACTCAGAGAGCGAATCGTGGAGTTTCAGAAACGTCTGGGTAAAAGACAGAGGAAAGAAAAATCTGGCTGGCACTCCAAACTCAATTCCCATTCAGCCTCTTCCGTCCCATACCAACAGCAGCTGGGATTGTATTACAGGGCTCACAAGTTACCCCATTTCCTCACTCAAATAATGAAAACTACAGTGTAATCTACAAGATGTTAGTAACTACTCCTGCTTACCAACAGCAAGTCCCACTGACTTTCGGAGTGACTGAATCATTTTGGAAAATGGGTTAGGCTGTTAAGTCATTTAGATGCTTTTGAAAATGTTACCTTAAGTCATTAAAAGCAATGAGCCTGATTCCCCATCCATCCTAAAGCCTTTTTAATACCACTGTGGCAGTGTAAAGGAGCTTTAGGGTATATGACCATCAGTCCCATTGTTTTTAAAGTACATTTGAAATGTAATAAAAAGCCAACAGGAATCCTCCTCTTGACAGCCTCACACAACATTCTAGGACCAGACGTTCAGATCTCATTGGAAACCATTTAAAATGAGCACTTTTCAAAGCTGTTTTAAAGAAAGACAGCTTTGGAAACCTCATCCTTTGAATAGGATTTAAACACACAACTCCCACTAATTTCAAAGGGGCGTTACGTGGGTAAATCGCAAAGCTGGTTTTTTAAAGCTCAAACAAAATCTATACTTTGACCAAAACATTTTAATATAACTTAACAGGTGTTTTTATACAAACCGTTAAATTAAAAAGTTCACCATAAAGCAACTTGGAAAAAAATCTGATAACTGAATAATTACAAACCACATCTGACTCTTCTTTAGTAACTATCTAGCATTAACAGCAATTCGAACAAATCCCAGCAGCTTCCTTTTGATGGACAGATATAATTTAGGGCTCATCTACACAGAAAAGTTTTACCAGTTATACTGGTTTAATTTTACTGGTATAACTAAACTGCTATAGCTCTTATTCCAGAATAACAGTAGCTTGTTCGGTTTATGTTAAACCCCTTCCAAAAAGAGGCATAAAACAAACAAAAAGAGACAGACATTCTTATTCTGGATTAAGAATATGGGCAGCTACAGCAGTATAACTTTCTGTTTAAATTGACACCTTAGTTTATACAAGTATAACTTTCCCATGTAGACATCTCCTAACTCTGAAGGGAAACTCAACCAGTCTGACTGAAAAAATAAAAAAGGATGCCCAAGATTGCATAAGGAGGAAAGAAACTCAATTCTCTTGGTACTCAGGATTAGAAACCTGGGGATTCCTCCAGGATTCCAGCACACACTAAACTAAGCACACCTATTCAGACAGGCACATTCACGAAGAATCTGACCCAACTCATTTAATTTAATGAACTTTGGAGAGGATATAAGAATTTGATAGAAATAAAGGGCAATTCCATTTAATGCTTATCTAGGAAAGCAATTAAGAGTCGATTCACTTGAAGAAATGAGCAAATTCCTGTGCTCTGTAAATCAGCAGGTTCTGTTAGCTTAGACTGAACTATGATACTAATACAAGTATTACCTCACACCGGCAGAATTCAGTAAGTCAGTTACTACCTGCTGCCTTGATTAAACTATCCAGGCAAATCGGTGCTTCTAAAAAGCAACCTAGACAGATGTTTCACCCTTTGGTTTTGTGGCAAAGCCAGTTTACAAGGTGTACTGTCAGCACACTGTCTAGATTATCTATCAGCCAATTTCCTGCTTCTATTAAATGTACGTGCATAGACAGAAATTCAAATCAATGTGGGCTCTGTTTATATAAATCTGTGGGTCATGGAGTCTTTACAAATCTTATGTATAGGTGTCCTGAGCGTGGGCTTCATTGTTCTTACAAATAACAGAGCAAGTTTCCTGCTTCAAAGAGCTTAGAGTCTACATAGCCAAAACAAAACAGAAAGGGAATGGATACTATAAGCAGAGTGGCTGCACCTTGCTTGGCTTGTGTTCTGTTAGCGTCAAGATTTTAAAAAATATTTGAAAGTGTAATGAGAGCTTAATTAATGGATAAAGGATATGAGGTCTGAGCAGGGTTGAATTGGTCGATATGGAAAGGTTAACAGAAGAGACGCAGATTCAGGAGAGGCTTGAAGGAGAAGAACAAGTCTTGCTTGGAGTACTAGAATGGGCTCTCTTCCAAACATAGGGGAGCAGCATGACCAAAGGTGGCACAGCGTCACAAGTGGGAGGGGACAGGTTTGGTTAGGCAGAGCTGGCAGAGCATAGTCCATGAGTGGGAAGTTAGTAAGAGCCAACACTTAGGCAGGGTAATAAAAAGGGAGTGATGGTAAGATACAACTGAACCTTATTTCCTGGCACACAGTTATTTGACCCAAGTCAGGATTACAAAGGTCAGACAATCCACTGACTTCAATCACTGCTCTTACAAGGTCATGCCATGGTGCAGAATGGAGCAGAAAGTCAGTCTCTTCACTCCTGCACTGTGGCTAATTTGACTTATTTACTGATGCAACAGATGTTTGCAACATCTTACAGAAACATGAGCCAATGCTAGTTCAGGGAAGGAACAGCTACTGCACAGTCCAAGTCAACTTCCTCAAAAGGCTCAGTTTCCATTTTATTTTTAATTAAGCCATTGCCCTTCACTGAACATCTCTGCAGCACATGTTGGTATGACAAGCAGACTACATAAACCACAGGACTGCCTGAGTCAAATATGCAAACGCACAAACCAACAGATTCATCCTCCCCTCCAGAGGAGGGGATAGTAAATATGTTTACAAGGCCACCAGTAAGATCTGGTTCTGCTCCCCAAACTAGCGTGGAGGCTGAAAACACCAAGGCACAATGTTATGGTAGCCACGGAAATGACAGCAGTATGGAATTCCTGTAGCACTAATTATCTATGGAGCTGGACAAATATCAGTTGATGGTGTCACACATGGCAAAAATTTATCATGATGTTGCATTAATATGTAACAATCAAATGGAAAGTCAAGGAGGAAATGACTAGACTGATGAACAAAGGGCATAGCAGGGTATGGCTGATGGGTCATTTGGCTGGCTAAAGATCATGGAAGGGTTAGCTTGTGTCATTACAAATGAGATAAAGCTGTCACCTTATTCAAAGCACCACAGGTATAGGAGATCTAGTGCATCTGGACAGAAACGGCAGATAACTAAACCTGCTGTGGAATTCAGTGCATAGCTTTTTGCTAACGTTACAAGCTTTAGGCATGACCCTGAGAAACTCAGAACATCTTAGCACCTATCCTCATTCAATTTTCATGTTCTCAGCTGTGTTTAACAGGAAGGAAATGGTAGAATTTGCTTCTCCAGTTCTAGAGGGCTCTGAACATGAGATCGAAGGAAGTAAAAGCGGGGTACTGGCCTAAACCCTCTTAGTAACCCCAAACCAACAACAAAATGGTGTGAACATTGCCACAAAGCCTGAACGCACACAAATCGAATCAACATGTATGGAGGAGATCAGCAGCACTTCCTCTACCACAGTCACTGGGAACCTTGGGAGATGTGAGGAGGAATCCAGGAACAACCTTCAGTGATGTATCTCAGTGATTTCACTCTCACCTCTCTGGTTTATCACACAGGTGAAACACGCTCACAAGAGGCACCTACAGCTCAGCAGCCCCTCAGCAGGAAAATATCCCATCCTCACAACATTCTCAGCTCTTCCTGGGTGCATCCTCTGGACACAAAGGGGCACCGAGATTGCAAGCACCCAAACCAGAACTGACAGTTGGATCTGATGTCCCAGTTGTGTGTTCATTCCTGGATGGTGGATTCTAGCAGGGCAGGCACATTTGGGGCATCACAGAAAGGAAGGGGAAATTCTCTGCCCTTCACGGAACACCAGGCTCAGCCACCAGTGAAAGCGTTACTACTTGGTGCTTCAGTTCGGTATCAGTCAGTTCCCCTTTGTTTGTGCTAATGTGCTGCCAGCCTACCTTCAGGTAGCCTGCCAAGAAATTGCTTTAGAAAACAAAACAGCGGGAAAATGAGTGTGTTCAAAGCAGGCCAAAAGCCAACTCTTCTCCCTAGCAACTCAGAGGTATACATATGACATCTGTGAAGCATTGGTAAATATCCACATTTGTCACCAGGGCAACAAGAAGCCTTGAACATTAAACTCTCTGGACTTTCTCATAAAAATCTGAAGTTTCATAGCACATTCATGGACACTTGCAGCCTCTGACCATTCATTACAAGTGCCTTTTGCCTGTTTATTTTCACCACGTATTTCTTTCTGCAAGAAGAGACTCAAAATCAAATTCGAGTTTATTTTTAATGAACTGTTTATGATTTTCTAGCATCAGGCTCTCACCTGTAGAGCGTTGCAACATTTAACAATAATGCTCAGCACAAGTTTTCTACCCAATGAACACAGCTCATCACAATAGTGAAAAATAATTTAAGTGATCTTCGTAAAATTTACAAAGCGAGACATGTCTGGTTTCATTTAAAAGTCACTTTCACTTCTCAAGAATCCTTCCTGCAAGGGTCTCAACATTTATAACTGTGCACTACGTAATCAAGGTATCCAAGTCATCTTACTTGATACCTCTAGAGGTACTTCTAGCACAAGTGGCCCTCTGACCATTATTATTTGCATTATGGTAGTGCCTAGAGGCTCCAACCAAGTGCATGGCATGGCCCCAAGTGCGTCCCCAACTTACAGATGGGGAACTGAGGCACAGAGCAGCTGAGTGACCTGTCCAGGGTCACATGGACACTAGCAGAACAGAACTGAGTTCTGTTCCCCATGCCTGTCTCCTGGACCATAACACCAAGGCGTACTTCCTCCCTTTCCTTACTGTTCATATAACCTTTATTGTTGTACTAGCTCCATGTTACTGTTATAATGCATTGCAAAACTAATGTCCTTTTGTTTTAAAAGGGGATGGGGAACCAGATCCTGGATGCTAGGACAGCAAGGTGAGGGGAAAGAGAGAGAATGTTTACAACTAACAAAAAGCAGGTTTTAGATTCAGAATACTTCTAGAGGATTAGTTTTTATATGAAGTGCAGAGAGATTTGTATTTAAACAACGCTCCAGCACCACTTAAAATATTGCTAATGGTGCTGAAGACACCGATATCAATGCCTTCACATTTAGTTTCAAACTGGTATTATTCCAAAGCTCTGAGCTACTTTGCCATACCAAGCTGAAATGTTTCTAACCAGATGCAGAGAAGCTGGCA
This sequence comes from Chelonoidis abingdonii, assembly GCF_003597395.2. NCBI lineage: Eukaryota > Metazoa > Chordata > Testudines > Testudinidae > Chelonoidis > Chelonoidis abingdonii. The sequence goes on along the minus strand of NC_133779.1, from coordinate 52,041,031 downwards.
TTTAAAAGATCTGGTTTTCAATACTTTTCCCCGGCAGCCAGCCTAGATTCTTTATTATTCAATTAGCAGTTTTCTACTTAAAATTTTTACCTTACTAGTTGAACCAGCTCCAATAAATATTGTTTTATGTGCAGCAAACTAAATTAGGAGCAGATTCTGTGAGGACTCAGGAACTATCAACTCCTAATTCATAGTAAGAGCTTGGGCAGGTCTGTAGTTAACAACAAAATTTCCATTTAGATTCGATGGTTTTAATTTACTGAATTAGAATGAAAAAATCAGATTCCTTTTCCTCTCTAGTTTTTAGAATCATGTGGGTGGCAGGAGAAGGCGGGACAGACAGGAGGGAGTGAATGAGCCATACAGAAAGATTACTTTGCTGCTATTCTCCATGACAAAGATTCTAGGAGGAATTTCAGTTGGATCTCTTTTTTGCATAGCCTAACAAAGTGCACCACTGTCCTTCACCACAAGCACGCTCTCATTATGTCACATGACACTGAAGACAAAATACTGCTCAGTAACTTTAGACAAGGCCTAAGTTATTTTTTTTATTAAAACATACTGTCGTTCCAAAAAAAGACCCTGTATGAACTCATCTCTGAAAGAAGTAACTATGTTCTTAGTGATTTATGTCCACATCTCTCCCCTCAAAAAAAAAAATAATAAAAAATATCACTGCTCAGTTTGAAGTAACACAGTTCAGTGGTGTGATATATATAGATTATTTATTAATTGTATTGCAATGGGGCCCAGGATTCAATTGTACTCGCCATTGTACAAACTCAGAACAAGAATGCCCATTTCTCAAAGAGCTTAGCGAAAATCAGGAGTGAGGTGCACTGGAAGGGCTGGGAGTTTAGAGAGAAGACTAGAATGGAGGAGGGTTGCAGAGGGTCAGGATTGTGGGACACCAGAAGAGCTAACGTGGAAGATCTGAACTTTAATTCCAGTGGATGCTGCAAACTCAAAACTGAAGAGCATCGGCTGTTGGGACCCTGGACTGGCAAAATCAAGAGAACTTGCACAGTTGTTGAGAGATGGAGTCCATTTACTTACCTACCTCAGAGGGGAGCTGTATGGCTTAATGTATGTACGGCATTTTCGAAGTACAAAGATGATATATAGAAGCACAAAGATAAGTAGAAATATTGGGAGGTGCTGAAAACGAGGACTGTCTACACAGCATTGTTAGCCCCTGCTCTTCCAGCACAAAGTGCAGATCCCCAAAAGTTGAGCCCTACCATTGCCTCCTATACCAAAATATTGTAGAGTAACAGGCTGGACCTGCAGGACATCAGCTATGGAACTGGTTAATGTAGCACTACCACTGATACTACTCACAAAGTATTTGCCAGCCCTAGCAACACGGAAGTTCACGAGGAAACTTATGTGGACATGTTTACATATTGTAAGGGAAGCATTTTTTACTTTTGCAACAAACCTCATTTCTAAGGGCACTCAGGAAAACGGTCTCCATCTTTACAGTAAATCCTATTAGACTTATGGCAGGGATTTGAGAAAACAAAACTTGTTTTCTTTATTTAAACAAAGCCAAGAAATGAAACTCATCAGCAGATGAGACGACTTTCTTCACTTTAAATTTAAACTTCCCACCTCCCAAAAATATAAAAAGCCTTAACTGGGGTCAACATTATTGAAATTTAATCAACTGGCATAAGATGTGCTGGTTTCCACTTGCAAACAGTAAAAGCTGTTTGCAACACAATACTAAACCCTTGTACAAAAGGCTAGAAATTCCTAAGAAACAGAGTCATAACTTTCACTCCAGTCAGCTCTGGCCAGAACTCTTTGTGCAGACTAGTTTTACCAACAGAACTGCCAAATCCACCTTGTTGCTACTCAGGGGAAACTCTGCTTGGTGACATGACCTTACTCCCCTAGTTAATTTGACACATTCACTGAGTCAGCAAGCAATGGCCTCTCTTTACCCTGCCCCACCATGGTAACATCATTCCCAGAGTTCTCACCACAGCAACTCTTCTCCCAGAAATGGAGCACGCAGATCTCCCTGTATAGATGTTGCAGAGCCAGAAAAGACTGCAAGACACTGATCCCCTATGTTTCAACTGAGAAAAAAGGTGGGGAGGGGCTCCTTAAAAATATTAGACCTAAATTGTGACTTGGAGTTTGAGAACCATTGCCATGGCCGAATAAGCAAGCACGGTTTCCAATCGTTGTTCGATATAGACTGAAGTTATCTTGTCAGCAAATAAGGTGGGTGCTGGCTGGTGAGTCTTGCCCACATGCTCAGGGTTTAACTGATCGCCATATTTGGGGTTGGGAAGACATTTTCCTCCAGGGCAGATTGGCAGAGGCCCTGGAGGTTTTTTGCCTTCCTCTGCAGCATGGGGCACAGGTCACTTGCTGGATGATTCTCTGCACCTTGAGGTCTTTAAACCACGATTTAAGACTTCAGTAACTCAGACACAGGTTAGAGGTTTGTTTCAGGAGTGGGTGGGTGAGATTCTGTGGCCTGCGTTGTGCAGGAGGTCAGACTAGATGATCATAATGGTCCCTTCTGACCTGAAAGTCTATGAGGTGATGCAAAAAACCAGATTTCTTTCCACTATCAACAGCGTGCTCCAGTGCTAACAAAACTCGCAGAGATCATTTTCCAGCCCAGGCACAAAATTTACTTGCCAACTCTTTATGACAATATATAATTTTTCCACCAAAGACAGTTATTCACCCTCAGCAAGTAGAATTTTACAAGGCTGATTTAGAGGTGCTGTAGACCATAGACAATTTGCCCATCAATAAATCATCATTTGGCACCAAGAACTGGTTAGCAGGTACACCTTTGGCGGAGAGCGCATCACATTACTTCTTGGTTCCACCTTGGCACCTCTGATTTCCAACAGGGATAAAGGGGAAGGGAGGAATTCTGGACATGACATAAAGGAAGAAAAAGAGACATCACAGCTGCAAACTCAAGTGATAGGAAGGACAGTGATGACCATGACAAAGGAGAGGAGTGGGGAAAGAGGAGTACCCTCAAGCAAAAAGACCAGAGAATCCATCTCTGGTGCATGAACGCTGTTCAAGCAGAATTTTTGTAGCAAATACTCAATGAAAAACTCCAACGGAGACCTACATTGTGAAGAGAGAGATAACAGCAACATCTCTGAAACTGTAAGGCATCTGTATCGTATGGCTTCTTCGCTGGGAAGATTGTAGGAATCCTGTCATGTTACAGGATGTTCTCAGACATTTCGTAGGTGGTATGTGCCCATCAATGGCATTTCAGACTATTTTCTATGAATGGAGCACTGGACAGTATTCCACTGTCTTCTGTTTCTGCTTCTGAATCAAGTTACAGCAAGTTCTCATGTGTCCAGGTATCAAGTTCTTCAGGTGGAAAATTAAGGTCACTAAGTAACTGTAACCAGTGTCCAAATACAGACAGTGCTGGATGCTCATTTGAGCTGGTGAGCAGGCAAACCCAGAGTAGGGTGACCAGACATTCTGATAAAATCAGATGTATGGCTGGGAGGTCATTTGTCCTGATATTTTGCACTCTGGCTATTTTTTTTTTTTTTGGTATGCTTCAGCTCCTCCCTCCCCCCCCATGTATCCCTATATTTTGTTCGTCATCTGGTCACCCTAACCTAGAGTCCCCGTCGTAGTGGTGAAAGCATCAGAAATGCCTTGATAGGGAAAGCCAAGGAAAAGATTCCAGGAACGGAGAAGACAACAGCAACTCAGTCTGTTCCCCAAGCCAGAAGGATTCAAAGTGACAATGCCACCCATTTCAGCCTTGCAGCTTTTGCAAAAAGCCCACACACACATTGAAGGAAAACAAATACAGGAGAAAACATACACCATTAAAGTTTGTCATGAGGTTCAGTTTTGACTGCACAACCTGGCAAGAATTAAAAAGAAACACAAGCAAGAGCACTTGAAATAATGCACCTCATGTATGGTTATTACCGAGGTTATGCAGCATGACATGCCAACTGGAACAAGAAGATCTTAACTGAAAGAGCAGTATGCAGTAATAAAACGCTACAGTCTCAGGGAGCAGCACATGAAAGGTCAAATTCATCCCTGGCATAATTCCACTGACTTCAATGGGAGCTGCACGTACTATACCAGAGCTCAAACTGGCCCAATGTGAAACAAGTATGTATATTTAAATGAACACCTGAAAGCAGTCTTTCCCACAAGAAAGTGACAGTTCTGGTTAAACAGCAAAGAGGCATGAAGAAGTCACAGTGCTGGAAAATTCCCAACCTTCTAGTTTAGAAGGCACCTCAAAACCATTTCATGATTGTTCAACGTTAGTGGAAAGAATATATTAATAAAATCTAATATTTTCAAGAAACTAAAATCTTTGGGGGGGGGGATGGAGTGCAGGGGAAGACAGAGGGGAATAAAGATCTACTTACAGGATTTCTTGATGACTGACAATTAACAGGATATGTGGTTTATATTCCAAGGAGCAAAAGAACCCATCTGCTTTCCATCATGGCCTCCTAGCCCAATTTGACATGTTCACAAGATACTATGGCATTCATCTGTAAGGAAGCCATTAGGGGGCAGAGATTTGCACTTAAGATGAGGAACAGGAAGTACTTTTGTATCTCAAAGACAGACAGAAATGGTGATTTATTACACCCATGTAAAGAAACCCAATTGTCTCACCATAAAAATCAAGGTAACTCTTATCTCTAGTGTTACTATGCTAACTCCTACATACTTGTTTACCAGTTGGGTTGTAGCACCATGCCTCTGAGCTCCAGAAGTGCTCTCTACCCCAGTCTCTCATTCAACCTGCACTAGCCAGACCTGTGAAGCATGCTGGCATCCGATTGCTTGGCAACTGATCGGACTGTACTAACATCCCACCTGATTATGTTCTAAAAGGAATGCATTTAAAATTAAAAAAAAAGTATTAACGCCTGCTTTAAACTGGACTAGCTTAATCCAGAACTGAAGGTACCGACAGAGGCTTGAGTAAACCAGAAGCAGTATGAACGTGTGTCTCATTTAAGAGTCCATAAACAAGTATGGCAGAGCAATAATGATCTTTGAATTATAGATTCATCCTTATTCAAACCACAAGTTCATTAATTATCCACTGTTTCAGTTCTTCCTGATTCCTACAGGCTTTTTGCTAGTGCTAAAGTTAGTCAATTCCCATTGTTTTTAGTTTAAACACTCTCTAGACCAGATTAGAGCCAATAGAATGATTTACTTTTCTCAAAAATCTGGCGCTCGGTTCCATCCCCCACACCTGTTTTCTCCTGAACTGCTGTCCTGAATTTGTCATATTATTTTATTTTTATATATATATGCGCAATATTTTTATATATATATGCGCATTTAAGTTTGTAAAGCCAGGTATAAGTTTATAGCACTACAGAAGGATTCTGATAATAGTATAGGCCAATTGATGGAAGTTTAAATCTTTATCCCTGGCCTGGTCACATCTGGGGTTTTTACAGGTTTAAAAACAAGGCAAATCTGAATATTTAATGAATGTCCCCAGCAGGATAAAGCCAGTGCAGGACCAGATGTTTGGATGAGGGCATCGTCAATAAGATCAGAGCTGAAAGAAAGCTCAGTCATGATCTTTGCTAGTAACCACTTTCTTAATCTTAACCCCAAAACAAGTTTTCATTTTATAATCATGTTCTGCAATCTCTAAAAGACAGAATTTTGAGGAGTCAGAAAAAAGGCAGAGAAACTCTCTCATGGGGAGTGATTAAAGTATATTTCTTACTTCATGACCAAGTTAAATGAGGTCAGCAAGGGCTAAAGTGAAGAGTGACATGTTATTGGTGGAGACTTTGCTGCCTCTGCTGCTCATCCACCTGGTCAGTCCTTGCAGGCACTCAGTACTGGTCAAATTCTCCAAACAGAATTCACTGGAGCAGTTACAGCCTCTGGGCCCGATACTCATTTATGCTAATACCTTATGCTATTCCAGTGGCACAGAGAGACTGGAAACACCCACACACACACCCCGAGATCACCCTGCCCAACGCTCTAGAAGGACCATGCACCTAGTATATGTTGAGGAGCTAGTTGGAATGCACAACGCTACAGCTATTCTCATCTTCCCAGGAGCCATGGAAAACACAGCATAAGTTAGAGCATACTTGCACCCATGGGGCAGGGCTCTGCACAGACCCAGAATATGGCAAGGGGGTAGGGGGAGTTTAGAGACACTTCAGCCCTGTACGCTGACACTGCTCCAAGTGCAAAGATGGAGTGACTGAGAATTACTTAACATTAAATAGCTGCCTCTTAAAACCATCTGACAGACTGCAGGAGAGTTTGTTTTCATAGGAATTTAGCTGTTTCAACACAAGACAACAATGTTTCTAGGAATTTAAACAGAAAACGGAGGATCTTAACCAGCCTCTTGAACATTCTGAAGCTGGGAAAGTTTTTAAAGAGCCTGGATAGCTGAGGCCTCCTCTATTGCCATACACCATTTAAAAGGCTTGTGTGGCCTCTGGGCTGAAATAGGTTTTAAACATTGCCAAGAGAAACTCTTCTCAGTGCAGCTTTACATAAATTATAGATGAAAGCTTCAGCTTCCATTATGTGAGCAGCTGCAGCCAGTATGAGCTAAGGAGACCTCCACGTGTCCTGCTTTCTGTCAGCCAGATGTTTTCTACCAAACAGTGAACTGTCAGGGACATGAAACATTCACTTACCTTACCCACATGGTGCCTTCCCCTTGGCTCATGACATGTGAATTTGCAGGGTTGGGAAAACAGGACATTTTTAACCACTAATTGGACAGACTGTGTTCAGCTGATATAATTAATACTTCATGTTTCTGCAGAGCCTCTTTCTTGAAGGCTCACAAAGAAAACTTTCACAAGTTCTATACATACAAGAATTACACGGCCTCCTCTGGCATTCACAAAACAGACTGCATAACAGAGGGGATGGGGATCATTAGCCAAGGATGTTAGCTAAACTCCTTGCTGTTACAGAAACAATCACAAGATCTTTAGTGTCTAGATAGAGCAGAGAGGAACTTGGTTGTCTATTATTCAGAGGAGCCTTTGAAAAACAGACCTATAACCAGAGAAAGCATGGAATTAAATTTTATCTGTCTTGGAAAGACCAAGGGCTGAGTCAGCCCTTCTGTGATTTGAACCTGTGGAGTAATGTATAGGTGTAACAAGCCTAATTCTCTGCCAGCTGTTTAATTATCCCTTCTGATTAGATGATTCACTACCCCAAGAGAGTATTTCAGCTGCTTGAGCTAAGACAGCGGAAGTGATGCATTGCTTCTCTCCAATTTGTTGAGCACACCTCACAGATCTGCACTCTACACCTCAACTCCCTGGTCTCTTGCCCACTAACACCATAGCACTGGAAAGAAGACTTGCACTCCTCATTACCTTGGTTTCCAAAAGAACATGTGGAGAAAACTTCAAGGTCATTTGAAAGCAATGTAATAAAGCTCAGATTACCAGATTTTTCCTCTCCTTTCCCTCCCTCTAAAACCAAGGACACAGCTTTATCCTTTTGTTAGGAAAGGCTATCTGCCAGACCTGTGAAATGGACACAGGGGGGCCTAGATTCCTTTTGTAAGAAATGTAGCTCAAAATCAAGCATCAAAAATAAACACAGTACCTGGAAAACAGATAAAGCACTCAGTAGAGGCAACAATATGGTTGCAAAGGCTATATGAAATCCACATCTATATGCATAATTTTCTACACTTAAAAATAACCAATGTCACCCAGACAGTCACAAGGCCTATGAGAGCCATTCAGGTCTGGAAGTATAACATGGAAACGTACATGTACAGGCAAGTCTGATTTAGTCTTTATTCAATACTGCTTAGCATTAAGTGGCACTAACACTAGACACTGCAAATTGCCATAGCCTCACACACAGCCTAACTCTTGTGACATAACACAATTTGGGTTTCCTCTGCTTTATGGCTGGGAGGAAAAGGAGGACCAATTACAACAGGCAATTTGTGGAACAAGAAAAGTCAGCCAATACAAAAATGTCATGGCTCTCTTCTCAAAAGCAAAGACAATTGCTTCAGACTTTAATTTTGGACAGTGACTGAGACTAGAACTGGTGGAGTTGTCTGGGCTTATTTGCACACAGGCAGTTTTGTTTTGCACAGGATTATTTTTGAACACCTCAATGGAATCCTCCTCAGGAGGTGACTATGAAGGGCAGCCACTCTGTGCTGAAACTGGGGGCTTTCCCTTCCCCTGCCGGATCCATTCAGCTACAGGTCCATTCCCATCGACCTTGGATATTAACAACCCTCTGTTCTGAATCTCTCTGCAACTCCTTCCTTGATGCAAATGACAGAGACAGGGAATGAAAGTTCAGCAGAGGCTTGAAATAGTCATTCTATGCTTTGCATCAAACCTGCAATTTCATACCAATGATCCTCCCAAGATGAGTTCTCAAGGTCACCAACAGCAAGCCCTAACGCACCAATTCAAAACAAAAACTTCAGGGAATGAGGAACCCAAGATTAGTCTCCAGCTGTATTTTACAGATGTGCTGATCATATTTATTAACCAATTTATCAGAGAAAAGACTAATCGTTGAGAGACCCATTCATATGAACAATGGTCATGAGGCCAGTTACCATAGCTATAACTAACAAGCACAAAGCATTCCTGTATATATCTGCTAAATGTACAAGGGACTTCCCTGTAGTAGGAGCCAGCTAGGGCTCAGAGCTGGGGAATAGGAGTTTGGGTTCTATTCTTAACTCTAGCACTAAATCACCATGTCCTTAACTATCTACTTATACAGACCCATTCTTGTTGAATTGGAACACCTCAAACAATAAGTTTATCTTTCCAAGAACCTTGTAAGGTAGGAAAAAGTTGTCTCCGTTTGTACAGACAGCAAAATGAAGATGAAGATTAAATGACTTGCCCAAGGTCATACAGGAAATCTGTGGCTTAGAAACTGAACCCAGAGCTCCTGAATCCCAGCCCACTACATTAACCATAAGGTCATCCTTCCTTTCCTAGCTTCCCCATCAGTAAAGCAGGGGAACTATACTCACCTATCTTTGTAAAGGCACCTGTAGCATCCTCAGAGAAAAGGCATTAGAGAAGAGCAAAGTATTTTCTTTTATTACAGAAGAGATTTCCTGCACGAACAGGCTCTACATTTTCCAGCCATGGCTACAGAACATAATGCCACTTTGCTTGGGGAAAAAAAGTAAATGAAATTTACACCATTTGCACTGGTTAATATAAAAACCTCTAGCAGAGGAAGAGTTATGAGATGAGGCTCAAATGCACCTATACTGTTGCGGACACACCCTTCACAGAGAGACTCCAACATTACCTCATCCTCGCTCTCAACTTTGGGATTGCTGGCGGTCCGTTTCAAATTGCTGCTCAGGCTGATGCTAGCTGTGGCGTCCGACTTGGACCTCTGGTGAGTCCTTTTGGAAGGTGACAATCCCATGTCGGGCGCCGGGCTCAGAGACGGCAGCTCCCTCTTTTTGTGAGCTGGCTTCAACTCATCAGAAAGGATGAGCTTCCGCAGCTTGGTCCCACGGGAGTGTCGCTGAGTTGAGATGTGCATGTCCGAGGAGTAGGCACCCAGGAGCAGGGCACACTGGAGGGAAAAGTTGATGCTTTGCCGACAGCGGTGCACAATGTAGGGTTTGATAGCATCACCAACATCTTCATCCATATGGATGTACATGTTTAGAAGCTGTGGCAGGTAGAAGTCCACCTCCTCGTTCCTAAAGCAAAACAACCTATTTCCAATATAAGCTTGTACCCCTGGCTCTTTTGAATTGTACAAGTATGAAATGGCCATGGAGATATCAAAGAGCTTGGATTCAAAGAGCCTGAGCAGCCAGGACTGCTTAGCCGAGTTGTTCTTCTGCCGCCTCCGGGCGCTTTTCACTGTGTTGGCCATGGTCTCATCCTCCTCCCGGATCCTGGAAGACGTGCCAGGTGGGTCATCCAAGCATTTGATTTCACAGCCATCTCCGACGTCTCCATTGACTAGTTCGAGGTTGGTCCGTGGAGTACTCTCCGTTTCGTTGACATCATTTGATTTAGCCACACTGTCTGAGGAGACCCCATGCATCAGCTTCACCTTCTCCAGGACCTCTTCGCAGGCTTTCTTCGCCACCTCTGGGTCGATAACCGCCAACTCCCCAATGCCTTCTCTGATGACACTGAGAGGAGTCCCTCCATTTCCTTGTAGCACTGGGCTGGATGACTGATCCACCGCTGTCCCATGGGCTGCGTCTACAATAGCGTCACCCATAGCAGTTGGCAGGTCTGCACACTTCAAAGCTGAAATGAAAGCAATGGGAAAGGTAGTCAATGACACCATTCTGGGAAGAGGAGAGAGAGCATCTGCCCATTAACCTGCTGCCGAGCCTGCTAGGTGCATGTTGGTGCACTCTTTTTGAGATGTACGTCAGAAGATATTTAGAGTTGAGACAATCTGGAGTGAACATTTTTTGGCTAGAGTCTTGTCTGCAGAGGGATGGCACACCCATTGGTGCAACTACTATAGGGAAAACCTCTAGTATATGCATAATTTACAGCAATGAGGCTTATCTTGACGTAGATCACATTTGGCCTTTAGACTGCTTCTCAAAGCCCTTTCTCCCAAGCCTTGATTTGCAAAACGCAAAAGAAAATAACCAGGAAACTCTTAACCTCACACTAAAGGAATTTTGCAAGGTTACGTAGCCATTAATGGGATTATGGCTTTATACGCCCAGCTGGGTGTATCCAATGCGCTTTGTTCATAACTAGAATGTAATAAATCCCTCCCCGTTCAGCTTTTTTCATTTTAATTCCCTCTTGTGACTGATTAATACTTAGCGCTTACCTAGCACTTTGAACGTTAAGTCGCCTGACACCCCTGGGAGGTAGGTAAGTGTTATCCCTGTATTATGCTGAGAAATTGAGATTAAGTGACTTACAAGAACAACAGTTAGAACAAGAATTCCTTCTCCAAGCCCCACATTCAGATACCTGGCCTATTCCCCGCCCCCTACAATTCACACATTTTTAATATTACTTTTTTTTAAAATAAAGCTAAAACCAAGAGTTGGAAACACTTCCTACTTTTGTCATCTCAATCATAACTGCAACAATATATCCTACTACAGTCAACCAGAAACAAGGAAACCCAGGGCCAAGAGAAAGTATCCTTTTTTAACCAGACATTCCTTTCAATAAATTTTTGTTATTGCAGTTCTGACCATTTTCCTTTCCTTGCTTATACGGTACAAGAAGATAGCTATCAATCACCACATAGTGACACCACCTTTTTCAAAGGTATAAGTATTTTGGTAGGATTCCTATTTCCTGCCCCCTCACAGTCACATCCAAACCCAGTAGAATTATTTGCTGTGGAAAGAGTTCACTGAACAGTTTTCAGCCTCTCCATTCCCAATCTGACTCCGGACTCCATATTCACAGCCTACAAAATCCTTACTGGCAGGGCACAGGGCCTAGGACAAGAGACTTCCTTGCTAATTTAATTAGTTGGTTTATTTATTTCTAAGAGCGAATACCATGTTTATCTGCTAATCCACGACATAAACCACTTGAGGGCAACCAATCACATGGTTACTTCCGCATGCTGCCAGAAGATCTATTCTTCTTCTTCCCTATCCACCTTTCAGAAAAAAGCCATTGCTCTTTGTAGATTCAGAAGATAATCCTGAAACAAATTAATGAGAGGGCCTTAAGTTAGTTTTCCTAACGCAGATTGTTTACTGTAACTGTCCAACCAAAGCTTAACATCTAAGGCAGAGGTAGTCTATTTTTTGTCAAGGCCCAAATTTCTTGGTCAAGATACAGTCAAGGTCCAAACTCCAGAGAAAATAATGAAAAAAAAAAAAAAAAAAGAAAAAACCTATAATGATAATACTAAGTAACTAAAAAGATTTTCAAAAGAGTATAGCAGTCTGGATTTTCCCTAGTCTAAGGAATGAAAGATAGATCCAGTGCTGCGCCATTAGCATCGGGAGAATCCTTTCAACTTTCTGTACCTTCATTTCCCCATCTGTGTAGTGGGAATATCTACTCACATCCCATAGATAAAAAATCTTTCCAACAGCTAAGGTACTTATTAGGTCCCCTTGTATCTGAGTTCAGTCTCTCAGTCTGCATTTATCCTCAACACGCACAAGGTAGGAAAGAACTAGTCTTCTCACTTTACAGATAAGGAACTGAGGTACAGAGAAGTTAAGTGACCCCTCAAAGTCACAGAGGAAGTTTGGGACAGAGCAGGGACTTGAATGCAGGTCTCCAAGTCCTAGGCTAGTACCATAACCACTGGACCATCCTCTCTCTCACTTAGGTAAAATTCTAATAATTACATTCCTATCTTATTGTCCTTGGCTTGCCATGATGAGACAGGAGGAATGAATTCATCGGCAAAAATATCCAAGAGTTTGTTTTCAAATACTGGAATTGAATACAAGTAATATAGGGATGCTTAGCCATTAACTTATCTATTTCTGTAAAACGAAGATTTTCTCTTCTTCTTCTAACAGAGGAACTGCTTTTGTTCTAACTTCTGGGTAAATGAAGTTTAACCAAATCTCAGCAAGGTCCTATCAATCTTTCTAGCCATTTGAAGCATGTAACTGCATCTTTCACCCTTTCTGAACAGAAGTAACATACACAGCATTTGTAAGTTACTTTTCCTGTGTGTGCACCATTTCCTTTGGTGCCCACCCTACATGCTTTGAATGTTTGTGGTAATTAGATTCTAACCATCCAGAAAACACAAGAAAGTTATATTCCCTCCTTAATTAGCTCTGCTTTGCCCCATGAAAACTCAACACTATCAATACATGGACAAGGGAGAGCTCATTCTCTATATTTCAGTGACTAGGACTGTGGCACAAAGCCGATATTGTCATTTGCCTATGGCAGGGGGAAGCCACTCCAAGGGATCTCTGCAAGCTGGAATCCTTAAAATGTTAACATCAAGCCAACTGGGATGACAAACACCGACTAATAAAAAAATCAGCTGCGGCATCTGTTAAAGACCAACCCCAGATCATCAGCCACGTGCCAAGTGCAAAAGTACCTTTTATACCATGCTAACCAGTCATCCCTGACTAATAAAACAATCTAACATACAATCACAGAGGGCTTTTATAGTCCCAGACTCTCTGGGGTTTTTTTTGTTGTTTTTTGGATGCAGAGAAATGCTTTTGACAAGCTTCTTGTTAGGTTGCAGAGGAAAAATATTATAGGGATCCATTTAAATAACTGTTTTCCCACATGCTTATTCTTAAACTTAAGTATATGAAAGCTAGGAAAGAAGCATGGCCATGCGGTTAAGACACTGGATTGAGACTCAGGAGACCTAAGCTCAGTTCCCAGCTCTGCGTGACCCTGAGCAAATCACTTCATCTCTCTGTGTTTCAGTCCCCCTCTATCTTCCTCCCCCTAATGCCCAAAAATCTGTCGTGTCTGTTCTGCACACCAGAACGGGTATGGTCCCTTCTACAGGTACATACAATATCTAGCGCCATGGAGGGGCGCTGTACAACAAATAAAACAGCAAGGGTCAGTATTAGGCATAGCAGAGTAAGAGATTATTCTGTACTAGCTTTGCAACACATCAGCCAAAAGAAGACCTGGAAGGGAGTAAAATACATCATCTAGCAACAGGTCCAGATAAGGAAGCAACTCCATGGTCTGATTTCTAGACCCTTTCAGCAGCACCTTCTTCCCTAAACCGTAAGATGGTCCCTGGTTAAAGGGTCATAAAAGTTGGAGGTGTGCATGCTCAGTGGACCCTATTAGAAATAGAAATGTTTAAGATTTTATCTTCAATTTATTTAAATGACCCAGAACACCTATGTCATGTTCCAGAATCATTACAGACAAGAAAACGATCACACTGAAAGGCTGAGCTGTAAAACCCCCTTAAAGCTTCCAAGACTTGGGCCACTGCACCCCGTGTGGCATCTAGAACAGCTTTATACATGCCACCTAGATTCCCATCAAGGCACAAGGTGGCTTCCATCACTGTGTAAATCTTAAAATGCAGCAGCTGCAAAGCCCAGAAAAAATCCCCAAATCCTTTAATCACCCCCACACAGCCCAAAAGCCTTCTCTTTGGGAAGCAATGTTTGCTCAGGAACAACACAACAAAAGGCGCTGCTTATAAGCGGTGCTAAATCAGCAATAAAAGGAGAAAGATGGTGAGACACTTGCAACCGCTCAGTGGGTTCACAGTAGGGTGACCAGATGTCCTCATTTTATAGGGACAGTCCCAATTTTGGGGTCTTTTTCTTATATAGGCTCCTATTACCCCCCCACCCCATCCCGATTTTCAACACTTGCTGTCTGGTCACCCTAGGGTTCAGCTTGGACTGGAGAACTGTGAGAGCCAAATTCAATACACAGGCTTACTTGGTCCCCTCCCCATGACAGTTCTAGCACTGGAACCAGTGCAGGTCATTTCTTTAGTTCTTAGAACTAAAGTTTAAAGCCAGGATTATCTGACTTATTTCTGTATCTCCTAGACACAATCTATTCTAGATCAACCATCTTGCATCTGGTTTAGTCAGTGATATGTCTGTAATTGGGACAGTTTGGAGAAAGCCAAAGAAATATCTCCCTCTCTAAATGCTCCATAATATCCCACCTAGGGAATGCATGTTAGTTAAACATATTACAACGTGCTATTTACCTCAGTTTGCAGCTTTGAGACCTCAGCTTAGCTCCCCTATTCTAAATCGCTGTGCGCATTAGGATAACAAACCCATCAGCTAGCTACACAGAATGAAGCAATATAATCTAGAAAGCAACCTGAACTGAATTCTTGTGATTCCTACTTCACCCACAATTTCCACGCAGTGGAACTCCACAGAAGTCAGCGATTTAACATAAAAGAAAGGAAAGTGCCCAATGAATATAGGATTTCATACACGAAGCAGGGAAATGTTAACAAAGCCCTTGAAGTGCATTGTTTTTTGTCAAGTATCAGGGGGGTAGCCGTGTTAGTCTGGATCTGTAAAAGCAGCAAAGAGTTCTGTGGCACCTTCTCATGCTCCAATACATTTGCTAGTCTATAAGGTGCCACAGATCACTTGACCATTGTTTTTTGTGACTCCTTGTAAGAGCTTAGGGAGACTTGGGACAGATTGATGGCATTTAAAAAAAATACCCCAGTCCTGCCTGCCTTGAATAAAGACTGTTAGCACTGTAGCATTACAACTGGCAAAGAAACTGGAATACTGGATGGAGAGTCAATAAGACATCTGGTCTCTATTACACAGTGTTGCTTTTTGTTTTCCTCAGCGTTCATGATTTACTGCATCTCATTCTAGCTCCAGATATTTTTCAGAACACACTAATCGGGACGGGGAAGGAGGAGAGAGAATAAAGCAATTTCAATATACACTGAATCAAGATTTCATCTTCAATTCTGCCTTCATTATATTGACTCTCTGCATTGCCACTCCGCTTTTCAGTGGATCGCAAAGTGCTTTACAAATAATAATCCTTACAATTTCCCCCTGAAGGTGCTATTCTTACTTTAAAAGGTGGGAAACTGAGGCACAGAGGGAAGAACTAGCCCAGGATCACATAGGGAGGCTGTAGCAGAATGCTATAAGCAGCATTTAATCAAAGACCATTATAAATTATTCCTATCTGAGAATGCATCTCTCTTTCTAGTATGAAATTCCTTTAGTAGGAGAAAAATTCTTCTCTTGGCATCAGTACAGATGGATTGCCATCCATTTTCACACCTGGCTGAACTGGATTAAACCTGAACACAATATACACGTCTCATCCATTCAAAAGCCTGACATGCTCAAGGGACAGACTCTGCCCTTAAGGCTGTACCCTGTTCTATAACAAAATATCTTCTGTGCTCTTTTTCTCAGAAACTGTACTCTCAAAAAGTATAGATTTGGCAGAATTCGATTTTTATCCTTTCATAATTTCAAAGGACAATACTGAGATTTATTTTTAAGAATTTTTTCCTACCTTTATCAATTTAAATTTTCAAAATTTCATAAAACAGTTTTAATCATTTTTTCCCCCAATTTTCATTCATTTAAATGTTCACAGTTGTGGGAAATTATGAGTGGTCAGACAATTACTTAGATGCGGATATTCAAAAAGTCTCAGCTTTATAATTGTTAAAACACAAAATCATACATTAAATAATACAAAGTGAATAGCCTTAAATCAAACTCTCAAGTTCTCAAGCAGCATTTTACCTACTCTGCCTAGCTGTCAATCTCTATCATCATGGATGGAAATATTTTTTCCATCAGTTTCTGTGCCTACGATGAAATCAACACGTACCGATAAAAATCTAACCCTTCCAAGCCTAAGAATAAATTTAAATAATAAATAGCAGAGGAATAGCAAGTTTAAGAGGCACAAGGAGGAGAGAAGATGTTTTTCAGTTGAGATGTTATGTGAGATGGGAAGTCAGCAAGGCAGAAAGATGAAGGGAGGCTATTCTGGGGGCCAGGAGACGCACAGATGAAAGGGTTTCCACACCAACGGTGATAGCGTGAATGGGCAGAAGAGGCTAGTATTAGAGTCTTGATCCTGCCTCTGACCCTGATCCAGCAAAGCAGTTAAGTACAGGCTTAATTTATCAACTCTTTGGCCAGTAGGTTCCAGGCAGTCACCTCCTCATTTCTGTATCTGACCTGCATCTCAACTGGTGTTACAATATGGGGTCCTATCCAGAGCGTGACCCATGCTATGACACTTGTAAGGTCCAGGCTAGATGCTGAAATAAGGAGCATGGATGGAACTAGCTGCATTGTGTGAATTCCCAGGTTTGTTCCTTTCCTCTATAAATCCCCAGAAAAGAAGGACAGATTCTCCCACAATACCCACCGAAAGCATTCACAGTGCAGCACAGTTTTCCGTGGTACTAAGAATCACAGAATGTGCCCATGAGAGACAGGTGGAGCCAGTAATGGCACCCAGGAGTCCTGAGTCCCAATCTCCTACTCTAACCACTAGCCTGTACTCCAGGGAGTACGATGTAAAAACATAGGACAGGAAAAGTAAAAGATGGACTGTCTCTGAGTACTCAGAGACTTCTTAATATTGGAATCGTAGTCTTTGTGGTCTGCCACGTCAAGGTCAAAGGAAACCTGTAGTTGATAGATCTGTGGACACCACGTAAAATTAATCCATCTTTTTCCCCCACTGAATCAATAGGGTCACCCCACACATGCAACAAAGCAGTACACCAAAACTCTAATGCACCTGCCCAGTAGCTGCTTTTCTCAATCAATAATTGTAGGGGGGGTTTATGCTCTATTGTAGGAGCCAGACAGAGTATCAGCTAAAGAGACTGTTCACCACTGGCTTGATCCCACTTAGATACTCAGCACCAAATACCTCATCAAATCCATTTCAGCACAAGCACAGCAGCTGGTTTTGCAAGTTTGCACTAATAATGCACTACGTGGACCTCAGATCAGGACAGAGCTCCAAATAGTTTGACAAGTGGGTTGAAGTTTCTGCTACAGTCTGACTCATAAAAAATACTCGGGTTATAAGCGCTTGACAGCTCTTCACAGTTTCGCAAGGTTTCATTTTATGCTGATTTGATTCAGCTAACTCTGCATTACTTAAATAGTAACAAGTCTGGGGCACATGCAATCAGGATGAGGCGCTACTCCTAAATCTGGATTAAAACAGATCTACTCTGCAGGATACGCAGCATGGAACAAAGACAAATGATACCAAAGATATGATAGAAATGACTTCTAATAAATCACGGCTCCACAATCACATGAGGGATAAAGACTAGCAGCAAACTCCTTGCACAAAACACTCTGCATCTCTCTGTTAATAGCAAACTATTAATGCCTTGTCCTTCCGTAGCATTCCTCAGAGGATTGGGGCCCTTTATTCACTTAGCTTCCCTACCCCACTCTGAAGAAAGGATCTCATGCTGGGGTGGAGAAACGGAGGCAACCTGGGCAAGATTACAAAGGAAGCCAAATCTCCTGACTCACAGGTCTGTACCATAAAGCCATCCTTCCTTCATTCTCTTTTCATCAGTTATAACTTGGAATGGAAAATAATTAAATCCAGTGACTTATTTTTTCCATACTAAAAAAAATGTAGTGGTCTGATTTTCAGAGGTACTGTGCTACCCCAGCTCTCACAGTGGTCAATGAGAGCTGCAGGGGCTCAATTCCTTTGGAAATGGGACCTTAATGTCCAGACTAAGCAAAATTATGAACAAGTCAGATCATCTCAGAAGGCAGAGTTGGAGACCCACCACGAACACATTTAACTGCAGCAGCAACTCAATCATCTTGCTACTTTCAAAAACACTTCAACATCCCTCTTTCATCTCAAAGTACTTTGCAAACAGTAATCACCAACCTCTTTTTAACACGGATAAATCAAAGCCTGCTCTACACAAAGCTAGGTCGACCCAGCTATGTTGCTATGGGGTGAGAAAAATAAAGAGCCCTGAGCAACGTCACTAATAACTCTAGTGCACACTGTGCTACGTCAGTGGAAGACTAGCACCTCTCGGGGGGTGGATTACCCACGTTGACTGGAGAACTCCCCCCCTCAGTATAGATAGTGTCTACACTGCAGCTGCGCTGCTGTAGCTTTTCAAGTGTAGACAAGCCCTAAGGTACAGTGGTGTAATCTGGTCTGGCAACTCCTATCTAGAGAAGCAGCCTGTCTCCGACAACGATCAGTACCAAACGCTGCAGAGGAAGAAACCCTACAGCAGGCAGTTATGGACTAAGTGCCCTGTGAGTTGCACGGATGCACAGTAGCCTTCTTAGCGCCACACAGGTGCTCAGGGAACCTGCCCAGGGACTTGCTGCGGCCGGGATAGGCCCAGCCCGGCCCTGACCCAGCCGCAACCAGGGGACCCTGGCCTGGCCCTGCCACTATACCCCTCCCCAGGCCCAAACACAGCCCCTGGGGGGAGGGGCACCTGTCCTGCAGCCCCAGCCCTGGAGTTGCTGTGGGGGGAGAGCTGGGGGGAGGGAGGGAAGAGTCCCCTCTCCCTGCCGTAGCCCCAGAACACCCTCCTGCATCCCAACTCCCTTATCCCTGGCCCCACCCGAGCCTGCACCCTCAGCCAAAGCCTTCACACGCCTGCACCCCAACCCTCTGCCCTGCCCCTGAGCCCCCTCCCACACTCCAAACCCGTCGGCCCCACCCCCATCACATGAATTTTGCTATGTGCACCAAAATGAAGATGAGGTGTCACCTCCATATTGGTGCACATAACAAAATTCATTCCGCACATTGGTGGGAAAAATTAGAAGGAACCTGGTTACGGGGAAGCCTGCCCCTAGGGAATTTCCTCCTAGCCCCTCAACAGTTAGAAGATTGTTTATGCCCTGAAGCTTGGGCTTTATATTCCTTCCAAAGCTCGTGTGTGTGTATATATATTTACTATTTTAACAAGAATATCCTGAGTTATCAATACTGGAATTAAGAGGTGAGTGACTTGCCCAGAGTTAGTCCAAGAGCTGGGAAGAGAACCCAGTAGACCAAGCTCCCAGGCCCCTGATCTGACTGTTATAATGCCTCTAACAGGAGTGGCTCATCTTTAGCTGTTCCAAACATGGAGACCCACATTTAGTGCAATCTAAGGACCACAGGACTGAAGTTTCTACTAAAATGACAGTCAGATTTCCAGAAGAGAAATCAGTCTTATTACTGGAGTCTTCTATCTCCACCAAGTGGAAGCTGAAGTCTTAGGCCCTGATTCTACAGCTGGATCCACACAGGCAGATCCCTTGCACCCACATGAACCACTGACTTCAATTATCATTACTAGATGTGGAACACTGTTAGCAATATAAAAATAGCACATTTCACCTACTCTGGCTTTATAAGCTGGGCTCTCTCTCACCTTTCCTAGACATTAACAAGACCATTAAGACAAAAGAGCAGAATGATCTGAGAAGGGACTGGGAGTAAAGACTCCCAGTCCTGTTCCCAATTCTGCAACTGACTTGCTCCGTGGCTTTGGGCAAATTATTTCACCCAGCTGTTCCTTAAGTTTTACTGTGTGTAGAACGCTTCAAGATCCTCAGACAGAAGATGCTATGAGATTGCCAAGTATTACCTGTGTCTAGATACCAGAAGATGAATGAATGGATAGTGCAACACATATTGACCATTTGACTGTAAAGCCTGCAGAACTATCAACTTGGAGCGTCTTCTGTAGGAACAGATCAGAAGAACATAATAATATCCATACTGGATCAGACCAAAGGTCCATCTAACCCAGTATCCTATCTTCTGACAGTGACCAATGCCAGGTGCCCCAGAGGGAATGAACAGAGGTAATCCAGTGATAACAGGTCTGTTGGTATATTGTCTACTGTGAAAATATAATGTTAATAAAAACTGTCTCTCAGAAGGCCACTTGCCTAGTATCATGGAATGTCAGGGTTGGAAGGGACCTCAGGAGGTATCTAGTCCAATCCCCTGCTCAAAGCAGGACCAATTCCCAGACCCCTAAACGGCCCCCTCAAGGATTGAATTTACAACCCTGGGTTTAGCAGGCCAATGCTCAAACCACTGAGCTATCCCTCCCCCCTATATCAGATAATGTTTAAAATCCTTAAGTAGTTCTTTCTGGCATTTACAAAGCGCAGGAAGGGCAAGATGACTCAGTGGAATGGTATTGGGCTACAAAGCCCTCCACATCTAAGCTGTTCAAATTCAGCCCTGGTCAGTAAGGACTGAGGGATGTTATCTGAGGGCCGACAGAATGAGCTAGGGGTGGGGTCTCAGTCCAGTTCCTAAAAAACAATCATCATATCAGAAGACCCAGCACTACAAGGATTTGCAGCAGGGAAGTAAATGACTGACTGGAATATAGGACTGACAAGTCATTTAATGGTTAATGTTGAAATCAGGATTGAAGCAAAGCATAGGAGATGCCTGTATTGCCACTGTTCATACTGTACCTGGTTAAAGGGATATTCACAGGACTTTGGTCTCTGTGCACCAAATCAATCCAGCATCTTTCACCAGCACCACCCTCTGTTTCTTTCTCTCTCTCTCTCTCACACACACACACACACACACTCACTATATTTCTGGGAGATTATGAAGTGTTTAAAACAGAAGGTCTGATTGCTTGGGGATAACGAATTATGAACGAACCCATCAGTCTGTTGCGTACCTGGTGCAATCGTATCCAACAAAGCAGCTTCTCCCTCCTCAAATGCACACACATAAATATGATCGAGCTATTCATCTTTGGCAATGCAGACTCAAGTGGATTCCCAGAGATGATTCTAATCAGCTGTTTGAAGGAGGAGAGAAAAAAAGATGCTACTCAGGCATAAAGAGATTCTCTTGTAACTGAAATAGACCAAACAAGCTCTGGCTGCTGCTTGGCTGCATTTGATAATAATCCATAGCTGTTTGAATAATAAATACCAGCACTTGTAAGTCTGCAGCCCAATTGAAACCATCACCCCTGGAAAACCTGCTTTGTCCATCCCCCAGAATCCCTCCTCATCACCTTTACAAACGCTCCTTTAAGCCCTTATGTTTTCTCTTTTTCAAAAGAGGGTGAAATTTAGCTGCTACAGCATGAGACTGGTTACAAATCACATCAGAAAAAGGCAGGGCTAACCACATCACAGAGAACAAGCTCTTCTGGAGCTCAGAGGTCTGGGGGCGGGCGGCAGAATTAATTCAAAGCAATAGCTAGAAATGCCAACACAAGAATCACCACAGCCTTCCCCTGCCAGCAACTGGAAGGAAATTAAAGAGACACCAGAACAATTCCTGTCTCCAGTCCCAGCTTTGGGAAATTTCTTTTTGCCCTGGGCTGTTACTGTCAGTGGCTTAGCACCAGTTATGCTACCATAAAGAATTACAAGCCAGTTCACTGAGTGGGAAGAAGGGGGGGCCACCCCAGAAAAGAGGAGAATAAATCCCTGGAAAAGGGAGATGGTTACACAAGGGCAGAGAAATTCAATCACTGGAAGAAGAATCCCAGAAAGGCTGCCTAGATAGAGGGAGGAAACTGTAACTCCAGAGCAGGCAGTGCAGGAACTGGAGAATACCCCAGGGAGGGGAGGAAAAGGGGGGGGGGGGGACACAAGGGGCTAATTATGGGGAAATCCCAACAAGGGACAGCTAAGGATGAGGGGCCTGGATGGCAGATCCAGTAATGGGGAGAATAGGAGAGATTTCACTATGGGAGAAGGAGGCTGGGGGACTCTGTTCAGAGCAACCCGGGGAAAAGGTTTCAGGATGTCCTAGTTGGGGAGGGGGGCAGCTGGAGGTGGGACAGCATAGAGACTTCAAGGGTGGCAGCAACCTTGGAGGCAAAGACGCATGAGGGATCCTCAGGGAGACATGGACACAAAGTGTGGGGGGGGGGGAGAAAGGAGAGTGTTTGCGTGATCCCAATGAAATGGGCCCCACTGGGCAGGGGGAAGATGGAGGAACTAGAAGGAGGACTCAAGGAGAGGGGGCCGGGGGATGATATGGGGCTCTAAGAGGGATGGAGGGGCATAGTTCTTGGTGCAGGGGGAAGGCTGGAGAGGGGGCTGGAGGGGACACAGAATGGGAGAAGGGGACACTGAGTGAGAGGGGGTGAGCAGGCCGGAGGGGGTGAGGAGAAGCTGGAGAATTAGGGGGGGAACCTTGGCAGGTGGGGGCACGGGGAGGCAAGAGGAGTCTGGAAAGGCAATGAGGGGGAATTGGAGGGAGAAAGGAGGCAGGGGACCGAGAGGGGGTTGCGGGTTTGGGGGCAGTCGGTGGGGTTAGACAGAGGACCCTCAGACAGGGGCTCTTGGGGGAAAGTGGGGGGGCAGGGGACCCAGAGAAGGAGTTGTGGGTACGCTTCCGGAAGGAAAGAGCGGCAGCGTGCCGGGCGTAACCATGACACCAGACAGCAGGTTTGCAGGATAAGGGGAAGGGGACTCCAGAGAGCCCAGGGTTGCAAGGAAAGTGAGACACGGGGGCAGTGGAGGAACGCACAGCAGGGGAGGGTTTACGGGGGCAGGGGACCCGGAAGGAGTGTGCTGCTTTTCGGCGAGGCCCCTCGCCCCGCACACAAGGCCCTGTCCCTGCCCCACGCCCCCCCCGGCGGCGGGCTATCCTGGGGGTCTTGAAGGGCACCAGTTTGGGGGTTGCAAGGGACCCAGCCCGCGGGCAGTGGGGAGAGCTGTGGGGACGCGCAGGACCACGCACGCAGGCGCCAACCCTTCGCCTCTCGTCCTAGCGCGCTCTCCTTCTCCCTCTTGCCGAAATGCCCCTCCCATGCCAATCGGGCAGTCGTCGGGTGCAGGGGCCCAGATAAGAGAGGCAGGGGACCCAGCGGGGGAGTTGTCAGACGGCAGTTCAGGCGGTGCATGGCGACGCAGCGGGGGGGGGTGAGGGGGGGTAACGGGGCGAAACAGGGGAATCAGTGGGGGGAGGCTGAGGAGCCAGTTGGGGGTGCAGGGGAGCCAGCGGGGGGGGTTGCAGGCAAGTCGATGGGGGCAGGAGGGACCCTATGAGGAGGGGGTTGGCCAGCCCCATGGGCCAGACTCTGAGCTCAGAACGTCGAGACCATCCAGCCATGCTGGGAGCTGCTGCCTGCTAAACCCCTTTGAAAACGTGGCCCTTCCCTGGGTGTCTAAATGGGAGCTGAGCTCTGGGAAATCTTACCTTGATGGTGGGAGCTTGGAAAGGAGATCTGAGATTCCAGCGAATGGAACCTCCCCACTGGGCCCCTTGTTCAGCCAATGTGAGTGCAAAAAAAACCAATTACGCCTGGTCTAAACCTGCCCGGCAGCTCGGGAGTTAAAACCAGCCCAGCTATTTCTGGCTTCCAGAGTGAATTTCCCATGGTAAGTTAAATGGATGAACAGGGCCTGACCCCACAGCATGGGCAGCAGCAGCTGCAGGAATAGCAGAAGCAGCTTGCCAGCCATCGCAATGCTTTCCAGTAATGGCCATGCCACCTTAGTTACCCTCCCAAGTCACCTACCCCCAGCAGAATGCCAGCAGCTGGCATTGCCCTTGGAGTACACACCGAGCCTCAGGGACTCATTAGCTAATGTTTATGAATGGCTGCAGTGATTCTATTCAGGGTCACTTGGGAGCTGTTCTAATTTTGGTCCGAGGCTGCTGGCTCATCACACAGCATTGGTAAAGGCTGCAGCTCGTGAAAAAAGCCTGTGTGAGGTGGGTAGCAGGGTCTCTGCTTAACAAAGGGGCCTAGAGATGGGAAGTGACTTGCCCAGGGTCATACTGCACATCAGTGGCAGAGCTGAAATTAGAACCCATGAATCCTGGTGCCTCATCCCTTGCTCTGGCCATTATGCCACACTCCCATCTGGAGGTGGGGGCAGAACCCAGGCATCCAGCTGCCCAGGTCCCAGCTCTAACCCCTAGACTCTTCTTCCGTCCCAGAGCAGGGAACAGAACCCCCCAGTCCTGACCCCCCAGCACCCATATTCTAACCACTAGCTCCCCACTCCTTTCCCATAACTCAGGTGTCCTGACTCCCAGCCACTGCTCTAACCACTAGACCCCACTCCCAACCCAGAGTTGGGAATGGAACCCAAGAGTCCTGGCACCCTTTCTTAGCCTGTGCTTTAAGCCACGAACCCATCCTCCCACTCGAGAGGTCAGGTCTGACCTACATTCAAAACTCGTTCTGCTGGTTCTCGGGCAGGGATCGGAGAGCGGCCCGGCGGGGGTCAGGGGGTGTTGGGGGGCAGAGGAGCCCTGCAGGGGGCGCAGGGTGAGCGAGGGGTCCCCTATGGGGGGTCCCCTCCCCCCGACGCGGAGCCCGCCCTGTCACTCACCTGCCGGCGGGGGACGCGGCTTCCTCCCCGGCCGGGACCCGCCGGCAGCAGCCGCCGCAGCCTCCGCACAGGAGCAGGCCCCAGCTCCGGGGCTGCCCAGCGCGCCGCCTGAGGGGCCTTCACACACCCCACACCCCGGGGACGGAGCGATGCGCCGCAAAAATTACCCCGAGCCAGAGTCCCCTTCCCGCGCGCTCACGGGGGACCCCCTCCCCTTCCCTCCTCGCAGGTGGAGGTGCTACGACGTAAGGACCCCGGCCACCCATAGAAACCTATGGGCTCTGCAGGGGTGGCTACTTCACTGCCTGATCAGAAAGGGGCCCAGGCGCGTCCATGGCTCAGGCAGGCTGCAGCTGGGGCAGCAGGACTGGTGGTTGGGGGCGTTGCACAAGAGAGACAAACTGCATGTGACACAAACGCAGCACAGGGCTGTGCAGGGACTCCGAGTGGAGTTGTGGGCAAAGACAATTGTGCAAGTTTGGGCATGTTTCAGTATTGCACTTCTTTAGTAGCCATAAACTTTGCAACATCAGTTGGAGGGGTTACCCACAGGTTTTCAGGGGAGTTTGGTCACCGTCCATGGAACAGGTCCCCCTCCCACGCCTTTGTATTTTTTGTTGTTGTTTGCTCCAGTTTTGTAATTGGGGGTGGCTGTGGGATTAGAAACTCTAAAGTTTTTAGTGTTTGTATTTTTTTTTTTGAGGGGACAGAATTTCGGTTTGCTTTTCATTAACCATACATCTCGCACTTTTTCGGTTGGGAAGTATTTTTAGTAGCTAAAGCCTCCATCCTGCAAAGACTTGCACAGCGCTTGGCTCTAGGCATTGTGGGTAGTAAGAATACTTTAGCTGTTATCTAGTACTATTCATCAGGAGACCTAAAGGTGCTGTATCATTTCCCTCACTTTGCAGAGAGGGGAAATGAGGGTAAGTGACTGGTCACCTGGCACACCCCAGAATAAATCCACATTTCCCAACCCCAGGTCAGCAGTCTAGCCACTACACCACACTGCCTGGTGCTATAATACTCAAAAGGACAACTCAGAGTGTGTAAAGTTAAGCACACTGATAGAGCCCAGATCCTGCAAATACATGCATGCTTAACTTTACTATGATGAGTATTGGGGCTCAAGGAATGTTTTTACATTCCTAGCTGATGCAGCAAGCACAGGGGTGCCGGGGCTATGAACTGCTAAGCCTAGCGGTAGGGTGATCAGACAGCAAATGTGAAAAATCGGGATGGGGTGGGGGGGTCATAGGAGCCTATATAAAAAAAAGACCCCCAAATCGGGACTGCCCTCATAAAATCAGGACATCTGGTCACCCTACCTAGAGGTGCCAGTACTTAGTCCTGGCAGGCACTGGCACAAATTAATCACTGGATGAGTAGCCCCATTGGACTTGGTGGAGCTGCAGATAGGAGTGGAGTTAAAGCATGTGTGTAAAGGTTTGTAGGATCAGAGCCTAAGTTGCTGGTTTGACTTGCGGTTGCAGCAATGTTTGGCTGATCATTATTATGTGTAGTTTCATTATTGTATTATTATTCATCAACTTTGGAGTTATTAATTATTTGAATGGTGGCGGGTGGTATGAATATTGCAGTCTCTGGTGTGCATTTTCATTTGTATTTTGGATCGCAGTATTTTACTTTCTACAGTGTTGCAATTTTGGATTGCTGCTAAATTGGCATTCTTGAGTCCCTAGTTCTTTCGCAACTCGGAGTGAAATTTTCAAAGATGACTAAGTGATTTAGATGCCTACGTGCCATTGACTTTCAATGACACATAGCTGTCAGAGGCCCAGGGGACTTAGGTGCCTTAGTTCCCTTGAGGCTCTGTGCCTCAGGAATCTGTCTCTTGAAAATGACACCTAGAGCAGTATGGATTAAGTTGTACTAAGTCACTTAAGTGCTTTTGAAAATTTCACCTTTAACAGGAATTTGCTCCCACAGCTAATGTTTGTTGCTGCAGTTTTCATTGGGATGTTGTGCTTGTCAGAGTTTTTCAAAGTGAATTGGAAATGTGCAAGTGCCAGAATATTATGATTTCACATGTACTTAGCAGTAGTGCCTAAAGATCAACAAGTTTGGACCCCACTGTGCATAGGGGTTGTATTGATATTAAATGACAGCCCATACCCCAAAGAGTTTACAATCTAAAATACAAGACAGCAGAGGCAAATGAGAATATATATTCCCCCTCTTGTTCCTGTGCAAGGCTGGATGTGGCAGTGGATCTGTAGTAATATTGAGTTCATATACCAGGTTTATAGGCACATTGAAAGTAAGTAGAGAATGAGACGTAGAGGAGATGGACTGTTCTACTGCTCCTTCTCAAACTCAGGATTTATTTTTGAATAGGAAGATGTACAGCTAAATATAAAGATGCTTGGCTGTGGTGGGTCTCTGAGGTCTTTGGGTTGCTTTATTATATGGTATTTCAATATATTTGTTGTTAAATGCTGGATGCTGAAGAATACAGAGCTAAGGCCTTGATTCTGCAAAGACTTAAGCACAGACTTAACTTCATGGACCGAGTCTAGTCCCAATGGGACTTAAGCACATGTTTAAATGCTTTGCCGAATAGGAATAGATTTAAATATGTGTTTAGGTGACATGGGACCATGGTGATTCAGTCTCCTATCTTGTAGCCTAGGAACACACCAAACTATAGTTGCTTTGTAACATCTCTCACTGTGTGAAGCTGACCTTTGTGTGTGTGTGTTGTTAGGATGGCAACCTCTGAAAAATCCCATAGCCATGGAAATGCAGCCCACTCGGGGGTGAGTGCCAGCATGACTACTTGGCTTGAGAAGGAGGGAAGGGAAACTGGCCAAGAGTACAAACCACACACTTTCCGCCCTTATAAAAGGTGTGAGGACAACCGGCAGGTTTGGGTCACAAGTCTAACCCATTCTCAGATGTCTGTGAACCCTCTGAAGCATGAATAATGCAATCACACTCCTCAAGACCTGATAGTAACAATAAAGTTTCCTAATAATATTTAGCTTCCATCTAAGTACTTGACATCAGTAGATCTCACAGTACTTTAAAGGAGGTCACGGTCATGATCTCCATCCCTTTGTTACCTATAGGGAAACTGAGGCACAGAGGGGAGACTTGCCCAAAGTCATTAGACCCCAGGACTCCTGGGTCCCAGTCCAGTATTCTAGCTGCTAGGCCAGACGGAACCTTGTCTCCCCTGCCAAGGAGTGCACAAATGTGTGAGTCTGTTTCTTTCTGTGGGAGAAGATTCCCATCCTGGATCCCCTCTAGTGGGGAGACGGGAGCTCAGTCTGTCCTCGGCCCCTTTGCTGAAGCGGCCAGCGAATGGGGGAGCAGGTAGAGCCCTTAGTGTTGGTGGTCTGGATGGCTTAGATACTGATTGCTACCAACCTGGCAGGACTCGAATCTGTGTCTGTTTGTCCTGTGGGCAAGATGAGTTCCATGGGTCTCAGCCCAGTTCATGGTGAAGAGCAGTTCCTGTTGTCGGGGGGCTCTGCAGGGAGTCCCAAGGATTGCATGGGAGGCCAAACTTCCCTCTCCGCCCGAGGAGTTAATCCTGAATGAGCTGGGAAGGGGGGGAAACTGGCACTCCCATTGCCTGTGCTCATGTTGTGCAGTGGCACCTCCCAGTCTAGCAGTCAGCCAGCTGGGCCAATCCAGCCCCATGGGCCAGACTCTGAGCTCAGAACGTCGAGACCATCCAGCCATGCTGGGAGCTGCTGCCTGCTAAACCCCTTTGAAAACGTGGCCCTTCCCTGGGTGTCTAAATGGGAGCTGAGCTCTGGGAAATCTTACCTTGATGGTGGGAGCTTGGAAAGGAGATCTGAGATTCCAGCGAATGGAACCTCCCCACTGGGCCCCTTGTTCAGCCAATGTGAGTGCAAAAAAAACCAATTACGCCTGGTCTAAACCTGCCCGGCAGCTCGGGAGTTAAAACCAGCCCAGCTATTTCTGGCTTCCAGAGTGAATTTCCCATGGTAAGTTAAATGGATGAACAGGGCCTGACCCCACAGCATGGGCAGCAGCAGCTGCAGGAATAGCAGAAGCAGCTTGCCAGCCATCGCAATGCTTTCCAGTAATGGCCATGCCACCTTAGTTACCCTCCCAAGTCACCTACCCCCAGCAGAATGCCAGCAGCTGGCATTGCCCTTGGAGTACACACCGAGCCTCAGGGACTCATTAGCTAATGTTTATGAATGGCTGCAGTGATTCTATTCAGGGTCACTTGGGAGCTGTTCTAATTTTGGTCCGAGGCTGCTGGCTCATCACACAGCATTGGTAAAGGCTGCAGCTCGTGAAAAAAGCCTGTGTGAGGTGGGTAGCAGGGTCTCTGCTTAACAAAGGGGCCTAGAGATGGGAAGTGACTTGCCCAGGGTCATACTGCACATCAGTGGCAGAGCTGAAATTAGAACCCATGAATCCTGGTGCCTCATCCCTTGCTCTGGCCATTATGCCACACTCCCATCTGGAGGTGGGGGCAGAACCCAGGCATCCAGCTGCCCAGGTCCCAGCTCTAACCCCTAGACTCTTCTTCCGTCCCAGAGCAGGGAACAGAACCCCCCAGTCCTGACCCCCCAGCACCCATATTCTAACCACTAGCTCCCCACTCCTTTCCCATAACTCAGGTGTCCTGACTCCCAGCCACTGCTCTAACCACTAGACCCCACTCCCAACCCAGAGTTGGGAATGGAACCCAAGAGTCCTGGCACCCTTTCTTAGCCTGTGCTTTAAGCCACGAACCCATCCTCCCACTCGAGAGGTCAGGTCTGACCTACATTCAAAACTCGTTCTGCTGGTTCTCGGGCAGGGATCGGAGAGCAGAGGAGAACTCCACGCCACCTAGGAGACCTGCACTAGGCGATTCACTGGAATGTCCCAAGGTTTCCCACGGCCGCGGAGCACCCCCCAAGGAGAAGGGCTGGATCCTTTTGGATCCAAATACCTGAGGGATCTGCTCCTAACCTGCTCTCTGTCTCCTTGTCTATGACTCCCTGCAGATTGCACTTCACAGGCTATAGCGAGCTGTGCTCAGACTGGTCCAGTGCTGTCGTTAATAATCATTTGTAATGTTATTAAGTGTATTATGGTAGCACCCAGAGGCCCCAACTGAGATGAGGGACCATGATGGCAGGGAGTGGTTAATTTGCGCCAGAGCTTGCAAGGGCTGGGGCTGAGCCCCGGCACCTCTGGACTTGGCAGTTCAGAGCCCCGGCACCTCTGGGCTTGCAACATCAATTATGAAAGTAAAAAAAATGGCTTGGGGCCTGGCATCTAATTGCTTGAGCCCCGGCAGCTCTTTCATTACAAATTAAGTGCTGGTGCCAGATGCTGAACAGACATAGAGTGAGAGACACCCCCAGCCCTGAAGCGGTCACCGTGTGGAGGGACAAAGGGTGGGCTGGGACATAGATGTGGAAAGTGACTTGCCTAACGTCACACAGAAGGTCAATGACAAAGCCAAGACCAGAACTGAGGTGTCCTTGGTCGCAAGCCCGTGTTGTAACCACTAGGTCCCACTCTCTCCCAGAGCTGTGAATGAGACTCAGGGTTCCTAGCCACAACTTGCTTGGCACTTCTAAATGGTATAGCAGGTCCCAGGCATACCTTGAACATATAGCAGCACAGCAGGTGGCTTGTACTTGAAGTACCTTCATAGACCATCCATCAGCATGACAGGTGGGTTCTACCTGGATGTACCTAGAACACTGAGCAGCACAGCAGGTGTGATCCACTTGGACTTATCCAGAATGTTCAGCAGCATAGCAGGTGGGTTCCACCTGGACGTACCAGTCCATCCAGCAGCTCAACAGGCCGGTTCTACCTGGACATACCAAACCATCCAGCACCACAACAGGCAGGTTCTACCTGGACGTACCGGACCATCCAGCACCACTACAGGCTGGTTCTACCTGGACGTACCGGACCATCCAGCACCACGACAGGCGGGTTCTACCTGGACGTACCGGACCATCCAGCAGCACGACAGGCGGGTTTTACTTTGACGTACCAGACCATCCAGCAACACAACAGATGGACGTACCGGACCATCCAGCAGCACGACAGGTAGGTTCTACGTGGACATACTGGTCCATCCAGCAGCTCAACAGGCGGGTTCTACCTGGACTGTCCAGCAGCAGCGGTTGATGTGTGCCGGCAGGTGCTGTGTTTAGCCATTCACAGCAGAATTGGGAGCCCAGGGGCAGCATCTAACCCCAGACCTTCAGGTTCCCTCCATATCCGTGGCCTGATGCAGCAGCAGCTGATTGCCTTTGAGCTGGAGCTCGTCCTCCTAGGCTGACCTCAGGAGGGGTTTCCAGTGTAGGGGAGCCACCCTCCCTGGAGATTTCCACAAGATAAAGTGGGTCACTCCCAGGACTTTGCTAATCTACCTGACTCACTGGGGAAACACTGATTCACTCCCAGCAGATCGCCCCCGGGAGGAGGGGCAGGAGAGTAAAGCACCTACAATTACCAACCTCCCGTGCCCTACAGCACCCCACCCCCATCCTCTTCACACATCGATCTGCCTGTAAATAACAGCAGGGACGCAAATCAGCCTTCCCCACACACACACCCAGCTGCTTTGGGGAAGTGTCTCCTTGCCTGGATCTCTGCCCCCGGGCACTGCAGGGCTAAGCTGTAGGCAGGGCACACAGGCTTTTAGGAGCTCAGGGGAAAACCTGAAACTGCGTCACTCACCCCACACGCACCCTGCAGTGAGGACTTCTGTCCCACAGGGCTGGGCCCTGCTCCCTGGAGAGGGGCGGCCGGGCCAAACCTGAGTGGTGCTCCGTCACTCACTCAATTTCCACAGGTTTGGGTCCCTCTCGAACAGGGGGCTAGGGCAAACTGCCCATGTTGCCCCCCCTCCTCACAACACACACTCCCGGGCAGCCCTGACTGCAGAAAGGGTTCAGGATGGAGAGGGGAGAAAACCAAGGAGGGGGTGGTTATTTGGGGATGGCCCAGGTTAAAGGGAGCAAGGGGGAATGGGTAGGATGGATCTCGGAGACCCAGCAGGATCAATCAGCTGATGGGAGATGCAGCGAGGACAGGGGAGTTGGGAGAGGATTCAAAAAAGAACTAGGTAAGTTCATAGCCAGGATGGACAGGGATGGTGTTCCTAGCCTCTCTTTGCCAGAAGCTAGGAATGGGCCACAGGGGCTGGATCACTCAACGATTGCCTGTTCTGCTCATTCCCTCTGGGGCACCTGGTGCTGGCCACTGTCAGAAGACAGGATACTGGACTAGATGGACCCTTGGTCTGACCAGTCTGGCCGTTCACACATTCTCATGAGAGGATGAGCGAAAAGAATGGATCACACCTGACCACTCTTGGTCACCTGGCTTAATACACAACTGGACGGTACCCAGACAGGATGGAGATGAGGGCCAGGTAAGACACTGCATAGAATGGAATGGGCCTTGAACTGGACTTAGGACACCTGGATTCTCTTCCTGGCTCTGTTATGGACCTGCTGGGTGACCTGGGGCAAGTTCTTTCCCCACTCTGTGCCTCAGTTTCCCCTCCCATCCTGTGTCTATACAAACTGTGAGCTTGCCAAGGCCAGGACTGTCTCTCACTCTGTGGCTGTGCAACACCCGGCACAATAGAGCCCTGATGTGGGCTAGCGCTTCCCTGATGTCCCACTTGTGAGCAGTCTGGGATCTGGAAGCAACGTAGCTTCCAGCAGAGCCCCTTGCCTCTCCACAGCTGCTCAGAAGTGTTCATGCAAAACCTTTTGTGTTGGTGTGGGACTGTGGGGGCTGGGTGGGCGTGACGCGTCTCTGTGGGTGAATATGAACAAGAGCAAAAGTGTGAGCTAGAGAGTCTGTGAGTGAAGGGTGAGTATCTGATAAGGAAGCATGTGCATGTGCACATGTGTGTTTGTGTGTGCATGCATATGTGCATGTATATGCATATGTGCACATAGAATCATAGAATCAAAAGGTTGGAAGGGACCTCATGAGGTCATCTAGTCCAACCCCCTGCTAAAGGCAGGACCACTTTCCCTAAATAATCCCAGCCAGGGTGCGGTCTAGCCGGACCTTAAATAGAAGAGGCGAGCCTGGATTTGCGCTTGGAGCCCATGGGAGCTCGTGCCTCTAGGCTGAGCGTGACCCTCAGGAAGGGGTTCCAGTGTAGGGGAGAGCGCACTGTCTCAGCCTTGGAGATTTCCACAAGTAAAGTGGGGCCACGTCCCAAAGCGATTGCTAAATATCTAGAATCTAGACTTGCACTGGGGAAAGACACTCGATTCACTGGAGTGCTCCCAGCAGATCGCACCCCGGGAGGAGGGGCAGGAGAGTAACAGCACGCTACAATTAACGCAAACCTCTTGTCCCGTGTCCATACACGGACAACCGCCCACCTCGCCACCTCTTCCACACATCGATCTGCCTGGTAAATAACAGCACCGGGACAGCGGCAAAATTACCAGCCTCTCCCCACACGACACGCACCACAGCTGCTCTTTCGGGGAAGTGTCCTCCTTGCCTGGACCTCTGCCCGCCCGAGGGCTCGCCAGGCCCTTCAAGCTGTAGAGAAGGGGCCACACACTAGGGTGTTCTAGGAAGCTCAGTGGGAAAACCGTGAAACTAGCGGGGGCGTTGCTGGGGCACGGCGCGGTAGAGTGGCCCAGGGGCAGGGTGGTTACTGACGCACCCTGCAGTGAGGGAAGACTTCATGGTTGGTGCCCACAGGGAGGTCGCGCCTTTGGTGAGCTGTGGCGCGGGCTGCCCTGGAGAAGGGGCGGGCCGGGGCGGGAGGCAAACCTGAGTGGTGTGCCCGTCACTGCACACTCAATTGTCCAGCTAGAGGGTTTGTGGGAAGGTGCCCTCCTGGAACAGGGGGGCTTGGGGGCAAACTGCCCAGTGTTGCCCAAGGGTAATGGAAGACCCACCAGAGCCCATGTAGCCGATGGCCCACTCTCTTCTACCCACTACAGGACAAGTGCGCGGATGTGCACACTGCAGACGCGCCCGGGACCAGGCACCGCTGACTTGTGGCAGCGCGGCACCGAAGGGTTCAGGGCCATTTGGAGAGGGAGAAAACAAGGGAGGAGAGGGTGGTATGATATTGGGGTGGAGGCCCAGGTTTAGAAGGAGCAAGGGGACGATGGGTCAGCGATGGTATCTCGGTGGATACCATGCAGGATGCAGAGCAGCTGATGGAATGCAGCGGAGACCGGGGGGCTTGGGAGAGGATTCAGAAGAATATGGTAAAGTTCATAATGGCACAGGATAGGAACAGGGGAATGGGTGTCGTCCATTAGCTCTTGCCAGAAAGCTAGAATGGGCCACAGGGGCTGATCACTCAACGATTGCTGTTCTGCTCAGTCCCTCTGGGGCATCCTGGGTGCTGGCCACTGTCAGAAGACGGATACTGGACTAGATGGACCCTTGGTCTGACCAGTCTGGCTCGGCCTTCACGTATCACAATTCTCTATGAGAGGGATGGAGCGAAAGAATGGATCACAACCTGACACTCTTGGTCACCTGGCTTAATACACGAACTGGACGTACCGCAGACAGGATGGGGATGAGGGCAGGTAAGCACACTGCATAGAATGGCATGGGCTTGAACTGGACTTTAGGACACCTGGATTCTCTCTGGCTACTGTATGGACTGCTGGGTGAACCTGGGCAAGTTCTTTCCCCACTCGTGCCTTCAGTCCCCTCACCTCCCTGTGTCTATACAAACTGTGAGCTTGCCAAGGCCAGGACTGTCTCTCACTCTGTGGCTGTGCACACCCGGCACAATAGAGCCTGATGTGGGCTAGCGCTTCCTCTGATGTCCCACTTGTGAGCAGTCTGGATCTGGAAGCACGAGCTTCCAGCAGAGCCCCTTGCTCTCACAGCTGCTCAGAAGTGTTCATGCAAAACCTTTGTGTTGTGTGGTGGGACTGGTGGGGCTGGGTGGGCGTGACGCGTCTCGTGGGTGAAATGAACAGAGCAAAGTGTGAGCTAGAGATCTGTGAGTGAGGGTGAGATCTGATAAGGAAGCATGTGCATGTGCACATGTGTGTTTGTTGTGTGCATCCATATGTCATGTATATGCATATGTGCACATAGAATCATAGAATCAAAAGGTTGGAAGGGACCTCATGAGGTCATCTAGTCAACCCCCTGCTAAAGGCAGGACCTTTTCCCTAAATAATCCAGCCAGGTGCGTCTAGCCGGACCTTAATAGCTCTAAAGATGGAGATTCTACGCCTCCCTAGGTAACCGCATTCCAATACTTCACACTCTCCTAGTCCAGAAAGTTTTTTCTAATATCCAGCCTCGATTCCGCAACTGCAACTTTCAAACCATTGCTCCTTGTTCTGCCCTCCCGTCACACTGAGAACAGCCTAGCTCCCTCCCTCCTTGGAGCAACACCTTTCAAAGTCAGTTGAAGGTTGCTATCAAATCCCCCTTAGTCTCTTCTGCAGCTAAATAAGCCTAGTTCCTTCGTCTCTCTTCTAAGTCATGTGCTCCCAGTCCTCTAATCATTTTGTTGCCCTCCGCTGGACTCTCTCCAATTGTTCCACGTCATTTTTGTAGTGTGGCGCCCAAAACTGGACACAATATCCAGTGCGCCTCACCAGCCCGAATAGGGGAATAACATCACTTCATCTGCTGGCACACTCCTGCTAATCTCCTACTAATACAGCCCAGTATGCTATTAGCCTTTTTGGCTACAAGAGCACACTGTAGGCTCATGTTCAACTTTCCATCTACCGTAACCCCAAGATCCTTTTCTTCAGCACTGCTACTTAGCCAAACAGTCCCCAGCCTGTAGCAGTGCATGGGGTTTTTCTGTCCTAAGTGCAGGACTTTGCACTTGTCTGCATGTATATGCATGT
Organism: Chelonoidis abingdonii; assembly: GCF_003597395.2. Classification (NCBI taxonomy): domain Eukaryota; kingdom Metazoa; phylum Chordata; order Testudines; family Testudinidae; genus Chelonoidis; species Chelonoidis abingdonii. Next base: position 52,005,385 of record NC_133779.1, on the reverse strand, counting down.
GTGCATGTACATGTATGGGTGCATGTATATGCATACGTGCATGTGCGTGAGCGTATGTCTATACATGTGTGTACGTGTGTTTGTGTGTGAGCATGTACATGCATGTGGGCATATATGCACTACCGCCAGCACCTTGTTCCTCACAGCAGAGTCAGAGGAGACCGCTGTATTGTACCCACTCACCTGTTCAAATCTGCTGTTCTAACACCAGGGAGAGCACGGCGCCCAGCTGTGGTGGTGGATCGACTCCAGAGCTGGTTCAGGGGCTTCTCTGGTCAATGATCAACATTCCCCTCCTGAACCCAAGAGCTCTCCCTGCACCGGAGCTGAGCAAACACCTTTGGCCCAACCCAGTCCCCAACTGGAAGAACCAGAAGAGCAGGAGATTGAGCTGCGTGTGTGGACATAGCAAAGTCAGGCAGGTTCCCCAAGTCACTCGGCCCACCTGGGCGTGGGCTGGATTTGGCCAATAGAGCTCCGAGCCTCCCTTTGCCCAGCTCAGCAACAAGGCTCCTGACCCTTCTCATGAGTAATTAGTGTTTGCAAAGTCCAGGGAAAGACCATTCCCGTTGGGCCTTTGAGGAAACTGAGGCACAAGGAGGCTGAGTGACTGAAGCCAAGGTCGCACAGCAGGTCAGTGTTAGACCTGGGACCAGGGCCCCAAAATCCTGATTCCCGGACACCAGCTCTAACACTAGACCCACTCATACTCTGCGGGGATGGGAGCTCTGGGGCAGGCTTGAGAGGCATCGGTAGGGCTGTGTGTGTGTAGCACAGGATTAGAATAGCAGGGGGTTGAGTTTGGGATTGAGGGGCATTGCCAGGGCTGTTGATGTGGGGAGAATGAAGGGCTGGAATGGTGGGCAAGGGCTGTGGGGCAGGACTGAGGGGAGTGTGTGTGTGTGTGTAGCCCAAGGCTTGGGTAACAGGGGGCTGTAGGTTAGGATTAAGGGGAACCAGCAAAGGTGTGTGGGGAGAACTGGGCTGGAAGTGCAGGAGATTTGGAGGTCAAGACCAAGCTGCATTAGCCGAGCTGTGCAGAAGGGTTTGGGAGAGCCGGGGGACCGGGGTGTGTGTGTGTGTGGGGGTGGGGGCGCGCTGCTGCTCTGCTCTGTGATGTGTCTGTCACAGCCTGGCAGATGCAGGGGCCCTCTGCAGAGGCCTGACAGTACTGAGCCCTCCCTGTGATTCAACTCCATTGCAAAGCTAATTCTGCACAGAGAGGAATCGCACTGTTAATTAAAGTCCGGGGGGCAGGGGGTATAAATTTAGAACCATGTGCTTTTTTCAACCCACAGCTGATCTCTCAGCCCTAGGTTGGAAACTGACTGTCACAAAGGACCAGAACTTTGAGCTGTTACAGGCGAGTCTCATCTTACGTGCATTTAACATGTGCTAATTCAGCTTTGCGGGGTCAGCAAAAACAGAGAAAAATAACAATTAATACTATACCTGTAGCGCGGGCGATTCCGCTCGCCATTACACTCAATGTAATTTTGACTATACGCGATTTTCGCTTTATGTGCTGACAGCAGAATGTAACCCCAGCATAAGATGAGACTCGCCTGTATAATGAAGTTGGCATCAGTCAGAAAACACGCTCTCTTAAAGTTCCACCAACACTATCCCTTCCCTACATCCATTTCCCAGTCCCCTACCTGTGGCATTCACACCCAGTCCCTTCCTCCTATCCCTGCGACAAAACAAAAGGCAATGAAATAGTTAATGCTGACATTTTAAGGGTTAGCCTTAGTATCAACAACCCTAAGGGGATTCACAACAGGAGGGGAAGTTCACACCTCTCCCAGCTCAGTCTGGCGGCAGTTTCAGGCAGACACTTGGGGAATCAGCTTCACTTGCTTCAAGTCCGGATGGTTATTGACATAATCTCACCTTTGCGCCTTAAAATCAAAGTTGAGATGCTCCAGATTGTGGCCATGTGGGCCACATAAATACAAAATGCAGGCTGGACCTGGTGCTGCTGTAAGGATTCCCAATCCTCAGACCCATCTGGGCCCCACAGAAAATGAGCTTCTAAGATTTATTGATTTGCAATTTTTTAAGAAACAAATATTGTGAGCCAGGAGCCGCTGTGTGTGGGAAAAGTTTTCCAGTTCGCCTCTAAATCCATGTCAGAGAAAGCAGCTCATAAACCCATAAAGGGCAAAAGATTGTAAACAATTTGGGTCTGTCTTTTTCTTCTGTATTTGTACAGCTCCTAGCGCCATGGGGTCCTGGTCCATGACTGGGGAGCTTGGGTGCTCGCATAATACACCTAATAAATCATACTACAGCTGTGGCTTTTACCATTTGCTGGCAGGAAGTGAGGATGGAAGCAAAGTGCAGCACTGACTTGTCTACATGGGGAGTTATTCTGGAATAAGAGTGTCCACACAGAGCATTAATCAGGAATAGTTAATCCGTTTTAAAGTCACACCCTACTTTAATTCTAATTAACTTTCATGTGTAACCAGACTCTGCAGGTTGTAGTGGTTACTCACTGTAATAACTACCTGGATTTTTTATCTTGCTAGTGTCCAGAGGAGGTTAATAAGGAAGCCTCTGCCCCAATCTAATAGCCTGAGGTTCTCTAGGAAACCCAGAGATGAGTGGTGAGACGGAGGGGAAAGCTCCATGGGAGAGGAAGTCACTCCGCTTGCTGGCTCCCCTGGGAACCGATTCTGGGCTCCCTGCTGTCCATAAGCATTTGTTTGTAGCTAATGCAACGCTGGAACGTGAATTCAAGGAATCACTTTTCATGCTTTTTTAGACCAAAACCTGGTTCTCAGATCCATAGGGGGAGCCTAACTCACCACTACTCTGCTCTCCTGCCTGGGTGAAGGCTGGAAGAACAGTTTCCAGTCATCGTCGTCACCCCCCCCCCTCCTTTCCCCCCATGCAGGACAGTATGGAGGATTTTATTCATGATGCAGACAAAACATCACTGTCACTGGTTTGGTGTAGCCCCCATGCTGGGGCTAGCGGGAAGTACTGGGGCACCAGATACCAAGCGCCCCTCTGCATGGCAATACTAGAGGTTGTCTAATGCATTTGGAGAACAATTGCTCAGCCAGCCCATCACTTAAATCTCCTGTGGAGCAATGAGACAGCTGGGGAGGGTGTATCAGACAGAGAGAATCCAAGAGGTTCCTCCTTATTCCTGCTGTTAGCTATGAGTGCAGGCCGCGTTGGCTGGTGGTGGAAATGCCAGCTGTTCATCTGTACTAGCGCTTCCCACTCTATGCAGCTGGGGAAGCTGCAACAGTGCTAGGGCAAAGCAAGGAGATAAATCAAATGCAAACACAGACAGGGCCTGGGTGGGCATGAAAGTCAGTGAAACAGGGACTTCAAGAGAGTGAACACTGAGCTAGTGAGAGGGGTGTAATCAGGTTTTTTTTTTCAGGGGTGAGGCCTATTTAACTCCAACAACTAACTAACAGCTTGGATACAGGACATCTTTGTTAATGAGCTAACATCCCAGGTCTTTCAGTTAAGGGAGAAACGTCCTCGCAAAACCCAGGCAGACTGGATTTGACATTCCTGATTTTCAATCCTAGGAACAAACAGGAGACATCTTCTCTATGCTCTTGTTCTGCACAACCAAGGGTTGTGGGCGATTCTCCATCACTGAGGCTTTTTAAATCAAGATTGGCTGTTTGTCTAGCAGACCTGCTCTGAGAATTAGTTTAGGGCCTGTGTTATCCAGGAGGTCAGCCTAGATGGTCACACACTGACCCCTTCTGGCCTTGGAATCCATTACAGACAACAGCAAGAGAGCCCAGTTTTGTAAAGGCCACCTCTCTTTGAGCCCTTTCAAGCAGAAATCTTTGCTCCCTAGTCCCAGGGTGGCTTAGATTCATAGATCCCAGGGCAAGAAGAGGCACAGGCCAGAGAACATCATGCATCCAGCTCATCACTTAGGTTAGTGATGCTCGTGGGCAGATCAAAACACAGACCAAAAGGGAGAAATTATAGGCGAGACGCATCACAACAAGGTCACCCAAAGCTTGAGCTTTAAAATCAAACCTGGATCAGCAGGAACACCAGCTTCCATCCTGTGGGGTGCTTAGCGCCTGCGAGCTGGGGCAAGCCAAGAGCACGCAGCCCTACATAGGAGAGGAGCAGCAGCGAAAACTCCCTCTAGATGCAAGACTGGCGGTGCGCACCAAAAGCCTGTGATTTCAGCCCTGATGTAACCGCAGCAGCCCAAGTGATGCTGTGTCGGGGCGAATGGCATTAACTCCAGGGGTTTGCTTTGGGGCAGTTACACCATTGGCCTGAAACCAGAGTATCCAAGAGCAGCGCGGTCCGCAGAGGACACCGTGAACACGATCTCTTGGGTTACTTCTACTCTGCACGCTTAACCCGAAACTGTGGGACCTGGGCTTGTGGAATTGGGCTGCATTTGAGCTGCCACACTGCACTGCAAACCTGGGTTTCCAATGGTTGGACCCGAGTCTCAGCCGTGCGAACGTGTCTGTACTGCACTGCACTGACCTTCTGACATGGGTCTGCGGTTCAAACTGCATCCCCACTGCAGAACGACAGGGCTCGGACCCAACTCACAGCAGGACTTAGATGCTGACCCAGCCCCCAGCAGGGTCCTGAGTGCTCGCTGACCCAAGTCACTGGTTTGGTGTGGACAGAAGGTGGGCTGGGGCTTAAACCCGAGTCGGAGCCTGGGCGCAGTGAGCAGTGTAGACACCCTTGCTGGCTGAGGCAGAGAGATGTTACCCAAGTCATTTCTTGACCTGAGGGCTTCCTACTCTCCAGCGGGATCACTTCCACCTCTGGGAGCAGCAGCCCTTTCCTCCCAGAGGAGGCAGCAGCGATGGTGCATTGGCCTGGCCTCCCAATGCAGCAAAACCAAATTGCTGGGCCAGAGGAAAGGTGACAGCTGCCGATCACAGACAAACCATGTGTGGCGATGACAGGCTTTATTTAATTGCATGGCAACAGGGAGGGTGGGGAGGAGGGGTGTTATTCTGCAGCCCTGGGAAGGGACAGAGGCAGTTAGCAAATGAATATCATTTTTAAATCTTCCCTGCAAGGCGTCTGGTTGCGGCAGAACACCAGCTCCTGGACGTGGGCAGAGGACAAGTTCGGCTTGCTGAGGCGTGGGCGCTGCACAGAGCGTGCTCAGGGGTGATCCGCTGCGGACTGGGGGCTGTGGAGCCTTTTGGAAGCAGGGCTGCGCTGGTGCCTAGCGGTTTTGTCCTCAGTAGCGCCAGCAGAGTGCAAACCCGCCGGCAGCGGCGACTCCTCCGATCCAGACGCATCGCCCTGCAAATCAGGAGAGCTCCCAGAATCGGACGGCTGAGCGTGGTCGTCGGGGGCAGAAGTCGCTGACAGCAGGAGCAAGGCTGGGCTTTTTTGCGGGCTCTCTGGTTTGGTGTCTCCCAAGGGAGAGCGGGGGTGAGGTCTCCCCTCCTGGGGGCCTTGAGATCCTGGTACAGAAGCCTTGCCTGGGTTCATCTGCACCTGCAAATCGTCCTCCAGCTCCAGCGTGCCAGCTTTCAGCTGGTTCTTACCACTGAACCGGCTGTCCTGGATGACGCTCACCTGGGAGGTGCCCGTGGCTCGGTCAGCGTCCAGCGAGCTGCCTCTGTTGTCAGCACCAGGCGATGCTCCCTTAGCCCGGCTGTCCTGGCCTCCCACACAGAGCCCTCCCGGGTCTCCGGGACACAGGCTGGGCGACCCTCCATTCCAGCCCGAGACGAACGAGCTCCGTGATGGGCTACCCTCATGGCCGGCATCGCCCCCTCCTCCAGTCTCAGGGGCACCCCCCTCCTCCGTGCCGCTGCATTTATCCGGCGAACTGGCCTCTGCCTCATCCAGCCTCTTCCGGGGCCGACCGCGCTTCCTCTTAATGGTGGCAGCCTCAGTGGGCGACTCCAGGGGGCGTTTGGCGCCTTTGGCTCCCTGTGCCTCCTGCTGGCTGCCGGCCAGCCCCTCGCTGCTTTTGGCAGGGCCATGCCTGTTGCTGCCGCCCCCGGCTGCGCTCTTGGGGTTGGCTGAAATTTCGGCCACAGGGATGCTCATGCTGGGCAGGATCATGTTGATCACCGGCACTGCCGCTTGCTGGCTGACCAGCCCAGCTGCCCCGTTCACGCCTGGTGCCAGGTTGATAGGTAGGGAGGAGGCGGTGCCCACTGACAGCGGCAGGGTGGCCATCTTGACCGTGCTCCCGATGGGCATGGCTGTGATCTTGGGCGCCAGGATGGGAGGGGAGGACCGCACGGCCTGGGCACCTGGTGGCATCAGTCTCTCATTGGCCTGGATGCGAGGCAGGAGGAAAGGCAGGCGAGCCACCAGGGCGTTGACTTGGGGGCTGCTCACCGGCTTGGGGGTCTCTGGGGTTTTCTTCCTCTCGGCTCGGGGCGGGACAGAGGGTTTTGAGTTATTCTCCTTTTTGTTCTGACAGGCAAAGACAGACTGACATTAGCAGCAGCAGAAGGGGCATTACCCCACACCCATACTGTGCCCATCTCCAGTGCCTCCACCAGACACCTACACCCGACTACTGCCACCCCAATTTTATAGGGGGAGACTGAGGCACAGAGAACTGACTTGGCAATGGCATGAATTCAGGGGCAGAGGTGTGAGAAGAACTCGGGAGTTCTGGCTCCCAGCCCCCCAGCTCTAACCCTAGTTTCTACACCCTTCCTAGATCTGAGGCTAGAATCCAGGGGGCCTGGCTCCCTGCTCCTTCTGATCTAACCCGACACCCGACTCTCTTCCCAGAGCTGGAGCTAGAACCCAGGAGCTCCCTGTACCCTCCTGCTCTAACCACTAGACATCACTCTTCCTTAGATTAATAGTAAGCCAAATTCCAAGAAGGGGCTGACCATACCAGCCTTTCAGCTCTTAGGGGAGGAGGGCCCTAGTCATGGTGGGAAGGTTTCTCCCCAGCACCCAACACTTTCCCACCTGAGCCTGGGTTTTGACAGTGCTGTCCGATGTTTCCAATCCGTTCTTCCTGGCAGTTTGTGACGGTCGAGTATCTCGGTGGATATTTTCGGAACTTTCTATAAACAAAACCAACCAAAAAAAACCATAAAATACATGGACCTGACTGTTCTTAAAAGAACACCCTCTTTCCATAAAAAAAAAAGTCCCTTCCCTTAAATTTTTAGTGCTTTGAGAGCCACTGATGAAAGGCCCTAGGGATTATTTATGATTATTATTATTCTTTATTTGGAAAAAATGCATTTACTTTCCGTCCTGGATATTATTTATTACTGTCACAGGCCAGAAAAGCCCCAGTCTGGTCTGTTTGACAGGTCTGTACAGGAGAGCTACTCTGGTTTCATTCTGGGTTTGTCTACACTTGAAACACTACAGCAGCAGTGCTTCAGAGTAAACACTACCTACATTAACAAGAGTGGTTCTCCCATCGTGGTAGGCAATCCACCTCCCCAACAGGCAGTAGCTAAGTCAACAGAAGAATTCTTCCGTCAACCTAGGTACTGCCTCTCGGGGGGATGGATGAACTACAGCGATGGGAGAACCCCTTTGAAGCGGTGAAGCAGAGCAGCTGCAGCGTTTTCATTGTAGACCTGGCCAAAGACTGGTGCAATCCCCTACTTCGGTTTCAGAGTGGGTTTATTCTGGTTCTACTTAAACCAGCTCCTGAGGGCTTGTCTCCACGTGAACGCGGCACCAGTATAACTTAAGACTGGTCTTTAAATGGACATTAAACCACCAAGCGGCTGCGTACAAGGCTATGCCAGAAAGTGGTGGGCCGAGTTTATTATTAAAGTTGCAGGTTTGGCTCGGGAACACCAAAACCAGAACCTCCCATGTCCAGCCCTGTTCCCCGCTCTACGCCCCACATCCAACCTCGCTCCCCCTACCCAGGGTCCCGGGGTGGGGGACATAATGGGGCCCTGGGACTCCCAGGGGCGACTGTAATACTCCTAATAAATGATCCTAGATAGTGCCTGTCTCAAAGACCTTATACAGATCATACAATAGAGATAATAAATAGGGGCGCACCGGTATTACCACATCAACATCAGGGCTTTGTGTTGCTTTAACTAAGCCGGCATGGTTACAGCGCTACTGCTGTTGGTTGGCCTAATCGAGGTGGGTGCTGTCTACACACAACAGCCGTGCCACCCTGGCACTGTTAGAACGGTGCAGCTTCTCCCCGTGAGTTATACTGGTGTAAACGGTCTGCAGAAGCACTAATGGAAACTGGGCAACTGACTTCAAATGCTCTCGCTAAGGGAATGTCCCACTGAGCTCTGCAGTGAGTCACAGCTGAAAGGATTAATCTCCGGTGATGCGGGGAGGGCTGCTAAGAGCACAGGAAACTGTGCCCGTGATTTCCCCAGGAGCAGCAGGACCCAGTGCTCTGTCACAGGGCGGCTGGCCCCTTTAAGGGAGATGGGTCCAGCCCCACCTGTCACATAATTAGCTCACCTCCGTAGGTCATGTGGCTAAATCAGGCTTCTGGGGTAGAGAAGAGGTAAGGAGGTGGAATGGGGAAACGCGGGGCTTTAAATTCTCATCTGACAAAACTAAGGGAACAATAGTCACTAAAAGGAAAATTGAATGAGATTATAAATTGGATCAATATGGGCCCCAAAGAAGCACAGTTAAAAGCTTCAAATTTTTAGAGGTGATATTTAGCAGCAAGCTCACACGGAAGGATCGTATTGAAAATATTAGAGAATCAGAATCAACCTACTTAAAGGTATTTCTGGAACTTCCCAGGGTGCAGAGCAGAAAGCAGCAGTAACACTGCACAGAACACTAATAAGACCAGTTACTCATTACAGTGCCAGCATTTCAGTTCGGCATCAAAAACCAATTTGAGAAGGCTTGACTCAATGCAGGCTCAGCAGACTGTAGCATACTGCATGTGGTGCCTTCATCACAACGCCACTGTGAACAGCGGATAGCTGTGGGTGAAATGCCCATTACTTTAAGAATGAAGCTTTTAGATGTAACCTTTGGGGCTGACATCATTGGAAACAGTGAAGAGATACACTAAGCTAATATATGATGAATGCTGGGAATTAAATGGTTGACGTGCAGAGCAAAAACTCAAAATGCCTCATGTAAGGAGGGTTAAAGCGTGGACAAAAGGATCCTGGCATAGAAAAAGACCCAGAAGAGGTTCAAATCTATAGCTTTGGCAAAATGCATTAACATTGGAAAATTATACCTTTGGAGGTAGATACAGAATTGTATAGTGAAACTGAAAAGGAATGTTACACGTGTAAGATACAGCAAATCAATACATCTGTGATAAATGGGGATGATACTGCCAAAAATGGATGCTGATAGCTCCAAAGATATGAGAACAGGAAGGGTGGGAACAGCACTCTGTGTTCCTGCATGTGGAATCAAGAAAGATGTAGCGTTATCAAACTTTGGGGCCGTTTCAAGGACTGAACGGGCAGTGAAAATGCTGGCCTTAAATTGGATCACAGATGTTCACCCAGCCACTGTGGTCCTCCTGTCTGATTCCTTATCAGGACTCCTGGCAATCAGAAACCACTCTTCGGATAGCAGCAATGCTCCATGTAATGAAACATAACCGTTAACCACAGAACTGATGAACCTGGGTGTAATCACAGTGATAGCACAGATCCCAACACACGAAGGGATGGTGGGCAATGACAGTGTGGCAAAAAATACCTGTAGCAGGGTGGTTACCCCGCTCCTGCCCTGAAGGGCTTAAAAACAGCCGTGTGAGGGGGCTGTGGCTGGGGAAAGCAGCTTTTAAGCTGGGCTGATTGGGGGAAGTGGCTGCAGCTGGAGCCGCAACCCAGACAGACTCAGCTGGCCCTATAAAGGCAGAGAAGTCAGGGGGCAGACAGTCTTCCTCTGCCTGTAGAGGGAGAAGGGCCTGGCTGCAGGGAGCTAGAGGCAGGGTACCTGAGTGGAGCAGGCCTGGGGAAAGGCAGAGGAGCTGCGGAGCTCCTGCCTGGAAAGCCCCAGGCTACGGCCTAGTATAAGGCAACAGGTACTGGGGGCTGCAGAGGGCAGCCCAGGGGTAGGCCAAGGCAGCAGGTCCAAACCCTCCTTGCCAGTGATGAGTGGCTGATACTGCAGTCTGCCCCAGGGCGTGGGGGCTAGACGATGACTGGCAGTAGCCTGATACTGAGGTGAAGTGGGGATAGTTGGTGGGGGTTCCTCTGGGAGGGGGAGACCCTAAGACTGAGGGGTTAGTGCCAGGGGGCAGCACCCAGTTAAAGGTGCACTGGGTCTGGGAAGGATGCGTGGGCCAGAGGACAAGCAGATCACCAGCCCGCAGAGGGCGCTCCAGACCTGGAATGAGCTAATTCCCAGAAGTCACCAGCAGGAGGCGCTGCAGGGGTGATTCCGCATGTCTACAATACCGTCAACCACAAGCAAGTTGATTTAGACACCCCTGTAAGTAAACTGGAGTTTAAAAATCTAATTAAAAACAAGTTAACGGCAGGAAATATGGGCCCAAAGAAACAAAGGGGAAAAGATGCTGTGAAAAGGTTGTCACAAAAAGGAGAGAGAAAAATTGTTCTTCTTAACCTCTGAGGGCAGGACAAGAAGCAACAGGCTTAAATTGCGGCAGGTTTAGGTTGGAAAAACTTCCTCACTATCAGGGCGGTTAAGCACTGGAATAAATTGCCTAGGGAGGTTGTGGAATTTCTGTCACTGGAGATTTTTAAGAACATTATCTAGACCATCCCTGACAGGGGCTTGTCTAATACTTAATCCTCCCCTGAGTGCTGGGGACTGGACTAGATACCTCTCAAGGTCCCTTCCAGTCCTATGATTCTATTTAATGCTCCCAAGAGTCGAAAATATTCATGTACTCCAAAGCCCTGAGAGAATGAGTGATGTGGCTCTAATTATAATTGTAACTGGTCATTGTGGCTCAAACAGTCATTTCTTTCTAATAAACAAACGTGAAGACAGTATAGGCAAGGTCCGGGAAAGAGGTGATCAACTCCTTTGGGAGTGCAGAGTGTACCACTGAAAGGGGATATAAGGAAAACTTTAAGTATCCAAACCTTTAAGTATCCAAATTTTCACTGCAACACCTAGTAAGAGCATTAGAAAAATGGAGACCTATTAAAAGCAACGCTGCGATTCTTAAAGGCCACTGGGGAAGGGGAAAGACTTGAATTATTTCTGGTGTCCAGTGCTTGGCCATCATAGGCCAGGGCTACCCTAAAAAGTTCTGTCAAGCCAGCTATATCACTTAGGGGTGTGAAAACACACCGCCGAGTGACACAGTGAAGCAGACCTGGCCCCTGGCAAAGATAGCGCTAGGTCGGTGGAAGGGTTCTTCCTCTCGTGGCGGTGGATTAACGTCAGCGACAAAAGAGCCCCTCCCATCGCTGTCGCAAGGGTCTGTGCTGAGGCGCATCAGCGGCGCAGCTGCTGTGGGTTAAGTGTAGACAGAGCTTTGGCAGAAAGCCTGTGAAGACTCGGAGGAAGGAGAAGGGTGAGTCAAAGGAGGAGTGGGGGCTGCATGAGCTGCTCTGAACGGAGTGACCCCACCAGATCCCAGCCAGAGAGCCCAGGAGTGCAGCTGCAGGAGCCTGGTAGGGAGACCAGAGAGCGAGTCTGCTGCTGACGCAGCGGGGACAGGACGGCTGGAGCTGAGACACAGGCTGGGGAGGGCCATGCTCCGAGGTGGCACTGAGGATCATTCCCATCAGCTGCTCAGCTGGTTGGCTCTTGCTCACATGCTCAGAGTCTAACCAATTGCTGCCATATGTGGAGTTGGGCAGAAATTCCCCCCAGGTCAGCATGGCAGAGACCCTGAGAGTTTCTGCCTCCCTCTGCAAGCACAAGGTGCTGGGAATCTCTCACTTAATTCTCTGCCATTGCAGAGGCCTCGGGCATTGGTGCACCAGGATCCTTCCCCTTCTCTGCCTGCGGCACAAAACAGTCTAGTCTCCTGCCAGCTGGGATACTTTGGTCTCACTCTGGTTGCTTTTGGGGTGCAGGTGCTGGGTGGGGTTGGTGGCCCGTGATACACAAGTGGTCAGGCTGGATGATCTCTATGCCTAAGAGCCCTGCGTTGCGGAGTGGGAGCCAGCTGGGAGGCTGGGGTGGAGGAGAGTTCTTGAGTTTCCTTGGGAATCTAAATAAACCCAGCCCCAAGAAGGGGTGTTAGGACATGCAGCCTTATGTCCGTTACTGGGGAGTGGATGAAGAGGAAACTAAGGCTGAAGCCAGTCTGGGTAGACAGGCCTGCAGCACCCTCAATAGCCCCAACCCTGCAATGAGCGCTGCACGGGGAAGTCCCAGTACTCCACCGATCCCCATGCTAGGCAATGGGGATCCCCGCCTGTGGGAGGAATCCCCCTTTTGAGTGCCTGACTCACCTGAGACCACCATGGCCATGACCAGGTCAGCGCGGTCAGAGCGCGAGCTGATGAGGTGCTGTTGGATGAGGAACTGAGCCACCTCCACGATGTTGTTGAAGGAGCGCTTGAGGATCTTCTCAGCCCAGTGGCAGGTCAGAGCGCAGGCCGCGTCCACCAGCTCGTCGTGATATGACTGCACCAGGTCTGTGAGCTCCGACTGCATCAGGGAGGGGAGAGAGGTCAGTGACTGGCACTGGGCCTTGTAGCGCTTCTGCTCTCCTCCCCGGGCACAGTCATCAGGCGCCTGAAATTCCCGGGGCGGTCCCGTCATATGCCCAGCGCTCCTGCCTGAATTTACAGAGGGCCATCATGATGGCAGCTCCCCCAGATGGGTTGCATTATATGCCAACGTACAAGAGCTGGGGGAAAGAATCGATTTTCTGGCAACAGATGCGCTGACATTTCCAAAAAGTCAAAATCAATCCATTTTGGGTCAAACAAAATGTCTGATTTTTGACCATTTTTAAAAGGTTAAGAAAATGATATTTTGAGAGGTCGTCGTTTCGAGCCAAAACACTAAAAGGTCAAATGTTTAACTTTTTTCTTAACTTTTTTTTTTAGGTTTTTTTCATTCAACTATTTGGCGGAACTGAGATGAATTCACACAATGGTTCCATGTTGCCAAATCTGCATTTTTTTACAATAACAACAAATGTTTTGGGTGAAGAGTTTTGCCGAGCAATATGTACAAACCTCTCTATACTCCTGCCAGCCCCAGACATGACAGGGGGACAAATACCCCAAAATTCCCAGTGCTCACTATAGGGAGACTATACAACCTTCCCACTACCCTCCTATAGCTGATGGAGCTCAGCTAGGACCTTCCCATGGCCAATGGCATGAAAGCAAAACAGACTCATCTCCAGAGCTAAAATTCAGAGCAGGTGTGTTAGGTAGCTAAGGCTGGGGCAGTGACACCGCAGAAATCGAATGAGACACCCCCTAACCATGGACGGCTTCAGAGCCCATGAGCACCAGGATGCCCCATTAAAACTCAAGAAGCCTTCACGCTAGGAGACCGTGCTTCTGGGGAACGTACAGTATCGGCAACTTTGAGGTCCAGGCTGGGCAGGGGTGGCATGCTGACCACTGTCTTCCTCCTGATCCCGCTGTAGCAATACGTTTGGCAAGGTTAAGGGATTTCAGTGGGAAGTTGGAAGGAACTAAATAAAGCTGCAAAAATGAGAAGTTAAAGCTTGAAAGAAGACAGTTTATCTTTAGTGTGACTCCTTCCACCTCCAATCAGAGATCTGGGACTCACAAATCCTCTTGCTTTTCACTGCCAATGCAATTTATATGTCACTGTGCTCCAGACTAGTTCGCTCTATTTCTCAGTTCCCATCAGCCAGCCCAGATCTGCTCGATGCCCACCGTGAGTGAAAGAGGAAAATAAACTGAACAAGAAGTAGGACTGAGTGGACTTGTATGCTCTAAAGTTTTACATTGTTTTGCTTTTGAGTGCAGTTATGTAACAAAAAAATCTACATTTCTAGATTGCACTACAGTATTGTATGAGGTGAACTGAAAAATACTATTTATTTTGTTTATCATTTTTTACAGTACAAATATTTGTAATAAAAATAATATAAAGGGAGCACTGTGCACTTTGTATTCTGTGTTGTAAATTTCAAATATCTGAAAATGCAGAAAAACATCTTAACGCTTTAATAAACTTCAACTGGTATTCTATCGTTTAACAGTGTGATTAAAACTGCAATTCATCACAACTAACTCTTTTTATCATGATTAATATTTGACTTAAATCGTGTGAGTTAACTGTGATTAATCAACAGCTCTACTTAAAATCTATCAGGGGTTTAAAGATACTACATTTCCTTTTGCATCAGCTTTCATTAGAGGATCCCAAAGTGTGTTCCAGAGTAACATTATTGCCAATCCCATATGTTCAACCATTATGAGTCAGACGCCCCCGCAAAAAATCACCAGATTTAAAAAAAAAAAATTGGTTCTTTTTTATTTGCCTTCTGGTTTTTGAGCCTTTAGGGTTTGCATTGACAAGCTTTTCTTTGCAACCATGAGAGCTAGAAACTTGGGGTGGGGGTTGTCATAAGAAAGCCAGGTTTCTCATGGAATCGCATGATTCTAAGAGCCGGGGCTTTAAGGCAGCTGCCAAATACCATGAGAGTTGGCAACATTGTTTTGCTAGATATCAGAGGGGTAGCCCTCTTAGTCTGTATCCAATGGACACAAATCAAACATCAGGAATGGTAACATACAAAAGCCAGTAGGAGAACACTTCAATCTCCCTGGACACTCAAGAGCAGATTTAAAAGTAGCCATCCTTCAACAAAAAACTTGAACAGCAGACTTCAGAGACAAACTGCAGACTTACAATTCATTTGCAAATGTAACACTATTAATTTGGGCTTAAATAGGGTCTGGGAGTGGTTGGCTCACTACAAAAGCAATTTTCCCTCTCTTGGTATTGATGCCTCCTCATCAGTTATTGGGAGTGGACCATATCAACCCTGACTGAATTGGCCTTGGATCTGTAATTTTCACTCCATGCATCTGAAGAAGTGGGGTTTTTACCCACAAAAGCTTATGCCCAAATAAATCTGTTAGTCTTTAAGGTGCCACCGGACTCCACGTTGTTTTTGTTTTGCTAGGACACTGGTTCTCAAACTGTGGGTCAGGACCCCAAAGTGGGTCGGGACCCCTTTGAATGGGATTGCCAGGGCTGGCTTAGACTTGCTGGGGGCCAGGGCTGAAGCCCGAGCCCCACGGCCTGGAGATGAAGCCAAAGCTCGAAGGCTTCATCCCTGGGTGGTGGGGCCCAGGTTGCAGGCCCCCTGCCTGGAGTTGAAGCCCTTGACCCTCAGTTTTGGCCCCCCTGCCTAGAACAGTTAGGCTCGGGCTTCGGCCCCCCACCAGGGGCTGTAGGGTTTGGGCGGGCTCAGGCTTCAGTCCCCTGTCCTGGATTCATTTTTGTTGTCAGAAGGGGGTCGCGGTGCAATGAAGTTTGAGAACCTCTGTGCTCTAGGATCCCACAGCACTTTGTTAATGAGAGCTGGGAACAGAACCCAGGAGTCCTGACATGCAGTTTCTTATTTCAGTCATTCAATACCACCCCCCTCCCAGATTCCTGTCTCCCAGCCCCCCTGCTCTAACCACTAGATGCCACTTCCCTGCCAGAGCTGGGAATACAATCCAGGAGTCCTGCTCCAACCACTCCATTTCCCTGTGGTGCTCCAAAAGGTAATGACCAATCAATTAAAAACAAATAATTCCCATTCATTCTTGTTCTTTAAACTTTAAAAGAAGCCAACCCCGTCCACTCAAAACTAAGCTGACATCATCCCTTTACTTGGGCTAGTTCTCTGAGGTGTAGACAGTGGTTATTTAGCATACAAGGATATTTCGATTGCCCTCGTCCTCCCAGTCTTCTGGCTTTGATGTTTGGGAAAATCTCCCGGATGATCTTCCCGAAGTTGGCGGCACTCAAAGGGCGACAACAGAGGTTATCACAGTATCGCCTGCCGGGTGAGACAGAGAGAGGGGTCAGAGGCAAGAGAGTTTCATCCCAAAGCCAAGGTCCGGCACTTGATACTACTGTCTTGGCCGTGCATTCAATTGCTTCCCTGTGGATTATCACCAGCAGTACCAAACACTGGGTGCTGGCACCTCTTCTAGTTAAGTCATATTACGTTTATCACAGAGGGTCTTTGTAAACTCAGCCTTCGCAAACTCAACGTGATCTGCTCCCTGTACAGAGGGAAATGACTCTCCACCACTGAATGCAGCCACCTCTGGGTGAAACGGCATTTTAACAGCTGCCCTATATAGCCTGATGCTACAATTCTGACTCAGGCAATGGATTTTTTGCCCACGTAAGAACAGCAGGGTGTGGTCCTATAATGAAGTGGAGGATAATATCTGAGCGTGTATCTGAAACACCACTGGGAATTAGTAATGCTGAGCATCACTAGCAGAGTTGGCATTTGGTCAGGATTATTTATTAGGTGTATTACGATACTGCCTAGGCATCCCACTCATGGAGCAGAAAGGATCCCATTGCAACAGGCGCTGTACAGTATTTATTAGGTATATTATGGTAGCACTTACGAACCCCAGTCATGGACCAGCGCTAGACATTGTACATTCGCAGAACAAAGAGACAGTCCCAGCCCCAAGGAGCTGGTAGTCCAGGGTGTTATGGGTACAAACTGACGATGAATGAACTGAGGCTGGAAATCAAAGGCCTTCCTTGGAGGCCTCCCAGTCAAGCACTGATGCAGCCAGTCCCTGCTTAGTCTGCAAGATCCAGAGGGCTGGCGACGCAAGGCCGCTGGCTGCACTGGCTCCCGCTGGGCCCTGTGCGCACACTCACTTGTATGTGTCGTAGACATCCTGCTTGGGCAGGCAGGTGTCCGTGTGTTCCTCCAGGTGATTCCGGATCCAGTTGCACGCATGCATGTGCTCAGCAGTGCTCAGGGAGCTCAGGTCCAGGCTGCTGCTCCCAAGGAGTAAGCAGACATGATCAAATTAGAGACAACATTAATTAGCACAGAGATAGCATCAGTAGGGGGAGACCGAGAGGGTTTGCCAGGCCAGGCCTCTCTGTAGCAACTTTCAGAGGATCATAGGCATTATTTGGAGACTCCCTCCCTCCCATACCCATGAGGCTGGGAAGCAATATAAAACAGGTGGGAGGGTAATACATGGGAAAACTGAGTTACAGTGAATCAGTGGCATCAGCTTGAAGAGAACCCAGTCATGCTGCTTAAATCACCAGGCCATGATCCCTCCAAGAACCGGCAATGGACCCCCAGGGTCCAACTGCCCAGAACTTTTGCACTCCCTTCACAGAACTGGCAACAGCCCCCAGGAATCCTGATCTCCAATCTCCTCCTGCGCTAACCACTGAACAGCTCTGTAGTGAAAGACAAGGCACAATGGTACCTTGGTCTGTTCCCTACCTTTTTTCCCCAGAGCTCGGACCGGATGGCAGCTGTAGGTACAGGTAGAGTTTATCGTTGTCTGAAAATTTCTGCACATCTTGCTATTGTCAGCAGGGACATGGGACAGAAGGGACAAAATGGTTAGAGACTCAAAGGAGGCGGCAAAACAGCTGGATGTTAAATTACTTTACTAATTGCAATGACTAAAAAGACATCTTAGCAGATATGATTCTATGACCAATAATTATGTTTGCTGCTGTGCAAGGCAAGATAAATAAAATCTTATGCATCAGGCCATGACTTGACCAATGAAGGGGTCAGGAAGGAGGGCTGCCTGAGGGAGGATGGTCTGACTTGCTCTGAAACATCGTGCATTGCTGACTGCTTCTCCTAGAGATCGGATCCTGGACTGACTGAACCACTGAATGGATCCATTACGGCAGGATTAGGTAGAATCCTGAGCCAGTACGATGAGGCAGAACAGCATGGGATGTTGTCATTGAGATAAGATCCATGACATCCACTTGCGCCGGTCTCTACGCTACAGGGCTCTTAAGCAATGTAAGAGCTGCTCAAGACACTCACCAGAATGCTGTCCACTTTGTTCTGCACAGATTTGCTGTTAAAAACAGGAGAAAAAATAAAGTGTCAGTCACGTTATGAAGCTGCAGAGCACGGACTGCGCGGCACTCCCTGTGCTAAGCAGAACCACGGGGATGGAAAACACCTCTTGGGTGCCCAGCCAAATCTCCCTGCTGCCTCCAGTACACTGGAGTCAAAGTACAGCCTCTGTGCATAACAGAGAAAGCTTTCATGTGCAGCAGCTGCTGTAACATAACGTCTTCTCTGTCAGCAGCTGCTTCTATCTCCATCCCACAGATCCATTTCCCCATCAAAGATGCATCTGCTTAAGGATTAAAAAACTAGGAAATTAACAGGCAAAAAGGTTTGTTGGGAAATGTTTAGGCTTGCTACACACACAGCCTTCCTGACTCAAACCCACAGGAGCAATGAAATGTGGAGTCACCTAACAATACATCCCCTCTATTCCTCCACCCATAGGCATAATCCTTCCCTTGCCACAACTACCATCCACCGTAACCCACCCCTCTTAACACTGCCCTGCTCACACCAGCAGGGACAGCTTAAGGCACGGGCAAACTGGGTATGTGCCCGGGGTCCCCAGCGGAAAGGGGACCCGGCAGTGATGTGTAACAAAAGATCTAGTCTATGATGAATATTGACTCTGGAGTGATTCAGGAAACGGGATTTTCAGGGGTCAGTTGTCGCTTTGCTGCCTGCCGACGTTTCTAAATCAGCAGACCACATTCAGCACTTTTTCTGTGACCGCTACATCGTGTTTTCGTTCCCAATAACATTTTACATACAAGAATTACTATTTATTTTCTACTGTAATGTGATAGGGTTCCCCCCGCCCCCGCCCAAGATACACTGTGCCCAAGGGGCTCTGAAGTCATTAAGATGGCCCTGCACACTAGGGGTGTGAGCCTTCTGTCACCCCCTTTACCAAACTGCCCTTCCCCAACACACCACCACTCACAGAGTCACAGGGTCTGGGCTATGGCTCTCGTGTTCCCTCTTTATCTCCCCAGCTCCACGCTCCTGAGTCCCTCCAAAAGGGTCGCCCTTCCTCCAGTCACCTGTCACCTTGTTCCTGACACCCCTGGTCTAGCCTGTGGGGGTTTCCTGCCGTTAGGTGTTGAGTCCTGAGGGCATCGCTTTGTCTTGCTGGACACACTGTTGACTTGGGTTGGTTTGAGTCAGTTCTTTACTGACTCGATTCATTCCCCCACGCACAGCGAGGTGACGCGCACCCCTCCTGCCCTGTTCCAGGAGCAGGGTTAAACCACTGAGCAACAAGAGGAAACTGAGGCATACCTAGGATTCATAAAAATATCACAGAAACTAACCACTGTGTCACACCTCTGCACCAAACACTCACAACGAATACCGTCAGGAGGTGATAATTTGGTAATCAGAGTCCAAGGTCTGTGTATCTGTCTGTGTATCGCTCTGAAGCCTAGAATGTTGGCTGAGTCAGCTTCACCAAACCACCACAGGCCCAGAATCTACTGAGGACCACTGAGTCGGTGTGAAGCGACGGACACAGCTACGAACATGGCTGAACAGCTCTTTTTGTTCAGCATATCACCAGGTTGAATCATTGCCGGGTTTCACGGCCTGTAACCTTCCAATTTTTTAAGTTGTCAGCCACTTTCGGGTCTGTTTGTTTTTACTCTTCAGGAACTACTACATCCATATGGAGGGGATGGTATGATGGGATAGCCTAATTTTGGCAATTGATCTTTGATTATCAGCAGGTAAGTATGCCCAATGGTCTGTGATGGGATGTTAGATGGGGTGGGATCTGAGTTACTACGGAGAATTCTTTCCTGGGTGCTGGCTGGTGAGTCTTTGCCCACATGCTCAGGGTTTAGCTGATCGCCATATTTGGGGTTGGGAAGGAATTTTCCTCCAGGGCAGATTGGCAGAGGCCCTGGAGGTTTTTCGCCTTCCTCTGCAGCGTGGGGCACAGGTCACTTGCTGGAAGATTCTCTGCAGCTTGAGGTCTTCAAACCACAATTTGGGGACTTCAATAACTCAGACATAGGTTAGGAGTTTGTTACAATAGTGGGTGGGTGAGATTCTGTGGTCTGCGCTGTGCAGGAGGTCAGACTAGATGATCATAATGGTCCCTTCTGACCTTAAAGTCTATGAGTCTATATGACAATGCGGGCTTTCACCTAGCAAATAACACTGATTTGTTTTTATATAGTGCTTTTCATCCATCGATCTCCAAGCACTTTACAAAGGAGGCCAGCGTGAAGGAGAGGAGGCTATGTCAGGGCAGAGTTAAGGTTACCATGTGCGGGCTGGGGTAGCGGTAAGGGAAAGCAACGCATCTGTGGGTGGGGCATGTAGGGCCATGTGGCTTAACTGTTTCATTTCCTTGCTCATGTGGGTTTTAGTCAGGCATGTTGCATGTGGACAGCAACCCTAACTGCTTCACAGCAAAACACTTTGCCTGTTAATATTTAAAGGCCTGGAGCATCATTTACATCTAACTGCGAGCCAGATGTGGGATCAGGAAGGAATTTTCTCCCAGGCCAGATTAGCAGGGACGTTGTGGGGTGGGTGTCCCTGTGAGCTGCAATACTTTGGTCTCGTTTCAGTTGTAGGGTTTAGCGTGCGGGTGCTGCAGTTGGCCTGTACTAATCAATCACACATAGCACCAAGCACCATGAGATCCTGACACACCCACAATTCAAAGAGATAACAACCCCCCCAAGGTGCGGAGCAATGCAATGCCTCTGGGGCTGGGCAGCCAGCCCCTTTCACCACTGCTAAGAAAACAACTAAGATGCAGCCATAGAAAAGCGAGAGGGAGATGCTGCCCTTACGAGATGGTGCTCTTCAGTTTCTGCAGCAGGGTGCTGGGCTCTGTGGCATCCCCTCGGGAGTTTCCAGACTGCGAGCTTCCCTTTTTAGAGACCTTGGGACCAGCTTTGTCGTCAGCCATGACATTCAGCGACTGCCTAAAAGACAAGAGCCGTGAAAATGCAGCCCAGAACAGATCGCCTTGTGGCAGACGGCCACCCGACCGGTGCAGAAGTGCCATCTGTTATTACACACGAGTGCTCGGCCCCTTTTCCCTGCTGCTTGGGGAGAAATTGACAGCTTAGGGTGAGTCAGGTGTCACTGCCGAGGCAGAGGTCCGAAGGGAGAGTGGCAGTGTCCTGTGTTTGTGCAGCACCTCACACCTTGTGTGCAACTGGGGCTTGTCGATGCTGTCACAATATAGGGAGTCATTTTGCAAATAAATAAATGAGTGAAAATACAATTCACACTTGTAAGGCTGGTTAGGAGAGCTGGGAGCAAAGGCTGATGCCATCTAAGTTGGGGCCCAACTCTAGGGCCCCCATATCTGCATTTAGGCACCCAAATAAGGTATTAAGCACCCTCAATGCCCACCAACTTGAACAGAGCAGCTAGAGGGTTGCACTGCGGGATCGGGGCCAAGGAGAGGAGGTATGAGGGAAAGAGAATCTCACTGAAAGTATGAAAGGGAATTTTGGCTTCTAGTTCTGAAAGGAGAGTAGCACAGACAGACATGAAAGGCAGAGGCGCTCCCGCATGGAGACAGAGCTCTGCCTGGAAAGAGTTCCCTACCCTTGAATGAATGCAATAACCCCTGCTGGAATTTGACACCGGGGCCCAGATTCTTGCAAAAAGTGCCATGTGGTCATTAAAGACCCCAAGCAGTTAGGATCTCTCCCCTCCACACACACACCTTTCCTGGTAGGCCCCCACCCTGGAATCGCGTCTGTGGGCTTAGAACTCAATTGCAGGATTGTAAACCATTCCTATGAGTTTGTACAGCACCTAACACAATTGCTGACTGAGGCTACTGGACACTATCGCAATATGAAAATAATCAAAGGTAAAAAAATCAATGTCAGTAATACTGATATAGAACTTGAGCTGAGCGCACTGAAGAAATAACATTTTCTTATGTCAAGTGATTTTTCCAAGGTCGCCCAGCAAGTTGGTGGGTGTCAGAGCTGGGAACAGACCACTGCAGTCCCAGTGCCTAGGTCCCCTGTTCTGACCACTACACTGCACTCCCTCCTAGGGCCAGGATTTGAACCCGGGAGTCCTGACACTCAGCCCCAGCTCTGACTACCTCCGCCAGGCAGCGTTTCTCTTCTTGTCCTATTTCCCTTAAAAAAATATAAACAAAAAAAAATCAAATTAAATTAGCAAGACCAAAAGGTTTTTGCTGAGTTTTTCCCATTTAATGGCGAAAGTGAGTTTTCAGCAGAGCTCAAGGAGGCTCCATTAATAACCCTGCATTCAACAGAAGACTGAGGCTAATTTAATTATTAGTTTATACAAGAAATGTGCATGCAATGCTACAATTCTGCAAACCTCAGCTCTGGAGCAGCCTGCTTAGTTACAGACCCTGTATGGATACTTCCTTCTTCAGGGATAGGTGCTACTACTGAGAGGAAATCAATTAATGCCTGGAATGCCCCAAGGGGGAGTGTGGGGGGAATCCCACGAAGAGGGAGATTTAAATATCTGCAGGCGGACTGGGAGCCGCAGCTTCAGACCTGCCAATCCGCGCTCTGCCCAGGCTCGGGAAATCTCCCTCCTCCTGTCTCAATTTTTATTTTGCAACATGTGTTTCCAGATCTCATCACTGATTTTCAAGGGGCGGAGGGGGGGGGGGGGCGCTGAAATTTCGCACATCCACGCGGTCACAAGGTCTGACAGCAGAGCAATACCCAAACAGCCGGGCCCAGCCAAGACTATTATGTTCGGTTGGAAAAAAGCAGCTTCTTGTGCGCCTTTTAATTTATGATTTTGCAAGACCGATTTCCTCTCTCTGGAAGCGAGCGGCACTTTGTAACCCCCCCGCGCCCCCAGCCTGGGCTAGGTTGCACAGCAGAGAGAGACTGGGAACAAAACAAAAGCCACTCACCTACTCTCAGATCTCAGGGTCAAACAACCCCCCTCTAGAGCGAGTCAAACGGCCCAAGGTGCGTTTGCAGGGCTGGAGAAGCAGGAACACACCCCGGCCGCTCAGTCCGCTGCCAACCTGCCCCTTCTGCGCCCGATGCGCTGCCCCGTCTTGCCAGAGCCCCCCTGCAACATGTTTCAAGCCCCTGGCTGCCCTCCCTGCATCGCCAGCCGCTCTGGGTCGCTTCCCCCTCCCCGCCAAGCACCCAGCACAGGCACGTGCCACTGCAAAACAGAAAAGGAAAGTACCCAAGCCCCAATTACTCCCGCGGGGGGGGAGTGGGAAAAAACTCCAAAACCCACCCCCAAAATCCCCTGATTGCCGCCTGGTTTTTCTGATTGGCTCACACCCCTTTGATCTGCCTGGAAACTTTGGTCTTTCATTAATATGATTGGCCTTGGCTGGGTTTTCTACCCGGATACAAATCGGATGTGTCTGTTGATTGGCCGGCTGGATTTCAAGTCTGCCTAGTAACAAGCTGCGGTTTGGGAAAGGCAGGGGCGGGTGGAGGAGGAAGCTGGGAGGGAAAGTTGCAGTGCAGGCCTGTGGGAAGGTTTGGTCACAGGGCGAGTTGCGGGGGTCACAGCAGAAAGGGCTGATCCCTGTACCCTGGCAGAGAGCCTGTATGCAAAGCTATGCGCTGACACCACCCCATCCCTCACTATAAAGCAGGTCTCTCTGATCCTGCTGGCAATCCCTGACCTGCCACGTACAGCACCATGTAGCCAGACCCGACGTTATCTGGAGTTGTTTTTAAAGCCCCAGGTCCTGGAGGCATGTGATTAGTGGAGCCACTCAGCTTTTGTTCCATCTCTAGCTCTCCTGGTTGCAGAGGAAGGCATGCAACCGTGTCCAGAGTGCACCCTAAAAGCTCAGAAAGCAGCAGATGAGTAAAGCAAGGCCCAAATGTATTATTTTTAAAAAAAATGTTGTTTTTACACTAATGTCATTATTTTTGGAGGCCTGACTCAGGATTTTTGAAGGCTGGGGGTGAGGGGTGGGGAGTGGTACAAAAAAATACATCAGAACCCTCCCCCCATAATGATGAGGATTTTTTTAATTGTGATTTTTAAGACAAAGCGTAGGTGAGGTTCTGCCTGCCTTGTGGGGTTGTGTCTGTCTGTTTCTGGCCTTTAGACATCAAGAGTTTCTATCAAAATACAAGGGCCATGCTTTGTTTCAACACTGCAAGCAGCAAGCCTCACGTAGTCATGTGACTCTGGGAGCAGGTGCTTCAAGAAAAACACCATGGATCACAAGCACTGGCAACTGTGCAAAGCAAGTGCTGCTAGGCTGCAAGGACCAGCATTTTACAGCCACTTTGTGCTGCTGTGCTTGGGTGCTTCAGGGTGGGAGCACCCACAGAAAAAAAAATGAGTGCTTAGCATCCACTGGCAGCCCTGCCAATCAGCTCCTCCCCCACCCTTCCAGCACCTCCTGCCCGCCATGATCAGCTGTTCAGCGGCATGCAGCAGGCTCTGGGGGGAAGCGGTGGAGTGAGGGTCGAACACCTGTTGTGAACTCAGGAAAATGGCACCTCTGCTGGTGCGAATAGCTCCCTAAATGGATGTGATAGCAGGGCAGCAGTCCCAAGCAAGGTCAGTCCTGTGGTCATGGACTGCAAACAGAGAAGTTAGATAAAATCATATATATATATATCTCTCTTTGCTGGACGGTTGCATTGTAACACAACTTTGTTTCTTGGTATTCAGAACCCTGACAGACAAGAATCAAAAACAGAAAGAGACAAGGCAAGCTGATCCTTAAAAAAACCCCACCCCACTTTATCGTAGGCTGTCTGTCTGCAGAACTGACTCTGATCACATGCTTCCCAACAGAGCCCCCTGGCCTGCAAGCAGGACCAGGAAAACCCTTAGAATGTAAGGTGACAGCTTGTAATTTTTTACACTGTTTTCAATATGCCCCAGCAAGCAGCTGGGCGGGGGCCCTGACGCTCATCTCCGCCCCTTTCTATCAGCAGGGTAGAGCAGGAGGGCAGTCAGCATCTAAACCAGCTCGACATCCTATTACAGAGGGTACCAAAGTGGGGGAAAGCTATTTGCCCACAGCCAATCTCCCACTGCATCAGTGGTTCCTCAGGCTGACTTCATTTTCCCCTTCCTCTGGCATCAAGATCTATGGGGATGGGGAAATAATCTGGCACCTACATCTGTGGGGTGTGTCATGGGGTATAGAAACCCTGCACTGGACAGGAGGGGGTTAACGAGCAACTCTGGACTAAGGAGGCCCCACCCTTCATTGCATGCCAAGCATGCTGGGGTTGGAGGTGGTGTTTAAAAGGTATTCAGGCACTCAGTCTGGGGCTGGCAGGCCAATAGAAGGATGTGTTGTGAGAGGTCCAGGGGAGGACGTGAGCTGAGACTGTGAATGGGGGAGCTGCAGCACCTGGAGAATGGGACCAGGGCTGGAAGTCCGAAAGCACTCTCCAGGGATGGACGGCGGCTGGCTGGGATGCAACGGGAGGGAAGCCCTTATCCAGGGAAGCTGACCTGAGGCTGGCGCAAGGCACCACCAGGGTGAACAAAGCCAAACCAGTCTCCCAGCCCCCTGGGTCAGAACCTGGCAGAGTGAGAGGGCCCAGGTTCCCCTACCCTGCCGGGAGTGACACCCATTAGGCAGCAGATACTGCCTCCGGTGCCCAGGGGGAAATATCCTGGCACCTCCATCACAACATCTGTTCTGTTCTTACCTCACCCTCATTGCTGTCATATCTAAGCACCTTCCAGCTAAGTAATATAACTAACCCCATCATGCACGACTCCCTCTCGTTCATCCTCTCCCCATTGTGCATTGGAGTGGTTTGCTTTGGTAGGGTTTTGTTATTATTTGTTCCACGTGGCTCCAGGCCTGCATTAGAAAAGGCAGGCCGAAGTAGAGCATCTCACACAGGGAGTGGAAATGCAAGAGCACGTTGCCAAGAGGTTTGGGGCAAATGGAACCAAAGCTAAGCGGCCAGGTTTCCTGCCCCACAGATCATAACAGGGGTTCCCAATCCAAATTCCTGCTAGAGTGTCCCAGATGCTCACTCCTTTCGCCCAGCGTTCAGGTGAGAACTTCAGGATCAGACCCACAGAACCTGAATCAGGTGATCATGATGCTCTGAATTTAGAGCTCTTAGGTCATCTTTTTCTGTCAGCTGCCTCTGTGTCCAGAACCCAGCTAGAGACATTACACTAGCACAAACACCAGAGATTTTTAAGAATAAAGCATAGGCACTTTTCACGTGCTAGACACGCATGCACACGTTCATCTGAAGTCAGCCAGTCTAAGGAGCCAAGGCCTGCCTGGTCCCTAATCCAGGATGGAGGTATGACAAAGTCCACAGATAAGTGACTCATGCCAGAAATTCAAAATGCTGTGGATCCTTTAACCCTCAAAGTGAGAGGGAGGGGCACCAAATCCAACTCAAGAGTGCTGATTCTTGGGATATTTGAGAAGGCGTAAGCCCAGGGTTAGTGTTGGCTGTGAGGCAGACTGGCCTCGTATATCAAAAATGTATATATAAAAAAATCAAACCCCAATATTTTGATTTTAAAATCTTGTGGCTCTGACCAAGCAAAAATCTGACTTTTCACCCACATTGCATGTGCCAAAAACGCTGTTCAAAGTTGAGCTACTGCCCACTCAACTATGCAAGAGAAAGTTATAAGCGTCTGTCTGAAACAGGAACTCTCTCTCAGTGCATGGGTGGAAGGAATGTGTGATTAGAGTTTTTTCTACAATTTCAGTTCCAATTTTTTGCTGACTTTGCCATTTTTAGATCATTTTTGAGTCAGGGTTTTTGTAAGACGGTAGAGATGACGTCTGTGGGCTGACACGTAACCTCACATGGCTCAGATTACCTATAGACCTACTGACTGACTAGATATACTTATAGATATGTGGACTTTTCTGGCCCAAAATTACTGGAACAAGGAGGTTCATGGCATAAAGGTGACCCCATCAAATCCCTCTGGGTAATGCCCATGACTTAAAATGGGGAGTGCTTCATTCTGATTTGCCAGAGATGTAGTCTCCATATTGCCTTCAAGTTGGGAACAATTTGACCCTCCCTCTAACCGCTGTTTGGCTGAAACATAAATCCATCAAGTGGCATTGAGAGTGAGAATATACCATGTTGATTTTGAGGCTGATGGCTAAAGAAAACTCCCTCTTGCTAAATCATTGCACGAAGCTTACAAGGAACTGTTTCTTCCCACAACCTGCAAACTTGATTAATTTGAATTAACCCACTTTCTTTGAATAGGATTTGTTTATATGGACTTTATTTTATGCTTTCGTTTCATTAATAACACGTATAAACTTGGTAACCTAGGTGTTCTGGCTTTGTCTTCCCCAGACAACAGGCTGCTGGACCTGGGATAGATAAAAAAGACCATTGCATGACCCAGCTGGTGGTCCACACAACCTTTTTGTAGTCCTCCCACAACTAGTGGCCAGACAGGAGCACAGCTAGATTTGAAAGAAAGTTGATGGACTTAGTGACAATTTATTTGAATAAGTAACATGGGTTCCAGAATCTTTGGCATGGATACCGACCTTAAAGCTGACCTAGTCATCCAACTACCAAGGTGTTTATCTGAGTGCCAGACATCCTGGAGGTCCCTCCATCACTAGCTGGCACTTGTTCTGAAAACTGCTGACTGGTCAGGATTTAAAACAAAAACAAAAACATAAAGCTGGAGACGGAGCTTTGCCAGAACTAGAGTTCCTGTCTCCTTGGCTTATGCTCAGGTGACTGGGTCCTACAGTCACACACAGCTGCTCCTGGCTGAAATGCACCTAGATCTGCATTTTGCTGATGAAACCAGACTAGGAGTAGAGATTTTACATGGTGCGTGGGATCAGAAAGGTGTTTGGTTTTAAATCGTAGGTGGAAGGGCCTCACTGTTTTTACAATTCATTTTTACCCATCATCTGTGCCAGGCCCCTCTCTGCTTGCGCCAGTAGCATTCACTGCGAGCAGGGCTGGCTCTAGGCACCAGCCAAGGAAACAGGTGCTTGGGGCAGCCAATATCAAGGGGCGGCACGTCCGGGTCTTCAGTGGCAATTCGACAGCGGGTCCCTCAGTCCCTCTCGGAGCAAAGGACCTGCCGCCGAATTGCCACCGAAGAATGGAGCTGCACGATCGTGCTGCCACGGCTTTTTTTTTTTCCGCTTGGGGTGGCTGACTGCAAGCAGCACTTCAGAGATCACCACTTGTACCCTCTGCCATTTGCTCTCCTCCTCAAGCAGCAGCCCCTGTTCACTGGCATCCGCCACCCGTAGCAGGTGGTGGTAGTTGCCTGTGTGTGTGTTTTTTCCCCATGTGCCGTACCAGCTGAGTGCTGATCGCCAGCCCAGCAGACCTCGATAGCATTACTCAGAAAGACCACAGACTCGGTTCGATGGCAAAGGCTCGGCCAGGTTTATTGCTAACAAAGCACAGTTCTAGCACCCTGGCTCAGTGGTTACAAGTACGCTAAAACACATCTATGCCCGTCACAATAGATCAGCTTAATCAGCACTGGGACTTTCTGCTGCCCCCTAGGCCGGACAAAGGCACCCCTCCTGTGATTTCTCTTTTATATGTTAATACAAACAGTGACATGTGACACCTCTGACATGGTTACTTACCAACCCTACACCTCGTACCTGTTGGCTCAAACAAAACATCTCCATTCATAGTTCTGTCCTCCCATCCTTGTCTTATGTGGGATCAGTGTGTTTCTATACCATTTTCCAGGAACGTGTCCATACCATAACTTTATGTTGGGTAGCAAAGAGTCCTGTGGAACCTTATAGACTAACAGACCTATTGGAGCATGAGCTTTTGTGGGTGAATACCCACTTCATTGGATGCAATGGACTCTTTGCTGCTTTTGCAGATCCAGACTAACCCAGGGCCAGTGCTACCATTTAGGCGAACTAGGCGGTTGCCTAGGCCGCCAAGATTTGGGGGATCCAAAAAGTGGTGCCCCCACCAAAAATTTTAAAGCCATTTCAGCAGCTGCTGCGCTGGGAAGGAGAGGGAATCTGAGCTGCTGCTGGCAGCCTAGAGGTTCCCCTGGGTCAATCGCCACCTGCAGTCTGGGGGTTCCACCGCGCAGTCGCAGCTTCTCTTCTCCCGCCTCCCAGGCTTGCGGCGCCAATCAGCTGTTTGGCGCCACAAGCCTGGGAGGAGAATTAGAGCGGAGGCAGCGTGCTCGGGGAGGACATGGAGCAGAGGTGAGCTGGGGTGGGAAGGTACTGCATGGCTCCCCGGGGCAAGGGGGTGGGGNTTATACGAATACCTAGTGCCTAGGACTTCTTAGGACTGCCTGTGTTTTTAGCAATGCCAGGCACGTTTTTGCCAAGTTTATGTACCAGACAGCGAACCCGTAAACAGGCATTTGCTTTATGACAGGACCTGACTTTTGCTTATAGCCTGGCTATTGCTGACATCGGTTCAGGCCTCAGGCCTTGAATTCCAGGCTCTCTCTTTCTGTTACAAGAG
The DNA here is from genome assembly GCF_003597395.2 of Chelonoidis abingdonii. Taxonomy (NCBI): domain Eukaryota; kingdom Metazoa; phylum Chordata; order Testudines; family Testudinidae; genus Chelonoidis; species Chelonoidis abingdonii. The sequence continues at coordinate 51,976,045 of NC_133779.1, read as the reverse complement.
CATACCCCTTAAGGCCATTTCTCCCTCCAGCAAGCTGCAAACCTATTTGTTCTGTTCTAATCTCCTTTCTACCTCATGTCTTTGTAATTTCCCTACATGCCAGGCCTGTGCTCATTGCTAGAAGGGCAAATACAATAGCATTGCTTCAGCGTTGGTTAATTCAGAGGAGCCTCTTCATCATCCCTCCTGTTTCCTATGGGGGTTCCTCAGGGATCTGTCATTTGCCCCCTTTCTATTCTTCCTCTGCACCAGTGGTTCTCAACCATGTACCCCTGGGGGGTCTCAGAGGTCTTCCAGTGGGAACATCAACTCATCTAGATATTTGCCTAGTTTAACAGGCTACATAAAAAGCACTAGTGAAGTCAGTACAAACTAAAATTTCATAGACAATGACTTGTTTATACTGCTCTATATACTATACACTGAAACGTAAGTACAGTATTTCTATTCCAATTGATTTATTTTATGAGAAGGGAAGCAATTGTTTAGTAATAGTGAGCTGGGACACTTTTGTAGTTGTATGTCTGATTTTGTACGTTTTTAAGTGAGGCGAAACTTGGGGGGTCCACAAGACAGATCAGATTCTTGAAAGGGATACAGTAGTCGGCAAAGGTTGAGAGCCAGTGCTCTGCACCCTTGTCGCTGGGTGATCTTGTTTGCAAGCAGAACTTCATTTACCCTCAGAGGCTGATGACCCACAGATCTGCCTACCCACTCTGGGCTGGTCTCGTTGAGGCCCAAGGACCCCTTGATGCCAACTGGCAGAAGGGTACATAAGGGGTACAGGGATCCTCTGGGTCTGATATTTACAAGCTAGTCTGCCTAAGAATGTAATATAAAGTGTCTGATGAAAGCAGGTGTCTCACTGGTCCACAGATGCTGAGTTTTTCTTTTCCCAGGGGTGCCCCACCCCCACTCTGCCCTGAGACCCCGCTCCTACTTTACCCTCTTCCCCAAGGCCCCACTCTCACTCCACCTCTTCCCACCCCTGCCCTGCCCCCTCCCTGAGACCCCATCTGCTTGCTGCTGTCTGCCCTCCCTCAGGCCCCTCACTCCGTTGCCAAACAGCTGTTTGGTGGCACCTCCAATCAGCTAATGGGTGCACTGCCAAACAGCTGATTGGGGGTGCCACCCCCCTATTTTTTTCAGCACCCCCCTATTTTTTTTCTGTAGTGCTCCAGCCCCGGAGCACCCACAGAGTCACTGCCTATGCACTGGTTAGCAGAATCATTGTGTGATGTATGTGTGGAATATCTGTGAAGGGTAATACCTAAGGCCCTACCTGTATCGCGAGAAGATTTTCAAATAATTTCAGCTGAATTGTGGACAAGACGCGGAAAATTGTAGAAAAGTAATAAAGTAATACTGTATTAATTGCAGTAATTTGGACAAGCCAGAGAAGACCTGTTTGTTTAAGAAAAAGGTGCTGGAATAATATAAACACTCGAGTATTATGCCATGCCTGCTTTTTTTTTTTTTTTTTTTGATATCAGACATTTTGCTGCCATATTCCAGTGTGGGGCTGACAGCCAGAGCCCCAGCTGCTGTCTGCTCAGGTAAATGGCCTTCTGCTGCACTAATGGGGGCGTAAAGTGTGTGTTGCAAACCTCAACATGAGTGCAAAATTGTGGACTGTGCAAAGTAAACTGATTAAAATCAGAACTGCAATGGAAGCCTAATATTGAGGGATCTGCAATTTCCGCAGTACTGCAAATTAAGTAGGGCCTTAAGTTACATCTATATGCTAAAAATTATTCCCTACAGGTCTGTGAATTAAGGCAGGTCACCAAAAGGTGATCCACACACTCGTCTCAGGCAGCGAGGAAGAGGGGCTTATCGCACTCTAGCTGGTCACATGCAAATTGAGTACAGTATTGAATGGTTCACAAGGGCCCCACATTTACATCCTGAGCAAAATGTTAATCAATAGATTGTGGGGGCTGCAGGAAAAAGCAAACAAGTGTGATCCTGGTTAGGAGAAAGAATTAACTTTTGAAACTATAACTGCTGTGCAGCTTCCAGGTATTCCTTCCATCCGGGAGGTCAAGCTTCCAGCAGGCTTGATCTTTATGAGAAGGGAGCTCACCCAAAATGGTTGAAAACACCAGGAAAAGGTCTTGGGGTAAGCTAGGGGACAGGGGAATGCCTTGTGAGTAAAGTTTAGGCTCTAACAAGTGTGTTATGGTTTGTTTCCAAAAGTCTTACTTTCTATAACTTGACTCTGTTCTTTGTTAATAAACTTATTCTTGTTTTCACTATAAATATATGTGAGTGCTGTGTGGTAAGCAGCGTGAATTGAATCAGTGGGCATGTGTTGCTCCTTGGGAGGAGAGGCTCTAAGAGCTCTGTGAGTGTTCAGTGGAACAGGCCGGGGGCTCTGGAGGACTCGAGGGCTGGTGTGGGCCTATTGTTGGCCTGTACCCAGAAAGCAAAGAAGCCAGGAGTGGGAGTGCACCTGGGAGGCAGTGCTTGCATTCCCAGAGGCTGGTGGAGAAGGGGCAGGGCATGGGCGGGTCCTAGGAGAAAGGGTGGGGTGGGGGTGTTCAGTTTTATGTGATTAGGAAGTTGGCAACCGTAATTCGGACCCATAACTTGGGCACCCTATCTTCAACTCAGCCCTCTCTGTACATCCTTACATTCAGGATGCATCTAAAACTTGCCAGTTCTTCCTGCGTCACATCTTTAAGATTTGGCCTTTCCTTGTCATCCACCCCACTGGAGCTCCCATGCAGGTCCACATCATCCTGCTTTTCAGCCACTGCACCCTCCTCTTCTCCAGCTTGGATGAATCCCATCCTGCCCCCTGCCCATGCATTCAGAATGCTGCAGCGAAGATCGCTTTTCTGGCTTGCTCCTCCCCCTTTCACTGCATCACCCCTCTCTCTGCAGCCCTGCTCCCGCTCCCTTTCTCCACCCATCAAACACAAGTGACTTGTCTTTACTTTCATGGCCTAGCCCCACCTACCTCTCCTCTCCTTTATTACTGACAGCAGAGACCATCACAGTAATGTGTCCGCACAGCACGGTCCGCACACCGTGGGGCCATGCTCCGTGACTAGGGTCCCGGATCACTGTCAGAACACAGTTCATAACTAACTGCCTCCCTGCCCCCTATGTATCACCCACAGGCAAAAGGGAAGTGGTTTCCTCTTGGTAGTGGTGGGCTGAAACTCATGCCAGGCTTCCAGGGGAAATGGAGATTTCAGTGTGTGCCGCTAGCGTAATTGACAAGAAAGAAGCAGCTTGCAGAGCTCTGGCAAGAAGGTTAAGGTGACAATGATTTGGGGAACTGAAAGCAGTAATGGAGTGCAGCCCCCACATCTCTGTAACAAAACCAGGGTCAACAGGCTTGGTGGGCCAGCGTTCCGAAGGTTTGTTCTTTGCAGAGGAACGTGTCCAACTCTAAGGGGTTCTTACCCCTCGCTGGCTGCTGCAGAGTCTTCCCAGCCCTCACTGACTTGTCCTTGCCTGGTAGACAATGCTGAAGAGCAATGCTAGGAAGCAGCTGATTGCAGCAGGTGACATGCGGACATAGGTTGCCATTTAAAAAGAATACTCCGTGTCTGGCAATAGTTACCACTGGTGCTCTGAGACACTTCACTCTGCCATTAGGGCAGACCTCTGTGGAAATAAGTGGCAAATGCTGACATTTTAAACGGCAGGTGAGTTATTTGCCTTGAGTTAAAATCCACATGAAAGGCTTTGTTCCCTGCCCGCCCATCCCTGAACATTCCCCACATCAGAACACCAGACTTTGTATGGACTTCAGTTGTAGGTTTCACCTTGGCAGCTTGCTAACCTAGAAATATGCTTTAGATCTTTTGTTCTTTGAAGTGTTTTCCTTCTGTCACGAGCTCTATCACAGCCCAGGAAGGCAGATCATATCCAGGAGTCCAAGGGAGAAGGCTGGCAAGAGATGACGTTTGTCTCTAGGTTTTAATTCAAAGTTGTCCTTACTGCCGAAAGAAAAACCCTGGAACTGAAAAATCATCCAGAAGTCGTCACCTCATCAAGAGGCTTGGAGCAAGTGGAAGACAGAGAGCATTTGCTGCAAAGGGTGCACGTAGCTCCACCTGTGAGTGCTAGGATGGGAATGCTAGGATGGGAATGTGGGAGAGTTTGCGGGAGTTCAGTATCACTGTCTAGGAAGTCCATGGCAAAAGGCTGGAAGAGCAGAAACTAGATCCTGTTTAGATGGAGGGTTTAATCCAATTTATACCAGTTCAAGTCAGGCTGGAGCGAGACCAGAGGAGGAGGCGAAGTCTGGCGTTCAGCAGCCAAGGTCTGTCGAGGCTTCGCCCATGCACAACTTCTGGGGCACCCCTGTGGTTAAGTAGGGAGAGTTGCAAATCAGAGGGCCACAGTGTACTGGCATGGTCTATTAACACTGAGTTAGCTGGTCAAGCTTGATGTTAAGAGGATATTTGATGTGTAGTGATCAAGTTAGAGCCAGTCTAGCACAGATAGGGCAGTTTAGTGTTAGAGCGGGTAACTGAAACTTCTAGATACACCTTTTAAATCTTGGTCAGACGATCCGGTCCCGATAAGATATTTATATGACTCTTACGTGTTTCTGGATTAC
>NC_133779.1:51944116-51949973 GCF_003597395.2 Chelonoidis abingdonii | reverse complement strand
GACACTTGCATCTTTTGAAGGTATGCCAAAGTCCTTGTATAACTGATAAGCTCCTCCATATGTTTCATGCAAAAAGTGTTTGTCATTCAATGACAAGATGCTCAGTCCAGCTGCAGAGCATGGAGGAGGAAAATTTTGAAATGTGCTTACACTAACCTGGCATGTCAGGAAGAAGCCAACCGTTCACCTTCTTGCTGGGGACTTGAACCACCTTCTCCGCTGCCCAGTCTCCATTCTGTACAAGAGTAAACATAATATTCCCTTGCAGTAAGTCAGTAAGAACCCAGTTATATATGACAGAGGCAGAATAAGCATGTGCTGGTGTGTACCTAGCAGACACAAAGGTACTCCAAATAAACGTTAACAATTGATGTGAACAGTAAATAGGGAACTAATTAGAAACACAGAGTTAATGATTATATATCTGTCAATACTAAAAATAGAAGCATTGTTCATCGGACCTGAACAATAGCCTAGGTTTGGGAGCATAGCCATGGAGTTATGTCTACACTACAGATGCTACGGTGGTATAGCTACTGCACTGCAACTGTGCTGCTGCACTGTAGACACTGTAGTTAATCACTTCACTCCTCTGAGAGGCAGTAGCTAGGCTGATGGAAGAATCAGTTGATCTAGCCGTGTCTATACCAGGGCTCAGGTCAACTTAAAACTAAGTCTCTCAGAGGTAGAATGTTTCACATCCTATACAATGTAGCTAAGTCAACCTAACTGTTAGGTATAGGCCAGGGACAGGGGGATATATACATGATGGGTTAGGAGGCTCTGTGCAGTCTATGGAACTGAGGCTATATCTCCCCAACATGAGGCTTGCAGAAGCCTGTAGTACAGGCCATAAAGAACATGGCAAGAAAAATACAGTAGCCACTGGGCAGTTAGTTCACCACAAAGAGTCTAGATAATTATCCACGCATATAGAAAAAACAGTTTAATTCCATTAAAGCTGTTCTCTAGATCCATCTTAAGACGTAAAATGAATGTCCCTTATATGAACTCCATCCTGTATTTAGCTGTGACAAAGTACTTTTCCCAGACCTGAAGAAGAATTCTGGGTAAGCTTGAAAGCTTGTCTCTTCCACCAACAGAAGTTGTTGCAATACAAGATATTACCTCACCCAACTTGTCACCTCAAATTAACGCCACGAACAAGAACACTATTGTAAGAACAGGTTGTTTGGCAAGACCTCTCCAAGCCACCCAGTTCTCAAGAGCCAAAGAGTTAATTTTAAAGTGGCTAGTGGTTGAGGGCATATTATTTCACATGGGGATATTGACTCTTGTTGGGTTCCCAATATAGCAAGTTTTGGATTTATTAACTACCTTTTAGTTTCCAAATGCCCACTGGCTTGTAAAGGCTCTGGCAGGCTCAGTAGACACTGAGAATTTCTACAATGCAAGTGCAACTCAGCCAAAGACAGACAACATTAGGAGCTGGTGAGAGCTCCCAATATAAGTTGACATTGGCCTATTGATTTCCTCAGGGAACAAGTAGTATTTTCCTGGGCCTTCTAGAGCAAAGATTTGGCTCCTACCCAGGGCCCTTCTGGGAGATGTGCTGCTTCACAGAGCCATACAGCTTGGTCAACCTGGATGCAACACAAAAACAGATGCTGCCCAAATCTATCCTAACTGAATTCCATTGTCTAAGTGACCCATTGTCTAAGTGGCTTTCTGAAACGTGCTCATGTTGAACCTTGCCTTCTGTCACACGGCAGCTGCTAGAGCGCTTACCCCCGTCTTGTAGAAGCGATGGATTGCACTACTCAGAGCACAGCCAACATATCCCTCTGCTGCGTCGGGATTGTGGAGGAATCTGATTTCCAGAGGGATGGAGTCTTCCCCCAGGTCAATTGATTGAGTGAAGACATGGGTGGCCAGTCACACCGTTAGGTGACGGCATAGCTACCTGAGAGATCAATTCAATAAAAACAAAAATAAAGTCAGGAAAGTTATTTTAGAAAGTGAGAACAACTAATTCCAAGAAATGCAGACAGACAACTAAACAATAAATGCCTCTGGCAAGGAGAGTTATGCAGCTGCAGCCCTACACTAGAGTGAACATGGAACAAGAGGAAGACCCAGGACAGGACTGCCTTACCAAGAAATGGGGAAAAACCATTAACAGAAAATGTGGAAATGGCAGAAGTCAAAATGACTTTTTGCTTCAGTTTTACCAAAACTGCGGCAACTGAACATCTAACAACTGAAGCTAGTGAAAAGAAGTAACATCAGAAGGTCAAATAGAGAAAGAACAAATAAAAAATTACTTAGACCAAATTATGGTTCAAGCACCAGAGCCTGATGAAATACATCCTAAGGATACTTAAGGAGACCGACTGAGGAATAAATAGGCATTTCAGCGAAATTATCTTCGAAAAGTCATGGAAGACGAAGAGATCACCGAGGACTGAAAAGGGCAAATATATAGTACCACCTATAAAGGGGAATAAGGACAACCCAGGGATTTACAAGACAGGACAGCTTAATTCAAGTACCCGAAAGATAATGAAAGGGCAGACTAATCTTAAGCAATGCGCATCTTGCTATAATTACCGATAAAGGAAGAAACTCAAAAACAGCGCGATTAGCACACGAGATTCGATCAGCATGGATTGTCAAGAACAAATCATGTCAAAGACCACCTAAAAAGCTCCTGCTGCACAGGAAACAAGCTTTTGTGGCTGAATGTGGAAGGAGCGGAGAATGAAAGAACAATGCTCAATGCCTAACAGATCCACTCGGTAGATTCTTCTTATTCTTATGTAGAAGTGGACCATTCTTGATCATGTCAATGCCAGTGCAGAACTGTCTCGATCAAATCACCAACGAGCGTGAGAGACATTACCACTAGAGCTTACGCAATGAAGCTAGCGACGAGCCATAGGTGGCGTGCGCACCTGATAACCCGCAGATTTGTACAAAAAACTCGCGCGTACCCCAAAACAGAGCAGTCATATTCACCGGCGACTAACATCCTGGCCCATAGTCTACACCAGCTGGAAGGGATATCAAGTCCAGTCCTGAACAGATGGGTTCGGGGTCACCAATTCGAAGTTCAATATGTTATCGGTCACAGCTCAATACTTATGGAGTACATGCATAGAGAGCTACACTTTCTCTGTGCAAAAGGGCGCACGTACAACCAAGCGGGAGAGGATGCATAACTGCGCTAAGCAGTTGCAGGCATAGAGGATTACACAAAGTCCACACACTGATCTGACAAACTGGAGGAATGCCTGAAGTATAAAAGAAATTCAAATAAGGGACAAATGCAAAGTACATCCATTCGGGAAAGAACAATAATGCCAACATAAAATTGGGAAATGACTAGCCAAAAGAAAGGAAGTACGTGGAAAAGAGATGGGGATCAAGTGATCACAAACGTAATATGTAGAGTCACAGTGTAACAACTGTGCAAAAAAAAAGCAACATTATTCGGGATGTATTAGCGGACTTTGTAAGCAAACACAAAAAGTAACTTACCACTCACCTGTCTTGCAAAAGAAGAGATTTCAACTTGATGGCTACTCATAGTGGGTCGCTCTCTATTTACACTGGGCGCCCCGCTCTTTCACAAGAAAGAATGTGGAACCGTATCAAGTCACTCAGTCAGAAAGCGAGACCAAAAACTAATTAAAGGTCAAGAAACATAGATCTGGAAAGATTAAGAAATTGGTTTGTTTAGGCTGGAGAAGAGAAGACTATGAGGGACATGAGAATTTTCAAAAGTAACATAAAAGGTGTTACACGTGAGGAGGGAGACAAAATTGTTCTTGTTTAACCTCTGACTGACAGGAACAAGAAAGCAATGGGCCCTTAATTGCAGCAAGACGGTTTTAGGTTGGACATGAAGGCCAAAAAACTTCCTGTCACGGTAGCTATAGGTAAGGCACTGGACATTGGAGAATAATTGCCTACAACACGGAGCAATCACTTAAAGGAGACTTTTAAGAGCAGGAAAAATGGATATAGACAGACATGAGCAAGCCTGCCGTCAAGGAGGTCTACCGAGTAAAGATAAACTTAGGAAATGCAAACGCGTTACCCCACCTTTGGTCCTTGTTGCCGTTCCTCGAGATGTTGCTCATAGCCATTCCAAAAACTTAGAAGTCCAGCGACTCGGCGCTCTTCCGCCCACACTGTCGAGGGAAGATAACTAAGAGACACGCCATCAAGTCAAGTCGAACTCAGAAGGGGGGTGGTATCCTCTGTGGGTCCAACCCCGCGTAAAGATGGTATGAAAAGTTTCAAGGGTTCTTTAAATAGAAGAGCACAGGGTATAGCAAATGGACCTGATATTCTTCTTAACTTATATAACCATCGGCAAGTGCCAAAATCTTCAAACCTCAGTTAAAAATGCCGACCAATAGTGGCCACAGATGAGCCGGAACTGTCAAGGCAATCAGATTTGTCGGGTCAGTAGATCACACAGACACCCTGGCGGCTCACACACAGCCCACTGAGTGGTACCCTTGTGCAAGGGTAAAAACAGAGAAAGAGACCGAGTTCAACAGGGAACGGCAGGAACAAGAGGGAGTCCTCAATTCACATGGATCCCTTCAGGTCTGAACACCCCAGTTAGCATGATACGAGACTTTTCCAAAAAGCAGATAGAGGTGGTCTCCAAATTGTGGGTATGTGACTATCTCCACGGAGGTATACGAGAAGAAACAAGATGATCTTTGGTGAGGGGAAGACAGACAAACTCGAGAACTGCCCTTTTTGGTCCTCCTCACAGCTGGAATTCGACACTGAGGTAACAACGCTCCTCCATACAGCCCCTCCCTTGTTGGGGCCACTAACACTCTAGTTCATATGTGTGCCCAAGGTTTGCTGGAAGTACTCAAATCTTCTGATTTCAACCGACGAAGTACGTTGCAAACCAGGCTAGAGGAAACACAATTGTGCACAAACACTATTAAAACATCATGAACATGAGCATATATGAAGCAACCACAAACGACTATCACTCGAACAAAAGAAGCAACAAGAGTAGACTGCAGAGTGAAAACTCGTAGTCACATCTGTTTCTCGGTGTTTCTATTTCTATAACACTGAAATCACAGAGTCAAAAGAGTCATGTGATCTTTTAAACGAGCACACGGTGTACACACACTAGCTCGCAGCACAATCTTTACATGACATCCCCTCTGTACCACTACGCCGTTTATGAACACTGAATGTATCCTAAAATGTAGGAATCACAGCGCCCACCAACATATCAACTTTGGCTAGGTTTACGGGTAACGCTTACTTTATTAGCTATCCACCTTTGGGGTTAAGACCCAAGATTGTGACCAAACAGTACACATAAAACAAGGGGATGAAGGGAAAAAAACGGCACAACAACAGCGAGCACTGGCTTGCACTAGAGCAATGATGTCTTGCTTTTGAACTAACTCATTTGGAACACGCATACTCTTTTTCTAAAGTACCGCAAGGAGAAGTCCCTTGGATCCAGTCCCAGCTTTAAGTGTGAAAGCTAGGTCCCCACCCAAATGCGCGGTACCACCCACTGGAACTTTCCCCAATCTTATAAACCCTGACTGATTTTGTCAAAATCTCTCACAACTATGAAAACGTCAGATGACAGCATTCCTCGAAGAAGGCGCATAAAAGAAACACCCAGCATCCCAATACACCCAGCCCCAGCAGTAATAAATGTATTAGCGAAGCGTCACATATCTTGATGAATTAAAGTATTAGAAAGAACGTCTGACACCTAGACTATTATTCCTTTATACTTGGATATAAGGTTCTGTCACGAGATTTAGCTAGAGAAAGATCACGCAATACCCATTTTTTGCGACACTCAAGACTAGTTGGGGGACTGCAAATC
>NC_133779.1:51903437-51944016 GCF_003597395.2 Chelonoidis abingdonii | reverse complement strand
ATGTGCGTGCAGCCATGTGACCGAGGAGGCCAAGGCAAGTGCGGGCAGAGATTGTTGGAAAGCTTTGAAGTCTTTGTACAAGGGAGACTATAGTCTGAAAACGAAGTAGAGGCAAACTGGCTGTTGCAAGAGTGGAGTCCAGCATGGCTCCGATGAACTCTATCCTCTGCGTAGGCACCAGAGTGGATTTTTCTAAATTGATTATCAGGTCTAAATGCAAGAATAGGTCCTTGATGATGGTCACATGACTGGTGACTTGTGCCTCAGAGGTCCCTCGGATAAGCCAATCATCGAGGAATGGGAAGACATATGACGATGTAGGGAAGCGGCAACTACCGCCATACACTTCATGAATACCCAAGGGGCCGAGGAGAGGCCAAAGGGAAGGACGGTGAACTGATAATGTTGATGATTCACCACAAAGCGTAGATACCGTCTGTGCGGGGGGTAAATTGCAATGTGGAAATATGCGTCCTTCATGTAGAGAGTGGCGTACCAATCTCCGGGATCCAGGGAAGGAATGATGGTTCCCATGGAAACCATGTGGAACTTGAACTTTTTTATGAATTTGTTCAGTCCTCGCAGGTCTAGGATAGGCCGGAGGCCCCCTTTTGCCTTGGGGATTAGGAAATATTGGGAATAAAACCCCTTGCCCTTTAATTCCTCCGGTACCTCCTCTATAGCCCCGAGTGTAAGGAGCCTCCAAACCTCCTGCAGGAAGAGTTGCTCGTGAGAGGGGTCCCTGAAGAGGGACGAGGATGGGGGTTGGGAGGGAGGAGGAGAAAGAAACTGAAGATGGTATCCAAGCTCCACTGTGCGTAGGACCCAAAGATCCGAAGTTAATTGGGACCATGCAGGGAGGAACGGGGAAAGGCGGTTGTTGAACTGAAAAGGATCCTGGGAGGCAATTGGTACACTGCTCTCGGGCGCACCCTCAAAAGTTTGATTTGGGTCCTGCTGTTGGCTTGGTGGGACCGGAATTGTTACCCCCTTGAGGTCCAGACTGACGTCTGCGGTTGGCACGACCTCGTCTTCTGGTAAAATCTTGCCTCGGCCTAGGCGGGGGGTATGGGCACTGAGGTTGGGAGCGGAAGGACTGTCTTTGAGTCTGTGACGTATGCATTCCCAGCGAATGCATAATTACACGGTTGTCTTTTAGACTCTGAAGTCTAGGATTCGTCTTTTGTGAGAACAAGCCTTGGCCATCAAATGGTAAGTCTTTGTATAGTATGTTGAAGTTCAGGTGGCAGGCCTGACACTTGCAGCCATGATATACGTCGCATGGCTATTCCAGAGGCGACCGTTCTAGCTGCCGAATCGGTGGCATCCAGCGAGGCCTGTAGGGAGGTCCGCTCTACTCTCTTTCCTTCCTCCAGGAGTGCTTTAAATTCCTGGCGGGAGTCCTGTGGGACCAGCTCTGTAAACTTGCCTACCGCGTCCCAGGTGTTGTGTTGTACCTACTCAGGAGAGCTTGTTGGTTTGCTACCCTGAGTTGGAGACCTGCCACAGAATAGATTTTCCGTCCCAACAAGTTCATTCGTCTGGCCTCCCTTGATTTAGGTGCAGGGGCTTGTTGGCCATGGTGCTCCCGTTCATTGACTGACTGTACAACTAATGAACAGGGAGGGGGGTGGAAATATAGGTACTCATACCCCTTGGAAGGTACCATGTATTTCCGTTCGACCCCTCTGGCTGTGGGCGAGATGGATGTCAGGGACTGCCAGACGGTGTCTGCTCTAGCCTGGATCGAATGGATGAAGGGGAGAGCCACTCTAGTTGGTGTCTCCGCCGACAATATACTTATTACCAGGTCTTCCACCTCTGGAACTTCCTCTACTGGCAAGTTGATATCTTGGGCAACATGCCACAGCAGGTCCTGGTGTGACTTGAGGTCAGTCGGAGGCGTGCCCGATGATGACGTCCCCGCTACTGCCTCATCCAGAGAAGAGGAGGATGACAGCCCAGGAACGAGTGGCTCCTGTACTGACTCCTGATCCTGGGGGACCTCCGGAGCCGGAAGATCATGTGGGTCCGGTGCATGAGTATGAGCTTCCTCCGTACAGCCGGGGAGGTCTGCTAACAGTGGCCTCTGGCACGCGGTGTTCTGAGGGACTGGAGCGTGATGGACCAGTGGGTTCCCCTTGGGCTTGGTGATAAGCCCAAGGTGTCCAAAAGGACCACTGATGAGATCCCTGGTCTGGGCCATGGGTGTGAGTATCCGAGTCCCCATATGAAGCACTGTCCGCATGGGATGAGACGGATGGATGACGAGAAGGGCCACGGAGGAGCTGAGGCCGCAATTGGACAGGGCTCTGTGCGTCCATGCGATCCTTCTCTACGCAGTATCAGAGAACGGTACCAGGAGTCATACCGTGCTGAGAGTGAGACTGGGACCTGCGACCAGCGCAATGCTGGAAGGTCGACTGGTGCTTTGATTCTCTGTGCTGAGACCGGCTGCGAGAGGTACGGTGCCGTGAGCAGGTGCCGGGACCTGGACCAGTGCCGAGAGTATCGGTGGACGGCGACCGGGATCTCGAACGGTGCCGCGAGTACGACCAGGTACTAGATGGAGAGTGGTACCGGGACTGCGAGCGGCGTCGGGATCGGGATTGATGACGGGACCGAGAGTGCCTGTGGGACCTGGATCGACCACTGCGACGTTCAGTGGCACTGGGTGAGGATGGTCTCATCATGGCGGGCTTGCCTAACGATTGAACAACCCACACCGGCGGTGCCGGGGGTTGAGGCAGCTCGGCTCCGTCAAGGCAATCAACTCCCGTGCTGTGGAGAACGTCTCCAGCATGGAGGGCATGATAAGCTCAACCACTGGCGTGTGCCAGGGAGCTGATAGGCACCGGACTCGACAGCTCTTGTGAGACCGGAATCAATGGTGCAGAAGACTTCGGTGCTGCGCAGTTGGCGGTGCCAGGCGGTCCAACTTAGTTGTATGCTCTGACTGCGGCGCAGATACAGGAGCCATGTAGGAGTCTTATGCTTCTTGCTCCTTGGGGAGAGAGAGCGGTGCCGGGCAGGAGCTTGGGCCGGTGAAGGCTGGTGTCGAGGAGCCTTCACTGTAGCCGTGCGCTCCGGTGCGGAGGAGGCACTTGTCCCCAGTGCCGCAGTCGGTGCCGAAGATGGAGGAGTTAGAGCTGCCTCCATCAAAAGTTGCTTTAGACAAATGTCCGGTTCCTTTTTCGTCCAGGGCTTGAAAGCCTTGCAGATGCGGCACTTGTCTGCGAGGTGGGATTCGCCCAAGCACTTTAAACAGGAGTCGTGAGGGTCTCCTGTGGGCATCGGCCTATGACAGGCTGAGCACGGTTTGAAGTCCGGTGAACCGGACATGGGCCCAGTACTGGGTGAGGAAGAAGGGGCTAACCCTCAATCCCCCTTAACTATTTACAATATACTACGAAGAACTACTAAAATAGACTAACTAGAACTATAGAAAATTGAACTATATACACAATAACTATAAAAACGAGAGCAAATTGCTAGGGAGGTGGAGATCAGCTAGGCTGCGCTCCACTGTTCCAACGACCGACACGGGGCGGTAAGAAGGAACTGAGGAGCGGATGGGCCGGGCAGGGTATATACTCCGGCACCATAGCGTGCCCACTCCCACCCCCCACGGGGCGCCCTGCTGGCCCCGACCGAGTGTTTGCTAGGTCAAAACACTCTTCCGCACATGCAATGTGCAAGCGTGCACGCAACCTAACTGGAGATGATATGAGCAAGCACTCGAAGAAGAACCTCAAGGATTTGAGAACTTACTCTTTTTCCACAGCCAAAGAAGATTAAATTTCTTAAATATTCTAAGACTTTTGAGACTGACCAGTTCTTAAGGGTCCCAAAAACCCTAAAATTGTTCTGGATTTCCTCATTCACATTCATATTTTAGTTCCAATCTCCTAGGTGAGATACATCTCTTGGAGTCTCCTCAGATATACCTTATGAATCCTGGGAGCCCGCATGTCTGTGCCCAACATCCACCACATAAATGCGGAAGAAATCAGACTGGGAAGAAGCAGCCGGTTCCGTTTCTTTGTGACGTCCCCAAAGCTGCTGCTGCAGGTGTTCCACCCAGAGTGATGGGAGCTCGTCTCGGAGGTTGGGCGTGGGCAGGCGGTGGATCACCTATGAAGTCAAAGCATGGGTTCAGATCAGTCTGTAAGAGGCATTCTTAAGAAAACAGTTCTTTAGAAATACAGACATAGCATAGGAAACATGAGTTAAATTGTTTGATGTTATCCAGTGAGCAGTTCTAGGCTGAGATTTTCAGAGCAGTTTAAGAATCCTTGATGCTCAATCCCGTAGGTGGTTTTGAAGAAAATCCATTCTGGGTCTTTAGCACAGGAGACCAGGACAGGGAGCCAGGACTCCTGAGTTCTATTCCTGGCCCTCTATCTCCATCATGTGTGATATTGGGCAAATCACTTTTCTGTGCATCTGTGGACTGGGTGTCCATCCCACACAAGGCATGAAGAGGTTAAGGTGGCCAGATGGACCAATTAAACACTTAGGCTGCACCTGGAGGAGGAGCCAGGGAACAAGGAGGACTAATCAGAGATGAAGCTCAGCTGAAGAGGAACAGGAGGGGCTTGTAGCGATGGGCAGGCATGTTAGGGTGAGAGAAGGTGAGGTCACCAGGGATAAAGCAGTAAGGGATTAGGACTATGCAGACCTTGACACCTTGTTGTAGGGTCCCTGAGCTGGAACCCAGTGTAGAGGGTGGGCCTTGGTTTCCCCGGGGCTTGGGATCCCCTAGAAGCCACTGGAAGTTCAGGGGCAGTGAAAGAAAAGAATGACAGGGATAGTGAGTCCTGAAATACTTTGAGGCACATGATTTCCCCAGAAAGGGAAACCACAATGACCTGGCTGGAGGGCCAAAAATATGAAGAGCAGTTGAGACCTGAGAGAGAAAGACAAGTGACAGAGTGCAAGTGCAGGAAGGGTTGTTGGCTTGGCAGAGATAATCCCCGGATGTAGCCAGAAAAGAAGTGCTCTAGCGGTGAGTAGAGAGCCCTGTGACAGCATCACACGTGAATTTGGGCATCATGACGTCCTAACATTTGTTTTTTAATAGGTGTGCTCTTAAATGCATCTAATATTTGGAAGGTAGAAAGACTGGCTAGCAGTTGCAAGAGACACAGATCAGTCATAGAGAGAAAAGAATAATTGTATCTAGGCAGCAAGGGTCTGACTTGATAAGGTTTATCCAATTTCAGTTGGGACAAGTTGTGGCAAAACTGACTGGAGTAATAATACTTTACACTCTGGCGGCTGGTCCTTAGTAGCATATTGTGTGCATTTAAGAAACATGAGAGATCAGTGCTCAAGAAACTTTAAGAAACTGCATCTCTCCAGTAAGAATCTTAGCAATAGTTATGCAAAAATAGAACAGTCGTGACAAGATGTCTTGTCAACACAGATAAACTGCCTCTCAGGTGCATTGTAGTGCTAGAGATCTGAGGCTAAAATGCATTAAGCATTTTGAGACATACAAATATCTAGTATTTTTAAATGCAGTTTAGATTACACTTTTTTTAAGCATGTACCAAAAACTGTTAGAACTGTGGTTCTAAAATACAGTGTTATCAGCTAACTGAACGCTGTAGTCTTGACCAGGTAGATTGTGCTTTCCCATTTTATGACAGAACAGATTAGTTTTATAGAGTTCCTAAAGCAGGATCAATTTAATCACCTTAAATAAATGAGTAACTGTCAAACCTGTTGGATTCCCCAAACCAATTTGATCCTGCAGCGATTAGTAATCTTGCTCAATACCTACCGACAATGGGGTTTCAGAGGGAGCTACTCAAATGCTTACTAAGCACAGAATGGCTTTGAAAGAGACCCAGAACAACAGGTAAATATTAGCTTTCAGCAATCCATGGAAGATTCCCAAGACCAAGTTTAGAAAGAGGCTGAAAACTCAAAGCAAAACACACTACTAAGCCACCAAGTTTCATATAGTTTTTATGTGAAATCATAAACCGGGCAAATCCAAGAGGAAGGCTGAGTTTAGATGTTCTAATGAAATAGGAAACTAAGTTAAGTTATGGTCTGGGGTTTCATTGTGAACTGGCTGCACATCTCTAAGAAACGTAGCATGAATTTAGATTGATAGTCAATACTGAGACACCTATTTGAAAGTGGTCATGGAGAAAGATCTACCAGAGTCAAATACCAAGGAGATACTAGACAAAGAAAGATTAAGGCAGGACTCTTGGGATCTAACCTTCTTGATTTTAGGAGGTCCCAGGTAGGATAGCAAGAAGTGGAGAAGGAGAAATGGCAACATAAAGCTGACCTGCCTCATTTGGCAGGAAAAGTAATGGCTTAGGAGTAGGCACAAGACAAGAATGCATCCAGGATAGATAGATAGAGAGATTGTTCAGGGTCCTCCAAATTTTGGTGCATCAGGTCCCCATTTAACCACCACTGGCAAGCACAGAAAATTTTTCCCTTTGAAGAAGGGGTTCAAGGAGCTGCAGCTACAGAGTGTTACTAAATGGCAGTAAAGCTGCCTGGGGTCAGCCCAGGCTAAGCAAAGAGGATTAGAGCCAGAATCTTGACGGGGGGTACCTGGCAGTAGTGTGGAGATTTGGGGTCAACATCCACTGTTGCCAGATAGTCAGGCTTCTCTATCCCAGTGTTTCTGTAGATACAGGGCAGGTACACAATCTCTTCTCTGGGACCTTGCAAGGCAGAGAGCTTGTTTAGGTCAACACAAATCAGCTCCATATTCCAACAAGCCTTGAAGACTCTCTCACTGGCGTTGGATTTGCCCCCAACCGGGTAGCATTAGGTGCTCGGGTTCTGGGGATAGCTGCTTGCCACCCCCATCTTGAAGTGGTTTCCTTATACAGAGTTTACAATATGGTTCAAGGCTCTCAGCACACCCACTTTATAAACATTTTCCAGCCCCATTAAACTGGCAGGTGGGAACCTTCTTCCCTTCTGTCTCCTCAGGGGTGGTGGAGTCAGTATTTATCGAGTCTCTATTATGCCGGAAAGCACACTAGTAGGGGTCCTCTGACGGGATTTCCCTGCCTGTGGTGTGCCCATTTTCGCAGTTTGGGTTCTATTACACCCATCGTTTGCTCCAGGAGGACTCATCCCTGATCGGAGGATATTTCTGAAGGGCCCTCTGCAGAAAGTGCACACACTTTAAAAAAATTATCCTGAAGAAGAGCGACCAGGGAATCTCCTACCCCTTACAAGGGTTGTCAGCCCTCCTCCGATTATGCCAGCCTGGGGTAGATTAGAAGAGATATCTACATTGCTAGCATAGTCACTCTGTTGTATAAATCTCATGAAGAATCGGTGACTTAATAAGCTCTTGTTTGTACCTAGCTTTTACAAACACAGTGATGCAGACTTGCGCTTTCATAGAGATATATACCTCTCGCTCTCGCACCCACATGCTTCATATTTTGCTGTTTGAGAGGAGGAGAACAAAAAAAAGGTTTTACTCTCCAATCCTCGCTCTCTCTCAAAAGGTCACTGACTTTTGGTGCTTCCGTTAAGGGAGGTATAGACCCATTTCAGAAGTGCCCCCACAAATCCACATGGACACATAAAAGTTGAGAAGGCACTCAAGGACCTCTGCTCCGCTACTCTTATGCACGTTACGGTCGTGCGCTGATTGCCATAAATTTTCTGGGAATGGCATAAGTATCTTTCGTCTTGGTTTGATTTTTCACAAGGCAATTCCCTCCACTTTCTTGTGCTAATATATAGTCACCAGATAATTTGGACCTGGCTTCTTTTATCTAGCATTTATCTCTGTTTTATCCTATAACGCTATGCCGCATTTACGATAAAGCGATTCACTTTGTTTGAGAAATTCCTCGATGGCATTCTACAGTGTATAGTAGCGCAATCAAGATAGAGAGTAGCTATAAAGGCATCCATCCATGCTCATTGTTCACAGGGGGTTCCTTGTCAGTACTGTTCGACTGATTTGACTCAGATTACAGATGGTCTCGTACTCGCCTGTCACGTCGTTTTCCTGCTCTTGTGAGTTTCTATATTACCTCTGGGATTGATAGACTAGAAATTCTTAGTACTTGTTGTCCTTCTAGTTTGTACGGTTGAGGGCTTGTTGTGGTGAGTGCAGCTCTTGATGTCCGGCCTCTTACGATTAGTGTGTCTTTGTGCCCTGTACATTTTCTGTGTTGAATTTGCTGTTTCAGGAGGCCTGTGGGAAGAGTCATCCGATAGCCTCCGTGCATTAGCTAGTACAGGAGTCGTTCTCCTGTGTGCCCGCCCGGCTGTCCTGTGGTGTGTAACGGCCCCTAGCGTGCCTTGCTACCTAACTTGTCCGTGCCGGTACTTGAATCGGCTATGGATCTTCAGCATGTGCTGAAGTTCTCATACTACTCTGTTTAATTGGGGCGATTTGTCCTCACCAAGTTTGTTCTAATGTGTCCCTGGCTCAACAAGGCAGGCGGACATAACGTCGGATAGGGGAACAGCTCCGTTTGTTGGTGCGATTTCTCTGCGTTTGTTTCTCTCCGAGCTGGGATATGTAGATCCTGATGAGTGTACTCTCTAGGCTTGTGGATGCTAGGAACCTCCTGTTCCGACCCTATATGGAGCTCCCGCCAGGCCTGCACGTCCATGAATCCTTGGTGTGGCTCCGCGCAGGCATACATCAGGGTGGCTCTGTTGCCACTCGTCTCATCGTGGGGTTGCACTTCCAGATATGCCTAGATCGGATTTGTAATCGACCTACCCGTTTCAGTTAAAAGGAAGTGAACACTTCGACACATACTAGTTTTGGGGTGCTTCCCTCTCTGTGCGCTCGCTTTAAGGAGCTATCCTCGAGGCGAGTAAGATTATATCAGTTTTGCCGATATATCTCATACCTTGGTGTCAGTCGATTCCATATGGTGTCCGCTATGTGTTCACTTCACGACTCTCTTTTATTTAGTATTATTGATAGTCATGCAAGAATCTTTCAGTGTTGTACTAAGCCAATATACGTGTGAGATTATATAGATGATCTCAATATATTGCTTAATTCTCATTCTCCTATCTAGAAGCATACCTTTTTCGGAGCGAGAGGTTCTTCGCTTTTCTCCTCTCGGCAGAATACAGGCACTCGCAACCACAGCATATATGTTAGTAGCATTAGTTTTCTAGTTGGTTGATACCCCTGAGAAATTTGAATGCACATATGTCCTCCTCTAGCACTCATATCACACCTTCTGAGGCCATTACGGTTCTGGTGTTATTTTTGTACTATGTCATGGAGTTTATCAACTCTGTGTAAATGTATCCTTGGGCGATTGATACAAACTCTTCAGCGCAGAACGCTAAAAGTCCATGCCATAGAACACTAGGCTTCTTTTAACTCCAAACTGGATCAAGCACACGCATTAGAATATGATCTTACTCGTTGACAACTGCTGTGACCATCCTGTAAACATGATTGTTGTAATCTAATTACAATCCCCTTGATTTTTGTGGGGCATAAACACATGTGAAGTATGTTTTTAGCGATGGTTCTTTTTCACTCATTTACGACGCGGTATCTCGCTCACATTGCAAGTCATATCATTACTGCAAAGTATCAAGGCCTCATAGCAGTAATTGAGCTGTCACGGTTTATTATCTGCCTTATCGAGGTTCTGCTCCGAGACCATACCCACATGACGCATGGTGGTATGAGCAACATTTTCAATATGATAACATCCTCGTTCTTGTGCCAAGCGCGGATGACTTATGATTCCTTTATGGCTTTATTCTCTTCATGGAGCTTGGGGAATCTCTCTCTCCCACAGTGTTCTGGCTAATTGTGTAGGTTTACGCACTGCGCAGCGCTAAAAGGGCTGGATAGTGCCTGGTGTCGTTTCGTTCACTAGCAGTTGAGTATTGCGTAAATGTCATACCGCTCTCAACTCTTCTCCAATTTTGAATTCCCATATCCATTTGATCAGCTCTGGATCATGATTGTGCGATCTTCTTGTTGGGTCGGAGACGATCTGGAAGGAGTGGTTTGCTCCTTCCTTAAGATATCCAAAAGCTGGGTGTTGCTCATTTTCCTGTGGTTGCAGCTTTGGTTGTTTCCACTCATAGGTGACGTCAGTTACTACTTCCTCTCTCGTTGACACTGCCTTTTCTTTATTCTCAGTTCTCCCTAAAATTTGGATGATGCGTTTACAGCATGTAGTGCACCTTTTTTATCTAACCGATTAGATATAATAGTTTAAATGACTTGCTATTGTCGTCCTACATTCGATGCTGTATTTAACTTACTCATGTTTCTCCGTTTTGGTACTTCAAAGTGGCGCTACTTCACTATGTCTGCAGGGCGTGGTATTGATAGCGATTTGGATGTCTCCCATGGACTGCTCGTATAATGTACTACTCGATTCAATCGCGAGGTCGCGAGTGTTTGAGAAATTAGTGCGCAGTGAGAAGGTAGCATACATGCAGAACGTTCCATGTGTGCCCATTGGTTACCCGTTAGCGCTTCTTTTCACCCTTTTCTCCTTTGGGGCATCACCCCTTGTGGTCTCAATGTCTAGGCCGAGCTTATCAGTTCGTTTCAGCTTCGCATATGGCCGCGTGAGGGCTGCTATAGTGGACCTTTCTATGTTGCGATATACTAGAGCCTCATCGATAACGGCTTCCTGATATGTCTTCTAAGCTCGGTTTTGCTCTTACTTGTAACATGTCAGAGGGTATCACTGTCCAGATCTTAAGTTCACGAGAGATTAGTCGTTTTCAGTTTCTAGCAACTTAACTCACATCAACTACACTGAGCAGCATATACGCTATAAAAGACTATACATTTTCGGGCTTACTGTCCCTCTCTCGCTGCCTTACTAAAGACACGTAGTGCAAGGCATGACCGATCCGAGTTGTGGGGCGTCCAAGGTTTTGTCCACTCTTCAGCTCTATTTCCTGGCCGCTATAACTTAGTTCATCAGCACCTGCTCTAAACTATCCGATCCTGCCCTTGCCTTCTGTAAGCGTCTTCATTATCATATTCTTATGGGTGCAGGACCCGCGTGTCCCAACTGCGCCTCTCCTATTTGGCCATTAGGTCTCTCACCAGAGGGCAAGTAACCTAATGGCATGCGTGCTGAGCATGTGATCCTCTGAGAGTAACATATGGTTGATACCAGAGAACTCTTACAAGTGTGTGTAGATTTGTACGTAGATGCCCGCGTTATTAGCATCGTTAGTACTTGACGGCATGCTGATCAAGCCAATCCTTGTTGATGGAAATGACTTGTCGCATTTTTTGCTCTTTTGTGTCGACCTTGTTATATAATTTATATATATTGAAACAAACAATTCTTCACAATAATCCTAAGAATCTGACCAGCTGTTTCGGAACTTGAATCTAGATCATATCCCAGGAGGCTGGTAGACCCTTTGGGTTGGTAGCGTGTATTCACCGCAATTTCTACATATTCATGGTTTATGCATCATATCTTTAGGAAATCAGGCACCGCATTGACATAAGTTACTTTTGTTGAATTCTGCCACTCATTGAACCTTCTTAGTCGCGGGGTTTGTTAGCTTATAAAACATTGTATCTCTCTCCCTCACAAAAGATATTGGACCCTGGCTTTTGGGTTGGCACTAAGGAACGATGGCGTAGGTGCTTATGAAGACTGTCTATGACAAGTAGGACAGACCCCTTAAAGGACAAGGTGAGATTTCAATCTGATTCATGTCTGTCTCACTTCCTCTGGAATGAATTTCTATAAGTGGGCCTTTGTAATAGGCACTCCTCTGTAACATTTATTAAAACTATGAGTGATGAGATGCTTATGCAAACCGTGCATTCCCATATTTGACTTCCTACTTCGCTTCTATTGGCTCAGACACACTAAAGAGACATCGAGGATGTAGTTTTCAGTACGCCATAGGCATTTGTGATTTGCGATACTCGATGCGTCACTGTTTGCTGATCTTTGTTCTTGGTTGAATAATAAGTTTATATTATGAACGAGACCTGGGCTAATACTTTGAGAATGATTCTAGCTTAGGGATAACCTAGGCTCGGCTGAATGAGTCACTACATCTGAGGTTCTCCTCCTTTTACATACTGTTCCTCGTTGCCGCCTTCACATCCTGCTCTCCCTATCGCGCTCCCACCTATTGCATCATCGTGTATACGTAGTCCTGACGTTCAATTTCTGGAATAATAAACCAAAAAAAAGAAGAGGAAAGAAATCGCCAGTATTGGTCTACCAACAGTGCCAATGCCAAGGCTGTCCCAGAGGCGAGTGAACTATCGAGCAGTGATCAAATGCACTTCCTCTCCTCACCTCCATCATCTCCATCCTCTGACAAAACAGAGGCCAGGGACAAAACTTCCTGTACCCATTGCTGCGCAACATACGCATTTAGGAATTAACCACCATTGAATTTATCAGTTCTCCTTTCAAACCTGTTAGTCGCTAGCCCTCGCACCACCGTCCCTCAGGTAGGGAGTTCCAGCAAATGCTGTGCGCTGCATGAAAGAAAAAAACGTCCTTTTATTGTCTTAAACCTGATCCTATTACCTTAAAGTCTAGGAGCTTCAGGGGGGCCACCTGGACAATGCCCTGTCTTGCTACCCCTACGCCAACCCCCTGGCTTTTAATCTAGTGGATATGCGAGAAAAACAGTCGGCAGGGTGGGCCCGCTGGAATTTTTAATAGTGCATGTTGGGGTAACGTCAAAAAGAAAAAGGTTGAGAACCCCTGCTTCTAGTCTAGTGGTCAGAACAGGGAGCTAACCTCAAGGTACCTAGGTTCTATTTGTCAGCTAATTGGCTGACATCCCTGTGTGAATCCTAGGGCAAGTCACTTCATTTCTCTGTGCCTGTTTGGCCAGAAGAGACCATTGTGATCATCCAGTCTGACCTTCTGAATAACACAGGCCATAGAACTTCCCCAAAATAATTTCTAGAGCAGATATTTTGGAAAAATATCCAATCTTGATTTTAAAATTGTCAGTGATGGAGAATCCACCATGACCTTTGGTAAATTGTTCCAATGGTTAATTACTTTCACTGTTAAAAATATTTGCCTTATTTCTAGTCTGAATTTGTCTAGCTTCAACTTCCAGCCATTGGATCATGTTAGTCCCAGGGGGTTGTAGACTTTTAATAAACAGCAGTGAAGTGCTTTCAGATTTTTAGGGCAAAGATGCCATGGAAATACAAAGAAGCCCAAAGACACTGGGTACCATGCAAGCAATAAAAATGGGACATGGGAGCCTATTTTCAGAATAATTTCTGAAAAGAACAATCTTTTAAAAATAAAAAGGTCATTCGCTCTATGCTTATGCAACCTGGCTGTTACATTATATGGCTGAGCTATAAAGCCTACTGAGGCAGCTACAGTAAATTTGCAGACTGTTCGGATGAAATAGGAGTTGTTGGAAGTCTGCCTAAAGAGACTAGATTTTATAGATTTACAACATGCAATATGATCATAAAAACCGTTTTAGCCTCTAAATAGAGTATTTCATGCTAGTTAGTGCAACATAACAGCTTTTTGCACAATCAAGGGATACCTTCTTACATAATTTGGCTTAAAGCAATAGGTCTGAGGTTAAAGGAGTATGAAAGATTCCAGCATGTTTAACCACACCACTAAACAACTACCTTTTTATGTATATGATTGCACAATTTCTGAGTTCGACACTGTGTAGCATGATTCAGCAACAATAAATTCTAACAATAAATTCTGCCCCTTCCCTAAAACAAAAACTTGCATAACGAGCCTAAAAGACCTTTCACATTGATCAACATAGCCTACCACTACTACAGTATGCTTTGTAAGTCAGCTTACATTAAAGCATGTCTGTGCTATACTTTTTATGAGAGGCAGGGAGGAGAGAACCCATTTACAGCAAATCAAATGGGATTAAGTCTTTAGTTTTCCTCTTCATACTGGAAGCATTAGATTGGCGGAGTGTCTTTTGCACATCATCTGCTTGTTAGAGTTTGAACAAACAGGTAGTTCTCTTATCAAGCTACAAGATTATGTTTAACTTATCCAGTAACGTATTAAAAAAGAAGGAGGTAGACAAATAAGTTAGTTTTATGACATAACTTTGCCCACATTAAACGGATGAGAGTATACAGCAGACCTGGAGGACAAGAGCAGTAATTATGCCATTGTTCAACAGTCAAAACCTAAGCAATAGAAGTATGAAAGGGCCAAAACTAACACTCCTGTGAAAAAGTGAGACAGGACCCCCCCACCCAAACAACAGATCACTCATGATCATGGAGACTGAGGATTCTGTTTCAACTCTAAAAGTCTGCACAAGAGGGCTTCCCCCTTCCTCTCCTCCCCCATCCGATTGATTTAGGGCTCATCAGAAATCTGTGAAGCATCGCAACTCTGCGTTGGCACAGAGATGTACTTTTCTCTACAGTTTTGGTATTCGGATCACTCTTTAGGCATGTACACTGCAGTCATTATGACAGGAGCCTTATCTGTGTTACTAATCAAACCCTCCTAATAAACAAACAGACCCCAAATTTTAGTTTACTTTTCACCATTTATGCTGTCAGAACTGCAAAAAGGAAACATTCAGCTTGGACAGTTAAACCAGTCTAGTCAGTTTAGCTTTCTGCCTCTGAAAGAGTTTTTTATCATGGTCTCCAAGGAGCTTTTCATGTACCATGACAAGCACAATACACTAGTTCAGGCTGTAAATAATATAGATGAATATTTATATCTAAAGAAAAAAATTCTCTACTTGTGTTCATTGTTTCCCCAAAAAATGTTTCCGAAAGGAGTTTATATTAGTAGTAGGATTTGTAGAAAGCAAGTAAATACAATGTTAAATGTTGGTCCTTAGCTAGCTCACGGTCTCCCTTAAAAGAAGGGAGAATTAGTCACTCAGTAAGATTACTGTTATCACACGTTTCATGCAGCTTCCAAATTCTGAAACAAACAAACATAGCAGTTGCTCACATACCAAGAGATGCATTTAAAGATTTTAAAACTTAATCTTACTTTTAGTTAGTTTAAGTAGCTTAAAGAAAAACTTTTTTATCAGTCCAACAAAACTTTAGCCCACACTGCTCCTTACATGTACTTTGTATTGGTTACCCAGTAGCAAATCCGCATGCCCCTTCTTAGGGGAAAGGTAGGAAGTTGCAAAGGATAAATGCTGCAGCCTGCAAATACCGACAGCAGCAAGATAACAGGTTGGAACCACCAGCCAAAACTGTGGATCTTCATGGCTAATGCTACTTGCAGACTGGGGACAGTTTCTTACCCATGTTGAGTGCCTTCTGGGCAGATCTTCTCAGCTGCTTATGACCTGGAATAAGCAGCGTTTGCAGCGTGACAGGAGAAGATTCTACAGAGCAAAGGCTGGTATTGAGGGATCATATATAGTTCAGTGGGCGGGCAGGAGGGTTTGAAAGAGGTAGCTGCCAAGGGGAGGTCTAACAGTGGAAAGCATGTGAGAGGTTCCAGAGTAGCACACCACTCCTTCCTTCCCTGCCAATAATACACAGGGAAGCTTTGCAGGACTCTGCTGCTCCCTTCCCCAAAGGCTGGGTAATGCAGCTGGTTCTGGTGGAGCTCCCACCTGCTTCTACTCATATGCTAGGGACGTGTGTATGTTTGCTGCACACCAATAGCTTTCTTACATAGAGAAAAAACAGACATTTCATAAAACTCTTGCTTCTGGGCAATATCTCAAGTTCTCCAGCAGGCAGTGAATGCACGACCTAGTTACAGCTCCCAATTGTTTCTTGCTTGGCAGGCCAGTGGTTTTTTTCAATCCTCTAAGCAAGACAGCTGCAAAAACTCTTACTGCTAGTTGCAGTTAGATCCATTTCTCCCATGAAAACTTCAGAGCTTAATTTTTGTTGTTGAGGGGAGACCTCTTCCACAATAGACCCTCCACCCGCCAACAGCTGATTTGAAGGGAGGGATTATTCTGCTCCCGGAAAAGATCATCTTTCACTTTGGATAGTGCTAAACTGTCCCTGATCAGGAACAAATATAATATTTCCCCCTGTGGCTTTCGAAAGAGCAATATTTTTTTGTTCTAGAATGCAGTCATTTTGTCCTGCCATTTCCAAAAATGTTCCCAGGAGGATGTAGCAGTGCAGAGCTGCAAGCCTATCCCTTCCCCTACCCTCCATAATCCACAAATTACTCAACTGAAACTCTAACCACTTCTCAACACCCACCATTGAGAACCCTCTTGACAATACTAGAGCCAAGGGACTGACAGGTAGAATCAAATGAACAAACTGCAGCTAAGTATTTATTTGGTGAGTTTGGCCCTTTTTCCTGTATGCGAATTGTACATGAACAGTTTTGCATTTTTTAACTAATTTGTTTGCCATTCCAAACCACTTGCCAAATGTTGTGCGCAGATAAATTCCAGCTTAATGGTTGCTCGAAAATTATTTGCTGTGAATTCCTCCAAGTAGTTGATAGTTACAATTCAATATTCCAGCTGTGTGATGGGCTGTTTAAGTAACATGGCATTGTTTCTCTTTCCTGTTTGGATACTCTGGCCTCTATCAATTGCTTGTTTTGTGATTAAGTTAATGTTGAGGACGGGCCTGAAATTTGTCTTCTGCAAATGCTTGAATGAACAAAGCGTCGCTTAAATGCACTTCGAGAATAGTGCATAAAAAAGGATGCAAGAAAATTTAGCAAGGCTCTATTGAGAATTCATTTAATATTTGCCAGTATGGGTTGCATTCCCAGCTCAGCCACCGATCTGCTGGGTGTTGTTGGCTAGTCTTTTGGACAGAAGGTGTAAATGTTTAGCAGCGAGTAATTACTCATTGGAACAATTTGCTGGGAGTTGTGGTGGAGTCTCCATCCTGACAATTTTTAAATCAAGATTGGAAGTCTATCTTAAAGATCT
Organism: Chelonoidis abingdonii; assembly: GCF_003597395.2. Lineage (NCBI taxonomy): Eukaryota > Metazoa > Chordata > Testudines > Testudinidae > Chelonoidis > Chelonoidis abingdonii. The sequence continues at coordinate 51,927,144 of NC_133779.1, read as the reverse complement.
GCTTTAGGAATTAGTTTGGGGAGGTTCCTGGCCTGTGTTATATAAGAGGTAGGGCCGGCTCCAGGCACCAGCTAAAGAAGCAGGTGCTTGGGGCGGCCAATACCAAGGGGCGGCACTTCTGCAGTTATTGGGGTGGCATGTCTGGGTCTTCGGCGGCAATTCGGCAGCAGGTCCCTCAGTCCCTCTTGGAGCGAAGGACCTGCCGCTGAATTGCCACCGAAGAGTGGAGTGGCGCGACTGGGGCCAAAGAGAGGAAGCATGAGGCAAGGAGAATCCCACTGAAAATATGAAAGGGAATTTTGGCTCCTAGTTCTGAAAGGAGAGTAGCACAGACATGAAAGGCAGAGGCGCTCCGCGTGGAGACAGAGCTCTGCCTGGAAAGAGTTCCCTACCCTTGAATGAATGCAATAACCCCTGCTGGAATTTGACACCGGGGCCCAGATTCTTGCAAAAAGTGCCATGTGGTCATTAAAGACCCCAAGCAGTTAGGATCTCTCCCCTCCACACACACACTTTTCCTGGTAGGCCCCCACCCTGGAATCGCGTCTGTGGGCTTAGAACTCAATTGCAGGATTGTAAACCATTCCTATGAGTTTGTACAGCACCTAACACAAATGCTGACTGAGGCTACTGGACACTATCGCAATATGAAAATAATCAAAGGTAAAAAAATCAATGTCAGTAATACTGATATAGAACTTGAGCTGAGCGCACTGAAGAAATAACATTTTCTTATGTCAAGTGATTTTCCCAAGGTCGCCCAGCAAGTTGGTGGGTGTCAGAGCTGGGAACAGACCACTGCAGTCCCAGTGCCTAGGTCCCCTGTTCTGACCACTACACTGCACTCCCTCCTAGGGCCAGGATTTGAACCCGGGAGTCCTGACACTCAGCCCCAGCTCTGACTACCTCCGCCAGGCAGCGTTTCTCTTCTTGTCCTATTTCCCTTAAAAAAATATAAACAAAAAAAAATCAAATTAAATTAGCAAGACCAAAAGGTTTTTGCTGAGTTTTTCCCATTTAATGGCGAAAGTGAGTTTTCAGCAGAGCTCAAGGAGGCTCCATTAATAACCCTGCATTCAACAGAAGACTGAGGCTAATTTAATTATTAGTTTATACAAGAAATGTGCATGCAATGCTACAATTCTGCAAACCTCAGCTCTGGAGCAGCCTGCTTAGTTACAGACCCTGTATGGATACTTCCTTCTTCAGGGATAGGTGCTACTACTGAGAGGAAATCAATTAATGCCTGGAATGCCCCAAGGGGGAGTGTGGGGGGAATCCCACGAAGAGGGAGATTTAAATATCTGCAGGCGGACTGGGAGCCGCAGCTTCAGACCTGCCAATCCGCGCTCTGCCCAGGCTCGGGAAATCTCCCTCCTCCTGTCTCAATTTTTATTTTGCAACATGTGTTTCCAGATCTCATCACTGATTTTCAAGGGGCGGAGGGGGGGGGGGGCGCTGAAATTTCGCACATCCACGCGGTCACAAGGTCTGACAGCAGAGCAATACCCAAACAGCCGGGCCCAGCCAAGACTATTATGTTCGGTTGGAAAAAAGCAGCTTCTTGTGCGCCTTTTAATTTATGATTTTGCAAGACCGATTTCCTCTCTCTGGAAGCGAGCGGCACTTTGTAACCCCCCCGCGCCCCCAGCCTGGGCTAGGTTGCACAGCAGAGAGAGACTGGGAACAAAACAAAAGCCACTCACCTACTCTCAGATCTCAGGGTCAAACAACCCCCCTCTAGAGCGAGTCAAACGGCCCAAGGTGCGTTTGCAGGGCTGGAGAAGCAGGAACACACCCCGGCCGCTCAGTCCGCTGCCAACCTGCCCCTTCTGCGCCCGATGCGCTGCCCCGTCTTGCCAGAGCCCCCCTGCAACATGTTTCAAGCCCCTGGCTGCCCTCCCTGCATCGCCAGCCGCTCTGGGTCGCTTCCCCCTCCCCGCCAAGCACCCAGCACAGGCACGTGCCACTGCAAAACAGAAAAGGAAAGTACCCAAGCCCCAATTACTCCCGCGGGGGGGGAGTGGGAAAAAACTCCAAAACCCACCCCCAAAATCCCCTGATTGCCGCCTGGTTTTTCTGATTGGCTCACACCCCTTTGATCTGCCTGGAAACTTTGGTCTTTCATTAATATGATTGGCCTTGGCTGGGTTTTCTACCCGGATACAAATCGGATGTGTCTGTTGATTGGCCGGCTGGATTTCAAGTCTGCCTAGTAACAAGCTGCGGATTGGGAAAGGCAGGGGCGGGTGGAGGAGGAAGCTGGGAGGGAAAGTTGCAGTGCAGGCCTGTGGGAAGGTTTGGTCACAGGGCGAGTTGCGGGGGTCACAGCAGAAAGGGCTGATCCCTGTACCCTGGCAGAGAGCCTGTATGCAAAGCTATGCGCTGACACCACCCCATCCCTCACTATAAAGCAGGTCTCTCTGATCCTGCTGGCAATCCCTGACCTGCCACGTACAGCACCATGTAGCCAGACCCGACGTTATCTGGAGTTGTTTTTAAAGCCCCAGGTCCTGGAGGCATGTGATTAGTGGAGCCACTCAGCTTTTGTTCCATCTCTAGCTCTCCTGGTTGCAGAGGAAGGCATGCAACCGTGTCCCGAGTGCACCCTAAAAGCTCAGAAAGCAGCAGATGAATAACGCAAGGCCCAAATTTATTATTTAAAAAAACAAACGTTGTAGTAAGTGAAGGCCCTGATAAAGGCCCAGTATGAGACCTGAGGCCTGAACTAAAGTAATGGTCAAGACTTAGCTAAAAAGCAAAGTCAAGCTGTGAGCTGGAAGCGGGCCTGGTTCACAGAAACTGACAAGAAAAGGGCTGATGTTGCATAAACTTAAATTCACCTAGCATACCAACGTATAAACACTGTACCAGAACACCGTGTACTGGAACATTCCACAGATAAAGAACAGGCCAACCCATCCCAATGACACGGGCAAAATGGTAAAATGATGGATAGAGTTGTTTTGATCGAACCAAGTTGTACAAGGTGAGAGGCGGCACCTTGCTACATAGAGGGGTTGCACCTCAATATGTCAGGAGTGATGCGTAACTTGTTTGTACCTGTGTATAAGAATGTATCCCTGGGGTGGTGTCTGGGTCCGGCCCAGGGGGCAGTGGAAAATCCCACCACTGAGCCAAGTCCATTGCCAAGAGGCACTTTCTCGTAGTATGCCCTGAATTAGGCTAAGAAACCTCCAGAGAACTGCCATTGTGTCCGAGATCGCAATAAACCTGGCAGACGTGACTTTGCACCTTACTAGAGTCTGTGGTCATTGGGGGTTCTCGTCAGGTCTGCTGTATCAGCTATCTGCAGAGCTGGGGCAGCACACGGGAAGAACATGCACGCAGCTGAGTGATAGCAAGAAGAGAGCAGAGCACCACACCGATAGCACATCTGACAACACCTCTGACAACAATTGTTTTTACGCAAATCTCATTATTTTTGGAGGCCTGACTCAGGATTTTTGAACGCTGGGGGTGAGGGGTGGGGAGTGGTACAAAAAAGTCCATCAGAACCCTCGCCCCAAAATGACGAGGTTTTTTTTTAATCATGATTTTTAAGACAAAGTGTAGGTGGGGTTCTGCCTGCCTTGCGGGGTCGTGCCTGTCTGTTTCTGGCCTTTAGAGATCAAGTGTTTCCCTCAAAATACAAGGGTCATGCTTTGTTTCAACGCTGCAAGCAGCAAGCCTCACGTAGTTGTGTGACTCTGGGAGCAGGCACTTCAGGAAAAACAGCATGGATCACAAGCACTGGCAACTGTGCAAAGCAAGTGCTGCCAGGCTGCAAGGACCAGCATTTTACAGCTACTTTGTGCTGTTGTGCTTGGGTGTTTCGGGGCTGAAGCACCCACAGAAAAAAAAGTGGGTGCTTAGCATCCACTGGCAGCCCTGCCAATCAGCTCCTTCCCCTCCCTCCCAGCATCTCCTGCCCACCATGATCAGCTGTTCAGCAGCATGCAGCAGGCTCCAGGGGGAAGCAGTGGAGTGGGGGTGGAGCATCTCCTGCGAACTCAGGAAAACGGCACCTCTGCTGGTGCGAATAGCTCCCTAAAGGGGTGTGGTAGCAGGGCAGCAGTCCCAGGCAAGGTCAGTCCTATGGTCATGGACTGCAAACAGAGAGATTAGATAAAATCATATATATATATCTTTGCTGGACAGTTGCATTGTAACACATCTTTATTTCTTGATATTCAGAACCCTGACAGACAAGAATCAAAAACAGAAAGAGATAAGGCAGGCTGCACCCTAAAAAAAACCCACTCCACTTTATTGTAGGCTGTCTGTCTGCAGAACTGACTCTGATTGCATGCTTCCCTACAGAGCCCCGTGGCCTGTAAGCAGGACCAGGAAAACCCTTGGAATGTAAGGTGACAGCTTGTAATTTTTTACACCGTTTTCAATGTGCCCCAGCAAGCAGCTGGGCGGGGGCCCTGACCCTCATCTCCGCCCCCTTCTATCAGCACGGTAGAGCAGGAGGGCAGTCAGCATCTAAACCAGTTCCACATCCTATACAGAGGGTACCAGACTGGGAGGAAGCTATTTGCCCACAGCCAATCTCCCACTGCATCAGTGATTCCTCAGTCTGACTTAATTTTCCCCTTCCTCTGGCATCAAGATCTAAGGGGACAAGGAAATAACCTGGCACCTACATCTGTGGGATGTGTCATGAGGTATAGAAACCCCCGCACTGGACAGGAGGGGGTTAACGAGCAACTCTGGGCTAATGAGGCCCCACCCTTCATTGCATGCCCAGCATGCTGGAGTTGGAGGTGGTGTTTAAAAGGCAGTCAGGCACTGACTCTAGGGCTGGCAGGACAGGTAAAAAGATGTGCTGTGGGAGGTTCAGGGAAGGATGTGAGCTGAGACTGTGAATGGGGGAGCTGCAGCACCAGCCTAAGGTGCCAAGATTTGAGGGAGCCAAAAAGTGGTGCCCCTGCAAAATGTTAAAGCTGTTTGAACAGCTGCTGCACTGGGAAGGAGAAGGAATCTGAGCTGCTGCTGGCAGCCTAGAGGTTCCCCTGGGTCAGTGTGCTGCCTGCAGCCTGGGGGTTCCACTGTGCAGTTGTTGCTTTGCTTCTCCTGCCTCCCAGGCTTGTGGTGCCAATCAGCTGTTTGGCGCCACAAGCCTGGGAGGAGAATTAGAGCTGGGGGAGCGTGCTTGGGGAGGACATGGAGCAGAGGTGAGCTGGGGTGGGGAGGTACCGCATGGCTCCCTGGGCCAGGGGGTAGGGAGCTGCCATGGGGGGGGCCTCAGGGTGCGGGAGTGGGGGAGCTGCTGCAGGGCTGGGGGATAAGGTGGAAGTTTCACCTAGGGCGCGAAATTTCCTTGCACTGGCCCTGGCTACCTCCCTGATACTTTATGTTGGGTGTACTTGTACTAGTCTTGTGGAATGTGTTTATACGAATACCTAGTGCCTAGGACTTCTTAGGACTGCCTGTGTTTTTAGCAATGCCAGGCACGTTTTTGCCAAGTTTATGTACCAGACAGCGAACCCGTAAACAGGCATTTGCTTTATGACAGGACCTGACTTTTGCTTATAGCCTGGCTATTGCTGACATCGGTTCAGGCCTCAGGCCTTGAATTCCAGGCTCTCTCTTTCTGTTACAAGAGCATACCCCTTAAGGCCATTTCTCCCTCCAGCAAGCTGCAAACCTATTTGTTCTGTTCTAATCTCCTTTCTACCTCATGTCTTTGTAATTTCCCTACATGCCAGGCCTGTGCTCATTGCTAGAAGGGCAAATACAATAGCATTGCTTCAGCGTTGGTTAATTCAGAGGAGCCTCTTCATCATCCCTCCTGTTTCCTATGGGGGTTCCTCAGGGATCTGTCATTTGCCCCCTTTCTATTCTTCCTCTGCACCAGTGGTTCTCAACCATGTACCCCTGGGGGGTCTCAGAGGTCTTCCAGTGGGAACATCAACTCATCTAGATATTTGCCTAGTTTAACAGGCTACATAAAAAGCACTAGTGAAGTCAGTACAAACTAAAATTTCATAGACAATGACTTGTTTATACTGCTCTATACCTATACCAACGTAAGACAGATTTCGTATCCCCTCTCTCTCATTTATGAGAAGGGAAGCAATTTAATAGATGAGCTGGGAACTTTGTAGTTGTATGGCTTGATTTTGTACGTTTTTAGTGGCGAACTTGGGGGGTGCCACCAAGACAGATCAGATTCTTGGAAAGGGATACAGTTTAGGCTCGCAAAGGTGAGAGCCAGTGTCTGCACCCTTGTCGCTGGGTGAGCTTGTTTGCAAGGCGAACTTCATTTTACTCAGAGGCTGATGACCCACAGATCTGCTCTACCATTCCTGGTCGGTCTCGGTTGAGGCCCAAGACCCCTTGATGCAACTGCAGAAGGGTCTAGGGGTACAGGGTCCTCTGGGTCTGATATTACAAGCTAGTCTGCCTCAGATGTAAATAGTAACGTGTTTCTGATTTGGAAAAGCAGGTGCTACTGGTCCACGATGCTGGGTTTTTCTCTTTTCCCAGGGTGCCCCACCCGCCCACTCTGCCCTGAGACCCCGCTTCCTACTTTCCCTCTTCCCAAGCCCACTTCTCACTCCACCTCTTCCCACCCGCCTGCCCCTCCGAGACCCCATCTTGCTTTCTGCTCGTCTGCCCTCCCTCCAGGCCCTCACTCCGTTGCCAACAGCTGTTGTGGTGGCACCTTCAATAGGCTAATGGATGCACTGCCAACATCTGATTGGGTGCCACCCCCTATTTTTTTTTCATTCCCCCCTTAATTTTTTTTCTGTAGTGCCCGCCCGGACACCCACAGAGTCCTGCTTATGCACTGGTTAGCGATCATGTGTGTATGTATGTGTTGGAATATTGTGAGGTATACTAAGGCCCTACCTGGTTATCGCGAGAATTTTTAAATATGCAGCTGAATTGTGCACAGACGCGGAACATTGTAGAAAGTAATAAGTAATACTTGTATTATTGCAGTAATTTGGACAAGCCAGAGAAGACCTGTTGTGTAATGAAAAAAGGTGCTGGAATAAGATAAACACTCGGTAGTATGCCATGCCTGCTTTTTTTTTTTTTTTGAGATATCAGACATTTGCGGCCATATTCCAGTGTGGGGCTGACAGCACCAGAGCCCAGAACGCTTTCTGCTCAGGTAAATGGCCATTTGCTGCGCACTAATGGGGGCGTAAAGTGTTGTGGTGGCAAACCTCAACATGAGTGCAAAATTGTGACTGGTGCAAAAGTAAAACTGATTAAAATCAGAACTGCAATGGAAAGCCTAATAGTTGAGGGATCTGCAATTTCCGCAGGTACTGCAAATTAAGTAGGGCCTTAAGTTACATCTATATGCTAAAAATTGATTCCTACAGGTCTGTGAATTAAGGCAGGTCACCAAAAAGGTGATCCACACGACTCGTCTCAGCAGCGAGGAAGAGGGCTTATCGCACTCTAGCTCGGTTCAGCATGCAATTGAGTACAGTATTGAATGGTTCACAAGGGCCCCACATTTACATCCTGAGCAAAATGTTAATCAATAGATTGTGGGGCTGCAAAGGAAAAAGGCAAACAAGTGTGATCCTGGTTAGTGAGAAAGAATTAACTTTGAAACCTATTAACTGCTGTGCACTTCCAGGGTATTCCTTCCCATCCGGGAGGTCAAGGCTTCCAGCAGGCTTGATTCTTATAGATGAGAAGGCGAGCTCACCCAAAATGGTATGAAAACACAGGAAAAGGTCTTGGGTAAGCTAGGGGACAGGGAATGCCCTTGTGAGTAAGGTTTAGCTCCTAACAGTTGTGTGCATGGTTTTGTTTCAAAGTCTTACTTTTCTATAAATTGACTTGTTCTTTTGGTTAATAAACTTATCTTGTTTTCACTATAAATATATGGTGATTGCTGTGTGGTAAGTCAGCCGTTGAATTGAATCATGATGATGCATAGTGTTATCTCTTGGTGAGGAGAGGCTCTAAGAACTCTGTGAGTGTTCAGTGGAACAGGCCGGGGGCTCTTGGGGAGACGTCGAGGGCTGGTGTGGGCGTATTGTTGGCCTGTACCATGAAGCAAAGAAGCAGGAGGTGGAGTGCACCTGAGCAGGCAGTGCTTGCATTCCCAGGAGCTGGTGGACGAAGGGGCAAAGGGCATGGGCGGGTCTTAGAGAGAAGGGTGGGTGGGGCGTGTTAATTTTATGTGATTAGGAAGTTGGCAAACCGTAATATCGGACGCCATAACTTTTGGCACCCTATCTACAACTCAGCCCTCTCTGTACATCACTGTACATTCAGGATGCATCTAAAACTTGCCAGTTCTTCCTCGTCACATCGTTAAAGATTTGGGCCTTTCCTTGTCCATCCACCCCACTGGAGCTTCCATGCAGGTCCACATCATCCCTGCTTTCAGCCACTGCCACTCCTCCTCTTTCTCCAGCTTGGATAATCCCATCCTGCCCCTGCCCATGCATTACAGAATGCTGGCAGCGAAGAATCGCTTCTTCTGGCTTGCTCCTTCCCCTTTTCACTGCATCACCCCTCTTCTCGCAGCCTGCTCCCCGCTCCCTTTTCTCCACCCATCAAACACAAGTGACTTGTCATGTACTTGTCCTGCCTAGCCACACCGTAACCTCTCCTCTCCTTATGTACTGACATGCAGAGTACCATCCACAGTAATGTTGGTCCGGCACAGCACGGTCCCGCACACCGTGGGGCCATGCTCCGTGACAGGGTCCCGGAACACTGTCAGCCCTGACACAGTTCATAATAACTGCCTCCCTGCCGACGCCTATGTATCACCCACAGGCAGCAAAGGAAGTGGCTTTCCTCTATGGTAGTGGTGGGCTGCAACTCTGACAGCGCTCCAGGGGAATGGAGATTCCAGTGTGTGCCGCTAGCGTAATTGGACAAGAAAGAAGCAAGCTCTGCAGAAGGGCTCCGGCAAAGAAGGTTAACGGTGATCAATGATTTGGGGAACTGAAAAGCAGTAATTCGGCAGTGCAGCCCCCCACATCTCTATGTAACAAAAACCAGGGTTCAACAGGCTTGGTGGGCCAGCGGTTCCGGAAGGTTTGTTCTTTTGCAGAGGAACTGTTTCCAACTCTAAGGGGTTCTTACTCCTCCGCTGGCTGCTGCAGAAGTACTTCCAGCCCTCACTGGACTTTGTCGTCTGCCTGGTAGATCAATCGCTGAAAGAGCAATGCTTGAGGAAGCAGCTGATTGCAGCCGGTGTACATGCGGACATAGGTTGCCAGTTAATAGGAAGATAACTCCGTGTTGTGCAATTTAGTTACCACTGGTGCCTCGGAGACACTAAAACACTCTGCCATTAGGGCAGACCTCTGTGGAAATAAGTGGCAAATGCGGACATTTTAAACGGCAGGTGAGTTATTTGCCTTGAGTTAAAATCCACATGAAAGGCTTTGTTCCCTGCCCGCCCATCCCTGAACATTCCCCACATCAGAACACCAGACTTTGTATGGACTTCAGTTGTAGGTTTCACCTTGGCAGCTTGCTAACCTAGAAGTATGCTTTAGATCTTTTGTTCTTTGAAGTGTTTTCCTTCTGTCACGAGCTCTATCACAGCCCAGGAAGGCAGATCATATCCAGGAGTCCAAGGGAGAAGGCTGGCAAAAGTTGTCCTTACTGCCAAAAGAAAAAACCCAAAACTGAAAAATCATCCAGAAGTCGTCACCTCATCAAGAGGCTTGGAGCAAGTGGAAGACAGAGAGCATTTGCTGCAAAGGGTGCACGTAGCTCCACCTGTGAGTGCTAGGATGGGAATGCTAGGATGGGAATGTGGGAGAGTTTGCGGGAGTTCAGTATCACTGTCTAGGAAGTCCATGGCAAAAGGCTGGAAGAGCAGAAACTAGATCCTGTTTAGATGGAGGGTTTAATCCAATTTATACCAGTGTAAATCCAGAACAACCGTAGAGAGCATATTAAATATCTTATCGGGACCGGGATCGTCTTGACCAAGATTTAAAAGGTGTATCTAGAAGGTTTCAGTTACCCCGCTCTAACACTAAACTGCCCTATCTGTGCTAGACTGGACTTAACCTTGATCAACTAGCACATCAAATATCCTCTTAACATCAGCTTGACCAGCTAACCAGTGTTAAAGACCATGCCAGTACACTGTGGCCCTCTGATTGGCCAACTCTCCCTACTTAACCACAGGGGTTGCCCCAGAAGGTTGTCTGGGCAGCCTCACAGACCTTGGCCTGCTGAAACGCCAGACTTCGCCTCCTTCTCTGGTCTCTGACTCCAGCCTGACTTTGAGCCGGATTCCTGCCTCTCGATTCTAACCTGGTATTACCCCTGATCTCCAGTCTCAGACCCCAGCCACCAACCCTGACTCTTATTTATGGGACTTGACCTTGCAATTCCTCCAATTCTAGCCTGGCAACTCCTGTCCTCGGTGGGCAGACCTCAGCCCAGCTGTGACTGCTAGGCAAGACTGCCTATGCCCTGGTCCCCTACTCTCACAGTGGTATGGCAAAGTGCCATTATCCTCATTTTACTGATCAGGAACTGAGAATATAGTTACTAGACAAATGCTATGTTTCAGTGACTTCAACTGCAGTAACATAAATATACTTTGTTTTCTGGGAACAGGAAGACCCTGTACCAGCTGGTTTCTGGATTTTTTTTTTTTCTTTAAGTGATTTTGGAAAGTCTCCCCCATAAGAGATTTCAGGCACACTGGTCTTCTTGATTTTCGAACACATGATTCACGAATCACCATCTTACATTTTTCTGCTCCCTGAAACGTGGAAGAGTTAAAAATTATGACATGAAGATTTAGCTGGTGCAAAGAACAATTTTATTATTTGTTTGTTAAAGCAGTTAAAGTGCTGCATTACTGCACAAGAACTGAAATACAATCCAGCTTCAGGAAACAGACACCAATTTGCAGACTACAATCAAATCCTGTTTACATAGTATTGTGCATAAGGCATTGACTAAGTAATAAGTGTATTAAGCTAAACAGAAACAAGTTCTCTGTTCCAGAATAAGGATGTCTCTACATGCCATTATACGGTTATTGTGCTTTATATTTGCACCCTACCTTAATCCATTTAACATTTGACAAACCCTAAAGCTTCAATGATTAAAGTTTAAAGAGAAAAAACAGTGTTTATTCCCATCTCTTGTATGGGATTAAAATGGGTAACTCTAGTCATGTCAAAGAGCTGTTGGAACCTTGTGGCGGCTCAGAGGCTTGTTCTATTTAGTCTTGGCTACGCTCTGGGCACACAGATCAAAGATTCCTTACTGTTAGACCCAGAGACTGGGGTGAAGAAGAATTTAATTCTAAACTTAATGGTATGTGTTCAAAATTGCAGCTCTGCCCTCTCCATTAACTCTACCAATTTAGGAAGTCTAGCAGATGATAAGGTCTGTAGCATCGTTTCAGAGACATTGGCATGAAGGCAGCTGCCAGAATCCCTCTTTAAAGATGATCATCCGGACTCCCACAACACAGGGAGTTATACACCTTGAAGTTCATGGCCACCAGTGAATAGACAGGCCATCAAGAATAGGAGAGGGTAGAGAAATAAGCAAGAGTTCATGTTTCATGGCTAAACACGCTCACTTGGCTGCCTCAGCCAGAAGTGTGCAAACAGGTGCAGGGCTTCTGTGGCTCAGCACCCATGGAAATCTAGACATCCGTAGTAGATAGAGACCCAGCAGATCAGACCCACCTATGCCTTTTTCACACGTATAGTTACAATGAGAGAGAGAGAGAGAGAGGCACTCACACACAAGTTAGATCCAGATATCAGAGCTGCAGTCTCCACCAGGGTGGCGGATCTCATGAGCAAGGATGGGTCCATCAGGTTCTTTCCCAAAATCTACTAGGAAGTTTTTATTCACCTTCAGTCCACCTTTCTCAGTGTCCACATCAATCTGCAGCATGACAGAGCCTTCCCTGAATAAGAAACAAGAAAGCAGACGTTGAGGGGGAAGGGGGAGAAAAGAGGCTGTGTCCTGGTTTAAGAGAGTCTTACACTTTGTTCTTCTCTTCCAGATTTTCTAGTTAACCACAAGGTCTTTTAGACAGAGTGGAGATGAGCCCCCAGCTTCAATGTTTGGGCACACCAGTACTCAGGGGTGTTTGGAACCGAACAATTGTTCTGGTTTAAGACTCATACTGCAGTGCCCACTGTGACACGCAAAGACTTCAGGTTCATTATAGTGCAGGTTCACTGCACTACACTGAACTGCCCAACAGAGGCCTGGAGGTCACACTCAGAAACGTCCTGTGGAGAGTCACACTGCTCCATTGAAAACCTTGGCACAGAACTGCCAATGCACTGGAGGTGACTACAACTAGATGTGCAGTTCTACATTAACTGCAAGTGACAGGCAAGCCACACCACGCCCTCAGGTGGTCATATGGAAAACCATCAGCTTTATGTAATAAAAATGTATTTGCGGGTGCTTTGATGGTTTCCTGTAGGCTAGGTCATCTTCAAAATACTAGAATCTAATGAATTCTTCCACACCCCCACCATTAGAGGAATGATTTCAGTATCAGACATTGTTAAATTTTGCAGCTGCTCAGAGGCTGTTCTGCCTATTAAGTGTGGGCTGATTCTTACCGGTGTGTGAAACGCTGATATGGGTTAGTAGTGTGCAATGAGCTAATAAAGCCAGTCCTCCTGCACACATCCATGGGCCCTTGGAGGTGGTGCAAAAACCACCCACTTCCGCTGCGGGGCTCATGACAATGGACTTCTGCTGCAGGCACAGCTGCCTATGGCTGGCCCTGGGATCTCCCATCTAAGAAAGGTTTCTTACTTGACAAGGTCTGGGTAAAATTGCTTGTCCCACGCACTGTAGAGGGAAGTGGAGACATATAATCTCTTGCCATCCAAGCTCAGCTGGATCATCTGTGGTCCACCTTGCACCCTCTTCCCCTGGTGTTACAGGAAAACAAGACCTGGGTTTATAAGCTGCTAGTGGCATCACAAGGAAAGAAAAATGCAACAGGAGGGAGTACAGCAGCATGGCAGGTTCTGCTCCTGGGTACTGGCTGGTGAGTCTTGCCCACATGCTCAGGCTTTAACTGATCACCATATTTGGGGTCGGGAAGGAATTTTCCTCCAGGGAAGATTGGCAGAGGCCCTAGAGGTTTTCTGCCTTCCTCTGCAGCGTGGGGCACGGGTCAATTTAACCCACAATTTGAAGACTTCAGTAACTCAGACACAGGTTAGGGGTTTGTTACAGGAGTGGGTGGGTGAGATTCTGTGGCCTCCATTGTGCAGGAGGTCAGACTAGATGACCATAATGGTCCCTTCTGACCTTAAGTCTATGAGTACATCTGACAACAGCATTCCTGAATGCATGGGGTGGTGAACTCCTCCATTTGGGCAAGGAGCTGTTCTAACCAAGATTGACTGCTTGCTTGATACCGGTTCCTGGCTAACCTGTGCATACACAGACTGGGTTATGCCAGAAAGGGCCTGATTCCACAGCATCTACTCAGGCAAGTCCTATTGTACTTGGATGGAAGTTTTGCCTCAGTAAGATGTGCAGAATCTGGCACTCATAGAGGAGCTGGCATGCACCAAGAGACAGATGCCAATAGAGAAGTATTAATGGAGCAGTGGGGAAAATACCTAGCATTGCTCACCTTGATCACAAAAGGCTCTGGCTGACAGTTCAGCTCTTGGTCTTCCACCACAACGATTGGCCCATCTCTTGGAATCTTGCCTCCCAGGAACACCTGTAAGCAAAGATGTCACAAAGATGTCAGGGTGTCCGTGTATGAAAGGAACATGGCCATGAGGGGACGGAATTGACTATCTAACCCCTATGCAAAAGAAAAGAGTCCTTTTTTCTCCTAAAGAGATGGGATTCCCCAGCTTCGCAACCTAGTAATAGAAGCCTTTATGACTCTGACTTACCTGTCCCACCAGTCTGGGCTTCCGAGTGTTGGAAATATCATACTGACGAATGTCTCCATGGAGCCAGTTGCTGAAATACAGGAACCTGTCATCCAGTGAGATCAGGATGTCGGTAATGAGACCTTGGAGAGGGCAGTCAGAGGTGGAGTGAGGAAACACACGGAGAGCAGCAGACAATGACAAGGCTCATATGGCCATAGATCCGTCTTTGTTAGAACCCCAGTCCTAGAGCATCAGCGCAGACCCACATCATACAAATCTTGTTCAGATATGAAACCCAGGCCCAAAGCAAAAGATGGTCTCAGCCATATCATTATATTCACTCTGTTTCCTCTCCAGGTCTCTTTTCGGCCCTCATTAATTACCAGGATTCCAGCCAGGATCAACCCACTCTCAGGAGAACACAACTATTGGGAGTTCCTGTTAAAAGACACAGGGACTCCCACATTCTTTCTAGAGACCACTGTCTGTCAAACTTCAAGCAGCCAACCCGGGAGGAAGAGCCAAACCCTGTCGCCTGCATGGTAGTTCACAAGCAGAGCTGAGCAGAAGCCATTCTTCAACCTAGAATGTTCCTAATCAGCAGCTGCTGACAGAATATAGCACACTACATATGGGCCCAGACCTGAGATACTATGTTGGAGGATCCAAACCCAACCTGTTCCAGGATCAGCATGTGTAAGCTGTTTTGGGAAGGAATAGGATGCCTTATGCTACTCTGAATCAAACCTTCAGGCCAAAACAAAAATGATGCAACCAGTTTGTCACAGGCAAGAGAGTCGGGCCCAGCCTCACCTGTGACTGACTGGCTCCCTTTCCATCTGATCCTGGTCAGCTAGAGATCATGTGGCTGTTTAATTATTGTGCCCAGCTGGGAGTGGTCCTGGGTTACCTACAAAGGGTGAGGGCTCTGCTAGTGAGAGAAGCTGCAGAAGGGTTCTTGGCCGCTCTGGGAGGTGCTGGAGAAAGGTAACTGCCAGAGAAATGGCCTGGAGGAGGCTGAAGAAGGACAAGACGAGATGGCTTCCAGTAGTAGGGCCTGACGCGGGAGGGACAGAGAGAAAAAGGGGGGAAACCCCTGGGAGCTGTAACCTAGGATGGGTTTTGTTTTGAGGTTTTGCTTAAGTTTTACGTAAGGAGGATAAAATTATGCCTGGAAAAGACTCAATGTGGCAGTGAGTCCTTCATGGGCTGAGGAGACATGCTGGCAGCGTACTGCTCCCAGCTGCTGCTTTACAGCCACGATTTCCATCGTTGGAGGTGGGGCAGGGAGAGAAAACTGCAAGAGGTGATGTTATGGTCATTAAATTGGAGAGGTGGGGGAATCGGAGGCATGGATTTAAAGGAAAGGGTCCAACTGGAAAATGCACTCTCCACTGATCAACCAATGACAGGGATCTCAATTGAGAGGCCCTCAAGTCCCTTTAGATGAAGAAAGGAGTCTCTCAAATACAGGGACCAGTCGGCATTAACCAGCCCATAAATCTGCTCCAGAGGAACCAGCTACTTGAGGGAGAATGAGATAACTATTGTGTAAGGGTGAGGAAAAGAGGCAGATACATGGTGTCACAGGTGCTGATATTCCAAAGTGCCAGGGGGTTCTCAACCCCCAACTCTGCCCTAGGTCCCGCCCCCACTTTACCTCTTCCCCCAAGATCCCACCCTAGCCCTGCCTCTTCCCACCCCTTACCACCCCCTCCCCCGAGCGTGCTGTGTCCTCACTCCTCTCTCTACCCCCCACAGCCTCCAGCATGCTGTGAAACAGCTGATTGCGGCATGTGGGAGGCACAGGGAGGCGCTGATCTGTGGGGCCAGCCAGTGGGCAGGATGCACTGGGGGAGTGCTGATAGGGGGGCTTCCAGTGGGTGCTGAGCACCCACCATTTTTTTGCCCCATGGGTGCTCCAGCCCCAGAGCATCCATGGAGGCAGTGCCTATGCATGGTATCCAAAGGGCACTGCAAAAGAAACTTCCATAGGAAGGAACACTGGCTACCTCCTTAGAGCGTCAGTCAAGATGAGCCAGATTCCCACTCATAACACACATTGGGAGATCTTAATACAAATAGGTATGCAACTGGCAATTCTAAGCCATTTCCTCTTCAGAAGACACTTGCATCTTTTGAAGGTATGCCAAAGTCCTTGTATAACTGATAAGCTCCTCCATATGTTTCATGCAAAAAGTGTTTGTCATTCAATGACAAGATGCTCAGTCCAGCTGCAGAGCATGGAGGAGGAAAATTTTGAAATGTGCTTACACTAACCTGGCATGTCAGGAAGAAGCCAACCGTTCACCTTCTTGCTGGGGACTTGAACCACCTTCTCCGCTGCCCATGGGTGTATACATTGCACACTCGATGGGTCGTAGGCACTCTGGACACGGCTCCCACTGCCACTTACCTGTCGCCCGTAGAGGAGTCTGGCGCATGCCTGGCATCACGGAACCCTGCTGGTGCCTGCAGTGACCACTGGGGGGCTCTCACCCCGAGTCTCCCCTCCACCAGCGCCGCAATCAATACTACACACTGGCCACCCCTAAGTATACCTCAATGGTAAGGGCTGCTGACATTCTGAATTATGCCAGTCTACAGAAACAGACTTCCTCATTAGGCAAGTTAAGGCAGTTGCCTTGATACATGTGGTGCAGCAAGCAGAGAAATTCCTTGCCCTGCAGCACCAGTGCATCTGGGGCCACTCGATTTTTCCTCTTGAATCAAAGGGTCACTATATTTACTGCGGTTGCTGATTTGCTACGCCAAATCAATATCTTAATGCCCATAAGCATTTCTGCTAGGAGAGGTCTAGTAGGGGCCCCCTTGGCCACCAGAAATTGGTTGTTAATTTGACTAGATGCTCCCATTCCGAGAGAGTCGGGGCATTCAGGACAAACAGAGAGCCCCCACTTAGAGGTTGGTGGTCTATGGGTGCGGCCCACTGGCTCTGGAGGAGACCACGTTAGAGTCATTGGGACCGTGACCTGGGTTCCAATGGAGGTAGTAAATCTACTTTTAGAGGTTGAGCACCGGGAAAATAATACTTCAATACGTTGAATGGCGGGTTGTGGGGGCGACCGCGTGTAATCTTCTCAGTTCGAGCGTGTACATCTAGATTCGCCGTTAGATGGAATACAAATGAAGGGGTCTTCACCGGCCGGAGACTGCGAAGCCACTTAGGTGTATAAAAGGAGCGAGCGCCCTCCACGAGAAAGCATTTGGCTCGGATTCGCGCGCCGGCTCGAGGAGGGACTATATGGGTAACATCTACAAGGCCCCTGTGAGACCTGGCGGAGTTAGCGAGGCGCTACAAGTAGTTAGGGGTTACTGATCCTCCTGCAGATAATGGGGGATGTCTGTAGATTTTTATAGAGGCTCTAGACCTCCCTAGGCGATTATGGGAGGCAACATCCTATAACATAAGGGTTTGGGTGGCTCTAGCTGTTATGGGGCGCTCCTGGACAATGGCGAAGTTGGGACTGTCTATCGGCAGTGCGAGCGCAGGGCGATGGTGCACTGGGACGGAAACTCTGGCATGTCGACCAGGCACTAAACTGCGCGAGGATGACAAGGATCCAACAATCCCGTGGGACATCTTGCTTTTGTACGTGCTGGGGTACCAGCAGCCTCACCTCGGGTATAACCCTTAAGGGCACGTGGAGCACGACGACAGGCACACGGTGTGTAATCAGCCGAGACACAGATGTTGGCAAAAGTGCGCGACACGGTTATTACCACCACGTCACCTGAGCCTCTTAAAGACTGCGGTAGTCCATGGGACAGCGATTTCTAGTGTCACATAATTCGACTGGACATCTCCCTTGGTCCCACCTCTGTTCAGCGAGACGCGAGGACTGCCATCCAGGAAACTTCCTCTCAACACCGGAGCGAGAGACCCAGCTCAAATTGTTCGACGGAGTAGTGTCTCGGGGAAGCCAATCAGGATTTAGACAGAACAACTCCACAACGTTGAATGGCATGAGTTCTATGCAAGAGATACGGTGATCTTACACCACATGCATTAAACGAACGACAACAAAAAGCGGAGAGTGTGTATGTGTACCTATCAAATCATCGAGCAGTGAGCCAAATAGCGTAACTCAAACAGCTGTGTACGGCTTAGCTAAACGGAGGCGTAGCTGGAGGAGTAGAGCAGTACGCTGGAAACGGATGTATAAGCGAGCTAAGCCCAGCACATCCACTCACACACCGTACTACGCACTTTCAAAGCCCCAGCCGGAGCGCTTAAAACACAAGAAAATTTCTGGGGGGGCAGTGTACAACTCCCGGCTGAAGGCGGCTGGGCTGTAACTTGGGCTGATTGCGGGTGTACGAAATTTTCCACGCTGGGTGATGCGCGACAAGCCGCTCACCTAGGTCTGCAACTTCACACTAGGGTGGACAACCAACAAGCTGGCGTGTTTATTTCCTGTCCATCTCCCCAGCGGTATTAAGTAGAGTATCCTCCAAGACTACCCAACAAGAATCCTGTCCAACTCCCTCCAGCCCCCATCCTCTCTGATCAGCTCCTTTCCCCGCCAGGAAGGTCACTGATGCCCTTTGTCTCCAACACCTGAACTTGGCAAACAACAAACCTGTGTGCACAAAGAGAGGAGGAGCCCACGGACTGGCAACGACCCAAGTTGCTATGAAACAAAAACACGAGAGTGCCTCTCCAGGGCCTACTTTTAGGCCTCTGCGCGATGAGCGCGACGCAGTAGGAAGGGAATGCTTTGCATACGTGACCAGCAATCTACATGCTTATTATGGTAACGGGCCGGAGAGTCGCGTAGTCTACAGCAGTGCGTTATAGGTGGTCGAAGGCTATTTAGCAGAGTGGCTAATCAACTATTAGTGAATAAGAGAGGGGGGGAAGGTAGTTCAAAACTTTTAATAATGATTGACAGGAGCTATATGTCATTGGCTTCCAGCACTAGTACGCAAGACTTCGTGCAAGCCAAAATGGGAGCCGATGAACGAGCTGTAGTTTGTCTTCGCAGGAGCAGAAAACAGCCTGGTGGGGGGAGGGTAGTCCGTCGGAGAGAGCTCGCCTTATCCTGACTAAGCGCGTTTGTGGCAGTTACGAGTGAGTACGAGAGCGGTGGGGGAAATGGCACAGAATTTCGCAAGGCAGGGACACTGTCGACACGGTGTCTTCCAAAAATCCACTGCGTCTGCTGTCTCCCTGTCACACCTCCACCTAACTACACCCTACTGCTGTCTTAAAAGCACCGCGCTCTAGGCAGCCCACTTGAACACCTGGGATAGCTGCCCACAATGCACCACTCCAACAACGCTTGCAAAAAGCTGCAATGTGCCACACTGCAAGCCCTGGTAGCTGTCAGTTGGCCACACTGCAGCGCTGTTCCTACAACAGCTGTACGACCACAGACTGGACTCACCGCGGCTGGAGACATTTCACAATGTAGCCCAAGTCCTCGTGTTCTTTAATAGTTCTTAGCTTGGTGACATCAGAAGTTCAGCAAAACCTTGGGCCATATGAACCTAGACTGGCACCAGAGAGGGTCTAATGGAGCTGTATTCAGTGTCAGAATTCAGCTGTGAGGAGAAAAGGGCATCTCAGTTTAATCTGAGCTCCCCTCACAAGATCATGCTATGTTCTTTCTATCAACCTCCGTGGAAGATGTCACTCCCACAATGTGGAGACCACTCCATTATGCTTTGAAAAGACCCGTATGTAGCTAGTTCTGGGGTTGTTCGACCCGAAGGATCAAAATTGAGAACCCTCTGTCTCCGTTCCACCGTTGAACTCGGTCTTACTTCTGTGTTATAACTGCACACGGGCCAAGGTGGTGTTGTGACAGAACACCACAATCTGTTGCCTGACCCCTCATCTGTGACGATTGTTAAATGGTGAAGATTTTTGCATGGGGCTGGGGTTATATGTAAGAGCAAAGGTCCATTGCGTGCTATTAAAACCCTTGTAAAACCATTTCATAAAATCGTAGGACTGGAAGGACTTGAGAGGTCTCTTAGTCCAGTCCGCCAGCCTCAAGCGGACTAAGTATTATGCTATGACCATCTTGACAGTGTTTGTCTACTCTGCTGCTATAAAAACGCCAGTGATGGAGATTCCACAGCCTCCGTAGGCAATTTATTCCAGTGCTTAACCACCTACGGAGTTTATCTAATGTCCAACTAAACCGTCTGCTGCAATTTTAAGCCCATTGTTTTGTCCTGTCCCAGATGGTTAACAGAACAATTTGTCTCCCTCTCACTGTAAAACTTTATGTACTTTGAAAACTGTATCATGTGCCCCCTCAGTCTTCTCTTCTCCAGCCTAAACAAACCCAATTTCTTAATCTTGTCTCACAGATCATCTTTCTGACCTTGATTTATTTTGTGTCCTTCTCCTTTGAACTTTGTCCACATCTTTCCTGAAAAGGCGGCCCAGAAATGGACACAGTAATCCAGTTGAACTGTTATTAGCACAGGTAGAGCGGAGAATTAGCTTTTATTGTGTTTTGCTTACAAAAGTCCGCTAATACATCCTCAGAATGATGTTTGCTTTTTTGCAACGAGTGTACCACTGTGAACTCTACAATATTAAGTTTGTGATCCATCATTGATCCCCAGATTTTCTTCACCCACGTACCTCCTTCTTTGGAGTCATTTCCCATTTGTATGTGTGCAATGATTGTTCCTCCCGGAAGTGGAGTACTTTCATTTGTCCTTATTGAATTTCATTGTTACTTCAGATTATTTCTCCAGTTGTCCAGATCAGTTTGAATTTAATCCTATGCCTTTCCAAAGCATTTGAACCCTCCCAGCTTGGCTGTTCATCCACCATATGACAATGTACTCTGCTATCATTATCTAATATCATTGTATGAAGATTATTGAACAGAATTGGACCAAACGCCCATCTCTTCAGGACCGTGACTTTGCATATCCCTGTTCAGCTGACTGTTGAACCACAGATCAACTACTCTGTGGGAACGGTTTTCCCAACCAGTTATGCACACCTTGTAGTAGCTTCATCTAAGTTTATTCCGTCGTTTGGTTTATGAGACAGTATCGCAAGACGTATCAAGCTCTAAAGGTCAAGATATAGCACATCTACCACGTTCCCCCTATTTGCAAGTCTTGTCCAACTTGTGAGAAATTGCCGGTACTGTTACTGGGGTTCTTGCGCTTTCTCTTCTTTGAGGGTGGGCTTCGGGCACCATTTCTTGCACTGAATTAGAATATTATTGCCCCACATGTCTGAGTAGGGGATGTGGAGAGGGAGGATCGGACCCGCCCTCTCTCCAGGTCCCAACCTCAGGGGCCCAGGAGGGTTAAGGGTGAACCCACCTTTGAAACGGCGGTTCTTCCTCTGGGCACTTCCCTCCCTGCCTTTCAGCTTGTGGAGGGACTTGCTGTGCCCTCCATCTGCAACAGTCAGGTGCCCCTTACCTAGGGTTCTTGGACTTCTCAGCCCACTTGCAGCACTCCTCCAAACTTTCCTTTGTTTTCTTGAAACTGTTTCTCTGCTCCAATACAACCTTTCTCTACATCTCCCACACTGTCGACTGAAGCGGGGGGGGGGGGGGATTTATCATGTGACTCACTGCAGGTGCTCCTAATTGCTTCAGTGCTCTAATTGGCTTCAGGTGCTCTATGCTAATCCTAATAGCAAACCTTCCTCCCCTTACACCTGTCCACAGAAGCTTTTAGGTGGCTTGACATGATTGTTCTTGACAATCCTGCTGAGGTACTGTTATCACCTTAATATCTTGCTAAGTATTTGCAAATGGATTGCTTAATATTTCCCATTATATTTGGGTACTGAGTTAAGCTGACTGGTCTGTAAAATCCCTGGGGTCCATTATCCCGATTTTAGGTGGGCTATATATTTCCTTTTCCAGTCCTCAGGAATCTCTTCCGTTTTCCATGACTTTCGAAGATAATCGCTAATGCCTCATTATCTCCTCAGTCGGGCTCCTTAAGTATCTAGATGTATTTCACAGGCCAGGTGACTTGAGACATCAATTTGTCTAAGTAATTTTTAATTTGTTCTTTCTCTATTTGACTTCTGATGTTACTTCATTTCACTAGCATTCAGTATGTTAGATGTTCAGTTGCCGCAGTTTTTGGTAAAAATTAGTTGTTCTCCAATTCTAAAATCAACTTTCCTCTGACTTTATTTTTTGTTGACTTGATCTCTCAGGGAGCTATGGCCGTCACATTAACGTTGGGCTGACGCCCCATGTCTCAACTCAATCAATTGACCTGGGGGAAGACTCCATCCTCTGGAAATCAGATTCCTCCACAATCCCGACGCAGCAGAGGTATGTTGGCTGTGCTCTGAGTAGTGCAATCCATCGCTTCTACAAGACGGGGGTAGCGCTCTAGCAGTGCCGTGTGACAGAAGCAAGGTTCAACATGAGCACGTTTCAGAAAGCCACTTAGACAATGGGTCACTTAGACAAATGAATTCAGTTAGGATAGATTGGGCAGCATCTGTTTTTGTTGCATCCAGGTGACCAGCTGTATGGCTCTGTGAAGCAGCACATCTCCCAGAAGGGCCCTGGTAGGAGCCAAATCTTTGCTCTAGAAGGCCCAGGAAATACTACTTGTTCCCTGAGGAATCAATAGGCCAATGTCAACTTATTTTGGGAGCTCTCACCAGCTCCTAATGTTGTCTGTCTTTGACTGAGTTGCACTGCATTGTAGAAACTCACTGTCTACTGAGCTGCCAGAGCCTTTACAAGCCAGTGGGCATTTTGGAAACTAAAGGTAGTTAATAAATCCAAACTTGCTATATTGGAACCCAACAAAGTCAATATCCCATGTGAATAATATGCCCTCAACCACTAGCCACTTTAAAATTAACATCTTGGCCTTGAGACTGGTGGCTTGGAGGTCTTGCCAAGAACATACCTGTTCTTTACATATGTTCTTGTTCGTGGCGTTAATTGAGGTGACAAGTTGGGATGAGGTATATCCTTGTATTCTGCAAACACTCTGTGGTGGAAGAAGACAAGCTATTCAAGCTACCCAGAATTCTTCTTAGGTCTGGAAAGTCTTTGTCTCAGCTAAATACAGGATGAGTTCATATAAGGGACATTCATTTTACGTCTTAAGAATGGATTAGAGAACAGCTTAATGGAATTAAACTGTTTTTTCTATAGCGTGGATAATTATCTAGACTCTTTGTGGTGAACTAACTTGCCAGTGGCTACTGTATTTTACTTGCCATGTTCTTTATGGCCTATACTACAGGCGTTCTGCAAGCCTCATGTTGGGGAGATATAGCCTCATCCATAGACTGCACAGAGCCTCCTAACCCATCATGTATATTATCCCCCTGTCCCCTGCCTATACTCTAACAGTTAGGTTGACCATTACTTACATTGTATAGGATGTGAACATTCTACCTCTGAGAGACTTAGTTTAAGTTGACCTGAGCCCTGGTATAGACACGCTAGATTCAACTGTTCTTCCATCAGCCTAGCACTGCTCTCAGAGGAGTGAAGTGATTACACTACAGCGTCTACAGTGCAGCAGCACAGTTGCAGTGCAGTAGCTATACCACCGTAGCATCTGAGAGTAAGACATAACTCCATGGCTATGCTCCCAAACCTAGGTATCGGTCAGTCCGATGAACAATGCTTCTGTTATTTAAGTATTGACAGATAATATATCATTAACTCTGGTTTTCTAATTAGTTCCATATTTACTGTCACATCAATTGTTAACGTTTAATTTGCAGTACTTGTGTCTGCTAGGTCACACCAGCACATGCTTATTCGCCTCATGTCGACGATATAACTGGTATCTGCTGACTTACCGCAGGGAAATATTAATGTTACCTTGTACAGAATGGAGAT
>NC_133779.1:51765855-51900857 GCF_003597395.2 Chelonoidis abingdonii | reverse complement strand
TGAGGTCTGGGCAGAGTGGCAGGGGGATCGGGTCTGCCAGAGAGAGGTCGAGCAGCAGGGTGTACCAATGCTGTCTCGGCCATGCTGGAGCGATCAGTATTAGCTGGGCTCTGTCCCTGCGGAGCTTGAGTAGAACTCTGTGGACGAGAGGGAATGGTGGGAAGACATAAAATAGGTAACCTTTCCACGGAATTAGGAACATGTCCGAGAGGGAGCCCAGGGAGCGACCTTGTAGGGAGCCTGTAGCGAGGCGGTGTGGCTCCCCTCCTCCACGGGGAGGGTTGAGCCCCGTCCATCTTCCCCCAGGGCGGAACTTCCGGGCGGAAGCCCTGCCCTCAAAGGGTCAGGCGGCGACCCGGAAGCATAAAAGCCGGGCGCCGGCCTTCAGTTGGAGCTCAGCCGCCGGCCAGAGCAGACGTGCTGGCCGACCCTCGTCGCTGGGACGCTGCGGAGCTCAGAGATAGGGATCAGGCCTTGCTGGAGCCGACCCACAGCAACTATGACGCTGAGCTGCTGGAGCTACCGAAGCTGCCCAGCCCCGACTACGGCCTGGAGGAACCCTCGGACCAGACCTGGCCTAGCTGCCCAGAGGTGCGCCCGGACCTACCTGGGACTGGGAGGAGCCCATGAGGGTGGACGACCCTGCGGACCAGGTAGGAGGTGAAGGGGGAATGGAGAGTAGCCCGGGGGCGGCTGACTATAGTCAAGCCGCGGGAGGCCCCGAGGCGATGACCGTGTGTGTCAGTCAGGACCCCCACTGATCACTCAGTCAGTGTGTTTCGGTTCGGATCCCCACTGACTGCTGCTAGCGGCGGCAGCTGCTACTAGGGTCCCGGGCTGGAACGCAGAGGAGTGGGTGGGCCTGCGTTCCCCCTGCCACCCGTAGCCGGGTGGCAGAAACCCCCTTTCACCCCCCAGTGACTTTGGGGTGACAAAGGGCCAGAGCTCACTATACTGTGTTTGGTGCCCCGCCCGAACCAAGGGCCGGGCCCCTATTGACTTTGTTACTGCTCTGCCCTGCCCCAAAAGGAGCGGGGCTGATTGAACTGTTGGTTTGGTGTCCGCCTGCAGCGAAGGCTCTACCCCTCTTGACTTTACGGTGCCTCAGTCCGTCCCACAGGGACCGAAGGCCCGGACGGTAGACTGCGGACCTGACAGACAGGACCCGGAGAGGACAGAACGAGGCCGGTGTGGCTCCCCTCCTCCACGGGGAGGGTTGAGCCCCGGCACCCCTCGTTACAGAGCCGAACACCTGGCATTTCCTGTTCTCTCTGGAGGCAAAGAGGTCTATGTGGGGAAAGCCCCACTTCCGGAATACAGAATGGAGAATGTCCAGACAGATGGACCACTTGTGCGACAGGAAGGATCTCCTCAGTTGATCTGCGAGTGTGTTCCGGACTCCTGGGAGAAAGGAGGCTACCAGTTCTATTGAGTGGGCTATGCAGAAGTCCCACAGTTGAATCGGCTCCCAACAAACGGGGGAGGACCGTGTACCTCCCTCTTTGTTTATGTAATACATGGCCGTTGTGTTGTCCGTGAACACAGCAACGCAACAGCCCTGTATATGACGCTGGAATGCTCGGCACGCTAGTCGGACTGCTCGCAATTGGCGGACATTGATATGTAACGTCGACTCCCGAGACGACCAAAGGCCTTGAGTGCGAAGGTGCCTAGGTGAGCATCCCAGCTGAGAGATGACGCGTCCGTTGTTAGGGATGTGGAGGGCTGCGGTGGATAGAACGGCAGACCTGCAC
This sequence comes from Chelonoidis abingdonii, assembly GCF_003597395.2. Taxonomy (NCBI): domain Eukaryota; kingdom Metazoa; phylum Chordata; order Testudines; family Testudinidae; genus Chelonoidis; species Chelonoidis abingdonii. The sequence continues at coordinate 51,899,103 of NC_133779.1, read as the reverse complement.
ACACCAGGGATAGCATCCGCCACCAGTCGAGGGAGCCTAGAATGCTCAGCGGAATTGTGAGTATAATGTCTATGGCGTCTCTGCCCAGACGATAGGCTGAGGCAAGCCAAGTTTGAAGAGGACGCATGCGCAGTCTGGCGTGCTTTGTGACAAATGTGCGTGCAGCCATGTGACCGAGGAGGCCAAGGCAAGTGCGGGCAGAGATTGTTGGAAAGCTTTGAAGTCTTTGTACAAGGGAGACTATAGTCTGAAAACGAAGTAGAGGCAAACTGGCTGTTGCAAGAGTGGAGTCCAGCATGGCTCCGATGAACTCTATCCTCTGCGTAGGCACCAGAGTGGATTTTTCTAAATTGATTATCAGGTCTAAATGCAAGAATAGGTCCTTGATGATGGTCACATGACTGGTGACTTGTGCCTCAGAGGTCCCTCGGATAAGCCAATCATCGAGGAATGGGAAGACATATGACGATGTAGGGAAGCGGCAACTACCGCCATACACTTCATGAATACCCAAGGGGCCGAGGAGAGGCCAAAGGGAAGGACGGTGAACTGATAATGTTGATGATTCACCACAAAGCGTAGATACCGTCTGTGCGGGGGGTAAATTGCAATGTGGAAATATGCGTCCTTCATGTAGAGAGTGGCGTACCAATCTCCGGGATCCAGGGAAGGAATGATGGTTCCCATGGAAACCATGTGGAACTTGAACTTTTTTATGAATTTGTTCAGTCCTCGCAGGTCTAGGATAGGCCGGAGGCCCCCTTTTGCCTTGGGGATTAGGAAATATTGGGAATAAAACCCCTTGCCCTTTAATTCCTCCGGTACCTCCTCTATAGCCCCGAGTGTAAGGAGCCTCCAAACCTCCTGCAGGAAGAGTTGCTCGTGAGAGGGGTCCCTGAAGAGGGACGAGGATGGGGGTTGGGAGGGAGGAGGAGAAAGAAACTGAAGATGGTATCCAAGCTCCACTGTGCGTAGGACCCAAAGATCCGAAGTTAATTGGGACCATGCAGGGAGGAACGGGGAAAGGCGGTTGTTGAACTGAAAAGGATCCTGGGAGGCAATTGGTACACTGCTCTCGGGCGCACCCTCAAAAGTTTGATTTGGGTCCTGCTGTTGGCTTGGTGGGACCGGAATTGTTACCCCCTTGAGGTCCAGACTGACGTCTGCGGTTGGCACGACCTCGTCTTCTGGTAAAATCTTGCCTCGGCCTAGGCGGGGGGTATGGGCACTGAGGTTGGGAGCGGAAGGACTGTCTTTGAGTCTGTGACGTATGCATTCCCAGCGAATGCATAATTACACGGTTGTCTTTTAGACTCTGAAGTCTAGGATTCGTCTTTTGTGAGAACAAGCCTTGGCCATCAAATGGTAAGTCTTTGTATAGTATGTTGAAGTTCAGGTGGCAGGCCTGACACTTGCAGCCATGATATACGTCGCATGGCTATTCCAGAGGCGACCGTTCTAGCTGCCGAATCGGTGGCATCCAGCGAGGCCTGTAGGGAGGTCCGCTCTACTCTCTTTCCTTCCTCCAGGAGTGCTTTAAATTCCTGGCGGGAGTCCTGTGGGACCAGCTCTGTAAACTTGCCTACCGCGTCCCAGGTGTTGTGTTGTACCTACTCAGGAGAGCTTGTTGGTTTGCTACCCTGAGTTGGAGACCTGCCACAGAATAGATTTTCCGTCCCAACAAGTTCATTCGTCTGGCCTCCCTTGATTTAGGTGCAGGGGCTTGTTGGCCATGGTGCTCCCGTTCATTGACTGACTGTACAACTAATGAACAGGGAGGGGGGTGGAAATATAGGTACTCATACCCCTTGGAAGGTACCATGTATTTCCGTTCGACCCCTCTGGCTGTGGGCGAGATGGATGTCAGGGACTGCCAGACGGTGTCTGCTCTAGCCTGGATCGAATGGATGAAGGGGAGAGCCACTCTAGTTGGTGTCTCCGCCGACAATATACTTATTACCAGGTCTTCCACCTCTGGAACTTCCTCTACTGGCAAGTTGATATCTTGGGCAACATGCCACAGCAGGTCCTGGTGTGACTTGAGGTCAGTCGGAGGCGTGCCCGATGATGACGTCCCCGCTACTGCCTCATCCAGAGAAGAGGAGGATGACAGCCCAGGAACGAGTGGCTCCTGTACTGACTCCTGATCCTGGGGGACCTCTGGAGCCGGAAGATCGTGTGGGTCCGGTGCTTGAGTATGAGCTTCCTCTGTACCAGCCGGGGGAGGTCTGCTAACAGTGGCCTCTGGCATGCGGTGTTCTGAGGGACTGGAGCGTGATGGACCAGTGGGTCCCCTTGGGCTTGGTGATAAGCCCAAGGTGTCCAAAAGGACCACTGATGAGGTCCCTGGTCCGGGCCATGGGTGTGAGTATCCGAGTCCCCATATGAAGCACTGTCTGCATGGGATGAGACGGATGGATGACGAGAGGGCCACGGAGGAGCTGAGGCCGATTGGACAGGGCCTGTGCGTCCATGCGATCCTTCTCTACGCAGTATCGGAGAACGGTACTGGGAGTCGTACCAGTGCTGAGAGTGCGACCGGGACCTGCGACCAGCGAGGTGCTGGAAGGTCGACTGGTGCTTTGAATCTCTGTGCCGAGACCGGCTGCGAGAGGTACGGTGCTGTGAGCAGTGTCGGGACCTGGACCAGTACCGAGAGTATCGTGACGGCGACCGGGATCTCGAATGGTGCCGCAAGTACAACCGGTACCTAGATGGACAGTGGTACCGGGACTGTGAGCGGCGTCGGGATCGGGATTGATGACGGGACCGAGAGTGCCTGTGGGACCTGGATCGCGACTGGTGACGTTCAGTGGTACTGGGTGAGGATGGTCTCATCATGGCGGGCTTGCCTAACGATTGAACAACCCACACCGGCGGTGCCGGGGGTTGAGGCAGGTCAGGCTCCGTCAAGGCAATCAATTCCGTGCTGTGGAGAACATCTCCGGCGTGGAGGGCATGATAAGCTCAACCACGGCGTGTGCCAGGGAGCTGATAGGCACCGGACTCGACTGCTCTTGTGAGACCGGAATCAATGGTGCAGAAGACTTCGGTGCTGCAGCAGTTGGCGGTGCCGGGCGGTCCAACTTAGTTGTATGCTCTGACTGCGGCGCAGATACAGGAGATGTAGGAGTCTTATGCTTCTCGCTCTTTGGGGAGAGAGAGCGGTGCCGGGCAGGAGCTTGGGCCGGTGAAGGCTGGTGTCGAGCAGCCTTCACTGTAGCCGTGCGCTCCGGTGCGGAGGAGGCACTTGTCCCCGGTGCCGCAGTCGGTGCCGAAGATGGAGGAGTTAGAGCTGCCTCCATCAAAAGTTGCTTTAGACAAATGTCCGGTTCCTTTTTCGTCCAGGGCTTGAAAGCCTTGCAGATGCGGCACTTGTCTGCGAGGTGGGATTCGCCCAAGCACTTTAAACAGGAGTCGTGAGGGTCTCCTGTGGGCATCGGCCTATGACAGGCTGAGCACGGTTTGAAGTCCGGTGAACCGGACATGGGCCCCAGTACTGGGTGAGGAGAAGGGGCTAACCCTCAATCCCCCTTAACTATATACAATAACTACTACGAAGAACTACTAAAAATAGACTAACTAGAACTATAGAAAATTGAACTATATACACAATAACTATAAAAACGAGCAAATTGCTAGGGAGGTGGAGATCAGCTAGGCTGCGCTCCACTGTTCCAACGACCGACACGGGCGGTAAGAAGGAACTGAGGAGCGGATGGGCCGGCGGGGGTATATATCCGGCACCATAGCGTCACTCCAAGGGGCCCCTGCTGGCCACCGAGGTGCTAGGTAAAAATCTTCCTATGAATGTGCAAGCGTGCACGCAACCTAACTGGAATGATATGGCAAGCACTCGAAGACGATTCAAGGATTTGAGAACTTACTCTTTTTCCACACGCCAGAAGATTAAATTTTTAAAAACTTCTAAGACTTTTGAACTGACCATTCTTAAGGGTCCCAAAAACCTAAAATTGTTCTGGATTTCCTCATTCACTTCATATTTTAGTTCCATCTCCTAGGTGATACATCTCTTGGAGTCTCCTCAGATATACCTTATGAATCCTGGGAGCCCGCATGTCTGTGCCCAACATCCACCACATAAATGCGGGAAAAATCAGACTGGGAAGAACAGCCGTTCCGTTCTTTGTGACGTCCCCAAAGCTGCTGCTGCAGGTGTTCCACCAGTGTGATGGAGGCTCGTCTCCGAGGTTGGGCGTGGGCAGGCGGTGGATCACCTATGAAGTCAAAGCATGTTCAGATCAGTCTGAGACGGCAGTCTTAAGAAAACAGTTCTTTAGAAATACAGACATAGCATAGGAAACATGAGTTAAATTGTTGATGTTATCCAGTGAGCCAGTTCTAGGCTGAGATTTTCAGAGCAGTTAAGAATCCTTGATGCTCAAATCCCGTAGTGGTTTTGAAGAAAATCCATTCTGGGTTTTAGCACAGGAGACCAGGAGCCAGGACTCCTGAGTTCTATTCCTGGCCCTCTATCTCCATCATGTGTGATATTGGGCAAATCACTTTCTGTGCATCTGTGACTGGGTGTCCATCCCACACAAGCATGAAGAGGTTAAGGTGGCCAGATGACCATTAAACACTTAGGCTGCACCTGGAGGAGGAGCCAGGGAACAAGGGGACTAATCAGAGATGAAGTCAGCTGAAGAGGAACAGGAGGGGCTTGTAGCGATGGGCAGGCATGTTAGGGTGAGAGAAGTGAGGTCACCAGGATAAAGCAGTAAGGGATTAGACTATGCAGACCTTGACACCTGTTGTAGGGTCCCTGAGCTGAGACCCAGTGTAGAGGGTGGGCCTTGGTTCCCCGGGGCTTGGGATCCCCTAGAAGCCACTGGAAGTTCAGGGGCAGTGAAAAAAAAAGAATGACAGGATAGTGAGTCCTGAAATACTTTGAGGCCACATGATTTCCCCAGAAAGGGAAACCACAATGACCTGCTGGAGGGCCAAAAATATGAAGAGCAGTTGAGACCTGAGAGAGAAAGACAAGTGACAGAGTGCCAGTGCAGGAAGGTTGTTGGCTTGGCAGAGATAATCCCGGATGTAGCCAGAAAGGTGCTCTAGCGGTGAGAGAAGAGCCCTGTGACAGCATCACACGTGAATTTGGCATCATGACGTCCTAACATTTGTTTTTTAATAGGTTGCTCTTAAATGCATCCTAATATTTGAAGGTAGAAAGACTGGCTAGCAGTTGCAAGAGAACACAGATCAGTCATAGAGAGAAAAGATAATTGTATCTAGGCAGCCAAGGGTCTGACTTGATAAGGTTATCCAATTTCAGTTGGGACAAGTTGTGGCAAAACTGACTGGAGTAATAATACTTTACACTCTGGCGCTGGTCCTTAGTAGCATATTGTGTGCATTTAAGAAACATGAGAGATCAGTGCTCAAGAAACTTTAAGAAACTGCATCTCTCCAGTAAGAATCTTAGCAATAGTTATGCAAAAGAACAGTCGTGACAAGATGTCTTGTCAACACAGATAACTGCCTCTCAGGTGCATGTAGTGCTAGAGATCTGAGGCTAAAATGCATTAAGCATTTTGAGACATACAAATATCTAGTATTTTAAATGCAGTTTAGATTACACTTTTTTAAGCATGTACCAAAAACTGTTAGAACTGTGGTTCTAAAATACAGTGTTATCAGCTAACTGAACGCTGTAGTCTTGACCAGGTAGATTGTGCTTTCCCATTTTATGACAGAACAGATTAGTTTTATAGAGTTCCTAAAGCAGGATCAATTAATCCTTAAAAAATGAGTAACTTGTCAAACCTGTTGGATTCCCCAAACCATTTGATCCTGCAGCGATTAGTAATCTTGCTCAATACCTACCGACAATGGGGTTTCAGAGGGAGCTACTCAATGCTTACTAAGCACAGAAGGCTTTGAAAGAGACCCAGACAACAAGGTAAATATTAGCTTTCAGCAATCCATGGAAGATTCCCAAGACCAAGTTTAGAAAGAGGCTGAAACTCAAAGCAAAACACACGACTAAGACCACAAGTTTCATATAGTTTTTATGTGAAATCATAAACCGGGCAAATCCAAGAGGAAGGCTGAGTTTAGAGGTTCTAATGAAATAGGAAACTAAGTTAAGTTATGGTCTGGGTTTCATTGTGAACTGGCTGCACATCTCTAAGAAACGTAGCATTAGTTAGATGATAGTCAATACTGAGACACCTATTTGAAAGTGTCATGGAGAAAGATCTACCAGAGTCAATACCAAGGAGATACTAGACAAAGAAAGATTAAGCAGGATCTTGGGATCTAACCTTCTTGATTTTAGGAGGTCCAGGTAGGATAGCAAGAAGTGGAGCAGAAGGAGAAATGGAACATAAAGCTGACCTGCCTCATTTGCAGGAAAAGTAATGGCTTAGGAGTAGGCACAAGACAAGAATGCATCCAGGATAGATAGATAGAGAGATTGTTCAGGGTCTCCAAATTTTGGTGCATCAGGTCCCATTTAACCACCACTGGCAAGCACAGAAAATTTTTCCCTTGAAGAAGGGGTTCAAGGAGCTGCAGCTACAGAGTGTTACTAAATGGCAGTAAAGCTGCCTGGGTCAGCCCAGGCTAAGCAAAGAGGTTAGAGCAGAATCTTGACAGGGGGTACCTGGCAGTAGTGTTGGAGATTTGGGGTCAACATCCACTGTTGCCAGATAGTCAGGCTTCTCTATCCCAGTGTTTCTGTAGATACAGGCAGGTACACAATTTCTTCTCTGGGACCTTGCAAGGCAGAGAGCTTGTTTAGGTCACACAAATGCTCCACGCTATCCCCAAGCAAGCCTTGAAGGACTCTCTCACTGGTGGATTTGCCCAACGGGAGCATAGGTGCTAGGGGTTCTGGGGATGCTGCTGCACCCCCATCTTGAAGTGGTTTCCATTATATACAGAGTTTACAATTTGGTTCAATGGCTCTCAGCACACCCACTTTATAAACATTTTTCCAGCCCCCTTAAACTGGAGGTTGGGAACCTTCTCCCTTTGTCTTCCTCAGGGGTGGGGTGGAGTAGATATTATCAGAGTCTTCATTATGCCGGAAAGCACACTAGGCAGGGGTCACTCTGAACGGGATTTCCCTGCCTGTGGTGTGGCCCATTCTCAGTTTGGGGTTCTATTACCCCATCTTTGCTCCAGGAGGACTCATCCCTGGATCTGAGATATTTCTGAAGGGCCCTCTGAATGTAAAGTGCACACACTTTTAAAAAATTATCCTGAAGAAGGAGAGACCAGGGAATCTCCCTACCCCTTACAAGGGCTTGTCAGCCCTTCCATTATGCCAGCTGTAGAATAGAGGTAGCTAATGCTACACTCAAAAGGCATCTTGTTAATCTTCACTGAATCTGAAGGTGGTTAAATAAAGCTCTTGTTTTGATATCCTAGATTTCAGAACACAGTTGATAGGACTTGCCTTTCATGGCATCTAAAGGAGTCTTGTACCCAGGACCACACGCTCCACATTTTGCTGATGAAAGAGGAGGAGGAAAAAAAAAAAAAAGGTTAGTTATCTCCAAGTTATTCACCTGCACATTTTCCAAAAAGGTCACTGACTTTTGGTGCTCAGCTTAAGGGAGGTTAGACCCAATTTTCAGAAGTGCCACCCACAAATCCCATGGACCAATAAAAGTTGAGAGCACTCAAGACCTCTGAAAATGATACCTAGCACGTCAGGTTGGAGATCCAAAATTGGAAGAAAGCTTGCGTCTTAGTTTTCAAAAAGTCCCACCCTGCAATTTAACACCAAATGACTGAATCATAAGCATTCAGATAAATGTTGCAGATTTAGAAAGACTTGATTTGTGAAAGATTTTAGGGATTAGTAGTGAAGCACTGTCAGGAGTTCAGCTAGACAGATTGCTCAATTTGACTGTGCAGGCCTCGTCTGTGGATTAACCCTGGGAATGGCTGATTCTAGAGATTTAGAGGCTGGTTGGGGGCCAGTAGTGCAGAGTGTTTTGCTTAGTGGGAATCTTCACCAGTACCACCTCCTCACTGCTAGAAACTCAGTTCCCCAGCTTCTGCTCCTCAGCACTCCATCCTACTTTCCTGCAAACTGAAACCTTCATTGATCCCTACCTGCATTCCTCAACTAGTCTCAACCAGCAGAAGCAGGGGCAGCTCAGGTGCGAGTCCATGTTCCCAGAGACTGGGAAGGAACCTGATGAGTGTCAGTGGAGGAATCTGACAAGCCGCAGGTGAAGTTCAAATCTGGCTGGAGACTCAGGGCTTGTTCCTTTATTAGGGGAGATCAAGCTACATTAAAGCAGTAGAGGAACTGAAAACAAGTGTTCCTCGGTGCTTTAAGGGTTCAAGCAGGAATTTAGTGGATTCAAGGTGCATTCCATGTGTAGCCCGATCTATGAATCATATATTAACTATACTGAATACTTAAGAATTCCTAGTTATCACTTTGAGATTTGACAGGTTCTTCTCCCAAAATCAGGCCCAGTATTATTAACATTAGTTCAGTTGGGAACCCCAATGTGCACAGTTGCAGCACTCACACTTTAGGAAACCTTCTGTATTTACAATAGTTATCAATGCATTTAGCAAAGTCACAAACACTCTAACCCAGAAAGACAGAGATACTACAGAACGTACATCTGAACATGTATATACTCATACCATCCCTTGCAAAACAATGTGAAATGTTAGCCATGGTCTTCCTCATCACCATCACTATCACTAGCAGTCATCATTCTGGCAACTCCCAAGGGCTACGTCTCTCGCTCCTCCTGCCCACAGGCTGGGATACAACTTTTATAATATGATGTGCTGATGCCACTATATCTAATGCATTTTCAGTAGGGGTTTCTCCCCGTTTCTTATTTGTATTTCCTCGCCCTACTAATGTTGGGGTGCCTTCTCCTACAGATTTGTATGTCAAAGATCTCAACTTATTATCATATATCCAGTTCATTGACATGGCACTCTTGTGGTCAGACATCTGAAGATGTTCCCATCCTAAGATATCCAAAAGCTGGTGTTGCTCATGTTCCTGTGGTTGGCTGGTGTCATTATGGACCAACTTCCCCCTTAACTGTTCTATTCTCAATTCCTCAAAATTGAGGAGTGACCATTAGGCCATTTATCTGTGAATAAGATAAATGCTAATGCTAGCTCCATGGACTATACACGTTTCTTTGGCACAAAGCCTCACCATTTGGAGCTGTTGATCACTTTTAAATCAGGACTGTGATAAACACCATATCCAGGTCATGTAGAAGTAGCAGTACAGGTGCAGACACTGGACAGCCAGTTGCCAGTTACTAGCCTTCTTTCTAAAGGTTTCTTGGCTCCCTTTGTATCAATGCAGGAGCATATTCGTTTCAACTACATAGGAGCGCTATGGTTGACAGTTACATAAAAGAATCATCAAAATCTACTGTATAGCAGTTGCTACTGTAACAGTCAATAGTCCAGACAGTCACAGGATTTGTGTTTCAGGTTTACATTAACAAATAACTACCTAGGATCAAGAAAACATCCTGACGCACTGTTTAAAAACACATTAACACCACATGGCAAGTTTATCCACCTTATCAGAGTATACAATTCTGCACTGCTATAGTCCTGCTGAACCCATTCCAACATGGATGGAGAGTCCGACTGCCCTCCCTACCCCCATCTTATACAAATAATGAGCAGCCAGCAGCAATGTGATAAATTGAGATAATTTTGACCAGGACCAAAGAATGTAATGCCCGCTTTGCAGTTGACTGCAGTGCTTCAAGCATCTGTCTGATAAATGACTTGCCATTTTGCTCATTTTCACCATGTTATAATCTTATATTGTGACAAACAAGTTCTTCAAAATAAATCCTACAGAATCTGACACTTTCAACTTAATAGGACGTGACAGCTGTATTTCCCCATTAAATCAGGTTGCTATTCTTTAGGAAACAAAGATGACAAGTTACTTTGTAGAATCCACTCACTACCTTCTTAGGTTTGTTACTTTAAAACATGATTTCCTCAAAAAGCGAGGGCGCTTTAGCACTAAATAGGCTGTCTTAGAAGACTGTCTGAAAATAGACAAAAAGACAGAAAATCTGATGTATTCCACACCACTGAATGTCTAAGCCCTGTAAGGCACAATGTAAACTTTATTAAAAATAGATACATAGAACTAAACTCCATCCTATTTTTCCTAGTTAGCTAAATTAGCAGCAACAAAACATGGATTAGATCAGTACTAGATTAGTATTGCACAAATACGTTGTTCTTTTGCAGATTAATAAAGTAAGAGACAGCTTAAACTAGAATGTTTGCTAGAGATAACCTAGGGCAAGATGGTAACATTCCCCGCCTTTTCTCTTCCCCTCCCTCCCCTTACTCCTCTTCCTTCCCTCCCACTTTCTCTCCGTTCCTTCTCTACGTGTTCAAATATTCTGTTGTAATAAACCGCTGAGCATCAGTTTGAAGTTGACCTACAGCTTTCACTCTATTTTGGGTCAGACTCTTCATGAACACACAAGTCACGAATCTGCTATTTGTGGCATTTTTGCAGGAAGATGTTGGTAAAAATGTTTACATTAGCGATATTAACGTGTCATTACACATACTAATAGTCGTCATTAAATGCAGCTTCCCAGCTATCTTGGCGTCGGACTGAATGTTTAGAATACCTTGAAGTTGGACTGTATTTGTAAGAGAAATCTAGCGAAAGACCAACATGATTTGCAAACTACTGTCATTTATCACAGTGTGACCGGGATAAACAGCTAGTTCAGTTTACTGCTAGATCAAGAATACTTGAGGTCCCGTCCTACCCACCCCAAAATGTGGAGGATCTCTTTATTGACAAAGCTCCTGTGCCACGCAATCCACCTTCCCTCTCGGTCAGGTCATACAGATAACAGCTTTGTGGCAATTACAGCAATTGCTCATGTGGAAGCTATGTTTTTAGTGCAGCGTTTTGTCCTTTTTCACAAAGACATCGCACTAGGTTTGATTCTTCATTTCCCTGTATCTTGTGCAGTCATTTGCCCCCGTGCAAAGTGAGAGTAAGACACTGCCATTCTGATGTTGGTAGCATTTTACATCCTCTGGAGTCATTTACACCAGTGCTAGCTGCAGGAAAGTAGAGTGTCCCACTGTCTCCTTTTGTTCTTTATTTCCTCTCCTCTTCTATCTGTCCTGTGTCCCACAACTTAAACCAAGAGGTTAGCCAGCCCCATGTGAACAGCCAGCTCATAATCAATCAACCATCAGCAAGTGCTCCATAGGCCACAGCTTGGCAACCTCTGTTCTAGTTAACAAGAGGGTACATGGATGGCCTGTTGCAACACTGATAGTTGTTTTGAAGATATGAACCATAATTCCCAACAAAACAGTGAAGGAACAGACCTCAGGGGCCTGCAGCACCGCCTCTCCTGCCACCCAGCAGGGTTTAAAGTTGGAGGAGGCAGTTTTCCCCACGGCCTCACGGAAATAGTAAAGGGCCGATCTTTTGATGATTACAAGGACTCCCATACAACCAAAGGTCATCCCTTTGAATGACAGTTCATCCCCACCCTAGTTTTTTAACCACACCAAGTTCTGCTAAATGATATAACATGCTGTACAACGTCAGAAAATGACAACTGTATCCTTTAGTCCAGGGGTTCTCAACCAGAGGTCTGGACTCCCCTGGGGGGCTTCAAGCAGGTTTCAGAGGGTCTGCCAAAATAAACCAGAGAGCAGGGCTGGTGTTAGACTTGCTGTGCCCAGGGCAGAAAGCTGAAGCCTGAGCTCCACCACCATCCTGCCACCCAGGGCTGAAGTAGAAGCCCTAAGAAGTAACTTAGTGGCCTGAATTGTGCAGGAGGTCAGACTAGATGATCATAATGGTTCCCTCTGACATAAGAACATAAGAACGGCCGTACTGGGTCAGACCAAAGGTCCATCTAGCCTAGTATCTGTCTACTGACAGTGGCCAATGCCAGGTGTCCCAGAGGGAGTGAACCTAACAGGCAATGATCAAGTGATCTCTCTCCTGCCATTCATCTCCGTCCTCTGACAAACAGAGGCTAGGGACACCATTCCTTACCTATCCTGGCTAATAGCCATTTATGGAATTAAACGGATGAGAGTATACAGCAGACCTGGAGGACAAGAGCAGTAATTATGCCATTGTTCAACAGTCACAACCTAAGCAATAAAAGTATAAAAGGGCCAAAAGTAACACTCCTGTGAAAAACTGAGACAAGAACCCTCCCCCCCCCCCCCAAACAACAGATCGCTCATGATCATGGAGATTGCGGATTCTGTCTCAACTCTACAAGAGGGCTTCCCCCTTCCTCTCCTCCCCCATCCGAGATTGATTTAGGGCTCATCAGAAAACCATGAAGCATCTCAACTCTGCGTTGGCACAGAGATGTACTTTTCTCTACATGTATGGTATTTGGATCACTCTTTAGGCATATAAACTGCAGTCATTATGACAGGAGCCTTATCTGTGTTATTAATCAAACCCTCCTAATAAACAAACAGACCCCAAATTCTAGTTTACTTTTCACCATTTATGCTGTCAGAACTGCAAAAAGGAAACATTCAGGTTGGACAGTTAAACCAGTCTAGTCAGTTTAGCTTTCTGCCTCTGAAAGAGTTTTTTATCATGGTCTCCAAGGAGCTTTTCATGTACCATGACACCACAATACACTAGTTCAGGCTGTAAATAATATAGGGGAATATTTATATCTCAAGAAAAAAATTCTCTACTTGTGTTCATTGTTTCCCCAAAAAACGTTTCCGAAAGGAGTTTAGGTAAGAAAGATAGAAAATGTGGCAAAAGACCACCTTGGCTTAACCACGAGATCTTGCATGACCTACAAAATAAAAAGGAGTCGTATAAAAAGTGGAAACTAGATCAGATTACAAAGGATGAATATAGGCAAATGTTACATGCCTGAGTGCTCTGCAAGGACGAGGCCCAAACACAGTGTGAGTTATTTGGCTTTAATGAAGGTAAAGTGACACATCTGCAACGGGGACCCTGGGCGTTGCTGTCACTTAGGCGGGGAACCCAGCATCAAAGCTCAGCTCGGCCTGGGTCGGAGTCCAAAGGGTGACCGGGAGCATACAGCTATATATACACAATACAAAAGCAACTCATACATATGCAAAAAGGGACTTCCCACAGGCTATGTCCTCCCTTTGGCCTAAGGCCATACAAACTGGTTTCAACCAGTTAAAAGCAAGTTATAACTGGCATGCTGAGTCCTACAATGACCGGCCACTTAGCAAGCAGGGGCTTTTCACAAGGCCGCCGACAAGCGGAGACACTCGAGCTAGGCCGTGACACAGTCTTCCACAGTCCCTACAGCAAACAACACAGGAATGCAGGGCAAGATTAGAAAGGCAAAGCACAAAAGAGCTCAAACTAGCTATGGGAAAAGGGAAACAAGAAGACTTTTTATCAATATATTAGAAGCAAGAGGAAGACCAAGGACAGGGTAGGCCCATTGTTCAGTGAGGAGGGAGAAACAGTAAACAGGAAACCTGGAAATGGCGAGATGCTTAATGACTTCTTTGCTTTGGTCTTCACTGAGAAGTCTGAAGGAATGTCTAACATAGGAATGCTTATGGGAAGGGGTAGGTTAGGAGATAAAATAAAAAAGAGCAAGTTAAATCACTTAGAAAGTTAGATGCTGCAAGTCACCAGGCCTGATGAAATGCATCCTAGAATACTCAAGGAGTATTAATAGAGGAGGTATCTGAGCCTCTAGCTATTATCTTTGGAAAGTCATGGGAGACGGGAGAGATTTCAGAAGATGGAAAAGGGCAAATATAGTACCCATCTATAAAAAGGGAATAAAAACAACCATGAAACTACAGACCAGTTACTTAACTTCTGTGCCAGGGAAGATAATAGAGCAAGTAATTAAAGAAATCATCTGCAAACACTTGGAAGGTGGTAAGGTGATAGGGAATAGCCACCATGGATTTGAAAAGAACAAATTGTGTCAAACCAATCTGATAGCTTTCTTTTGATAGGATAATGAGTCTTGTGGATAAGAGAGAAGCAGTGGATGTGGTATACCTAGACTTTAGTAAAGCATTTGATACAGTCTTGTATTTGCCTATCGATAAACTAGGCAAATCATTTAGTTGGGGCTACTATAGGTGGGTGCATAACTGGCTGGATAACCGTACTCAGAGAGTAGTTATTAATGGCTCCCAATCCTGCTGGAAAGGTATAACAAGTGGGGTTCGCAGGGGTCTGTTTTGGGACCGGCTCTGTTCAATATCTTCATCAACGACTTAGATGTTCGCATAGAAAGTGCGCTTATTAAGTTGCAGACGATACCAAACTGGGAGGGATTGCAACTGCTCTGGAGGACAGGGTCAAATTCAAAATGATCTGGACAAATTGGAGAAATGGTCTCAGGTAAACGGATGAAGTTCAATAAAGACAAATGCAAAGTGCTCCACTTAGGAAGGAACATCAGTTTCACACTACAGAGGGAAGAGACTGTCTAGGAAGGAGTATGGCAGAAAGAGATCTAGGGGTCATAGTGGGCCACAAGCTAATATGAGTCAACAGTGTGATACTGTTGCAAAAAAAGAAACCTGATTCTGGGATGCATTAACAGGTGTGTTGTAAACAGACCAGAGAAGTCATTCTTCCACTCTACTCTGCACTGGTTTAGGCCTCAACTGGACTATTGTGTCCAGTTCTGGGCACCGCATTCAAGAAGATGTGGAGAACTGGAGGAGGGTCCAGAGAGAGCAACAAGAATGATAAAGGTCTTGAGACTATGACCTATGAAGGAAGGCTGAAAGAATTGGGTTATTTAGTTTGGAAAAGAGAAGATGAGAGGAGACATGATAGCGTTTTTCAGGTATCTAAAAGGGTGTCATCAGGAGGAGGGAGAAAACGTGTTCACCTTAGCCTCTAATGATAGAACAAGAAGCAATGGGCTTAAACTGCAGCAGGGAGATTTAGGTTGGACATTAGGAAAAGTTCCTAACTGTCAGGGTAGTAAACACTGGAATAATTGCCTAGGAGTTTGTGGATCTCTATCGCTGGAGATTTTTAGAGTAGGTTAGATAAATGTCTATCAGGGATGGTCTAGACAGTATTTGGTCCTGCCATGGAGGCAGGGGACTGGACTTGATGACCTCTCGAGGTCCCCTTCCAGTCCTAGAGTCTATGAATCTATGAATTAGTGTAGGATTTGTAGAAAGCAAGTAAATACAATGTTAAATGTTTGGTCCTTAGCTAGCTCACGGTCTCCCTTAAAAGAAGGAGATTAGTCACTCAGTAAGATTACTGTTATCACACGTTTCATGCAGCTTCCAAATTCTGAAACAAACAAATGTAGCAGTTGCTTACATACCAAGAGATTCATTTAAAGATTTTAAAACTTAATCTTACTTTAGTTAGTTTAAGTAGCTTAAAGAAAAACTTTTTATCAGTCTAAAAACAAACTTTAGCCCACACTGCTCCTTACATGTACTTTGTATTGGTTACCCAGTAGCAAATCCGCAAGTCCCTGCTTAGGGAAAAGGTAGGAAGTTGCAAAGGATAAATGCTGCAGCCTGCAAATACCGACAGCAGCAAGATAACAGGTTGGAACCACCAGCCAAAACTGTGGATCTTCATGGCTAATGCTACTTTACAGACTGGGGACAGTTTCTTACCCATGTTGAGTGCCTTCTGGTCAGATCTTCTCAGCTGCTTATGACCTGGAATAAGCAGCATTTGCAGCGTGACAGGAGAAGATTCTACAGAGCAAAGGTTGGTACTGAGGGATCATATATAGTAGTTCAGTGGGCGGGCAGGAGGGTTTGAAAGAGGTAGCTGCCAAGGGGAGATCTAACAGTGGAAAGCATGTGAGAGGTTCCAGAGTAGCACACCACTCCTTCCTTCCCTGCCAATAATACACAGGGAAGCTTTGCAGGACTCTGCTGCTCCCTTCCCCAAAGGCTGGGTAATGCAGCTGGTTCTGGTGGAGCTCCCACCTGCTTCTACTCATATGCTAGGGACGTGTGTATGTTTGCTGCACACCAATAGCTTTCTTATACAGAGAAAAAACAGACATTTCATAAAACTCTTGCTTCTGGGCAATATCTCAAGTTCTCCAGCAGGCAGTGAATGCATGACCTAGTTATAGCTCCCAATTGTCTCTTGCTTGGCAGGCCGGTGGTTTTTTTCAATCCTCTAAGCAAGACAGCTGCAAAAGCTCTTACTGCTAGTTGCAGTTAGATCCATTTCTCCCATGAAAACTTCAGAGCTTAATTTTTGTTGTTGAGGGGAGACCTCTTCCACAATAGACCCCCCACCCGCCAACAGCTGATTTGAAGGGGGGGATTATTCTGTTCCCAGGAAAGATCATCTTCCACTTTGGATAGTGCTAAACTGTCCCTGATCAGGAACAAATATAATATTTCCCTCTGTGGCTTTCGAAAGAGCAATATTTTTTTGTTCTAGAATGCAGTCATTTTGCCCTGCCATTTCCAAAAATGTTTCCAGGGAGGATGTAGCAGTGTAGAGCTGCAAGCCTATCCCTTCCCCTACCCCCCACAATCCACAAATTACTCAACTGAAACCCTAATCGCTTCTCAAAACCCACTGAGAACGCCCTTGACAATACTAGAGCCAAGGGACTGGCAGGTAGAATCAAATGAACAAACTGCAGCTAAGTATTTATTTATTTTTCCTGTATGTCAATTGTACTTGAACAGTTTGCATTTTTTAACTAATTTGTTTGCCATTCCAAACCACTTGCCAAATGCTTTGTGCAAATAAATTCCAACTTAATGGTTGCTCGAAAATTATTTGCTGTGAATTCCTCCAAGTACTTGATAGTTACAATTCAACATTCCAGCTGCGTGAAGGGCTGTTTAAGTAACATGGCATTGTTTCTCTTTCTTGTTTGGATACTCTGGCCTCTATCAATTGCTTGTTTTGTGATTAAGTTAATATTGATGACGGGCCTGAAATTTGTCTTCTGCAAATGCTTGAATGAACAAAGCGTCACGTAAATGACACTTCAAGAATAGTGCATAAAAAAGGATGCAAGAAAATTTAGCAATGCTCTATTGAGAATTCATTTAATATTTGCCAGTATGGGTTGTATTCCCAGCTCAGCCACCGATCTGCTGGGTGTTGTTGGCTAGTCTTTTGGACAGAAGGTGTAAATGTTTAACAGTGAGTAATTACTCATTGGAACAATTTGCTGGGAGTTGTGGTGGAATTTCCATCCTGACAATTTTAAAATTAAGATTGGAAGTCTATCTTTAAGATCTGCTTTAGGAATTAGTTTGGGGAAGTTCCTGGGCTGTGTTATATAAGAGGTAGGGCCGGCTCCAGGCCCCAGCTAAAGAAGCAGGTGCTTGGGGCGACCAATACCAAGGGGCGGCACTTCTGCCGTTATTGGGTGGCATGTCCGGGTCTTCAGCGGCAATTCAGCGGTGGGTCCCTCAGTCCCTCTTGGAGCGAAGGACCTGGCGCCGAATTGCCGTCAAAGAGTGGAGCGGCGTGATCGTGCTGCTGCAGCTTTTTTTTTGCCGCTTTAGGGCAGCAGAAAACCTGGAGCCGGCCCTGATAAGAGGGCAGACTAGGTGATCACAATGGTCCCTTCTGGCATTGGAATCTGTGAATCTGTGTCTTTGTGCCTCTGTTTCTTCATCTCTAATAACGGGGATAATGACATGTTAGCTACAGATGAATAGCATTATGATAGGTATTATTTTTCTCACTCTTCACCCTGCTCTCCAGGCACATTCACCCTCTGGCTCTGAACAAAGCCACTCCTTTAATCAGATAGAAAGAATCACTCAAGAGAAACATGAGGCTACAACTCCTACTGTAGAACTGATAAATGAAATTGTTTTTAATTGTTCACTTTATTAATGTAACTTCTGTTCACCATTCACTACACTTGCCTGCATTGTAACTTCTGTTCACTGTTTGCCATATTGTAATTCAAACCCCATTTTAAAACGCTCACTCCATTTTGTAAAAGCTTCCTCCAACCTTCATTTTTGGCAAACCCTGCTGTAATCTTATTAGTTAGTTTAGATGTGTGAATGAGGCATGTATGGATGATAAAATCAACCTCCAGCCCCAGCCTGTCCTGATGAGGTGAAGTTCAACTACCAACGGCTGAAGACCTAGACAACAGTGAAACAAAGTAAAAAGCATCCACCCTAAAAAGAAAAGGACAAAAGAACAACAGAAGGAAGATCAAAGCCAGGTTCAAGGCTGAAAGTCACGCCTGCAATTGACGGGTGATCAATCCAAACCCAAAGGCAGCGTGACACAGCAAGACCTATAGACTTTGAATCCAAACTAAAAGCCTGTAAAAAAGAAGGGTGAGATAAGAGACTTTGGGTAACATTCTGCTGCCAACATGGAGCCAGCCACCTGCTGATTAATTTAACAACAGCAGAATGAAGCAACTCCCATGAACTAACATAGGGAAAAATCCCTATAAAGCTGGACTCTGAAGACTGAGGACTTTGAGTCTATGGTTCTGCTGCCAGCCTCCAGGAGCATCAGGTGCACCTGACCCGGACTCGGCTCCACTCTTGTGTACAGAGTACCTGGCCAGTATTCTGTCACAAGCAACTTTAGGCTGGTAACTATAATATCTACACAGAACTTGTATGAATGATTTTGTGAATGGATATATATATAATAAGTAACCAAACAACATTGTTTGCTGTTATCTTTTATTTTATTACGGTATTTACAATAAATGTGACAAATGTCTTGTCCCCTTTAAGATCCTGCTAGTTTTTATTGGTATAACACTACCTGTCCTTGGGTTGGTGTTTCTGCTAATAGTTACTTTTGCACCTCATCAAATTCTACACAGTTTAATGGCTGGGGGTGTTGTGATAATTGGGCTGACAAATGTACTTTAATTGTGAGCTCAGTTGTAAAAAGTAGATGATATAATAACCTATAACAAGAAAAACTGATGGGAAAAGGAACAAAAGGGAGACCAGAAAACTGAATTAGTCTGAACAAAAAGTCCACGATGACAAGATTCAAGGACGGATTTGAAATCATGGTTGGTAAAAACAAAATATGTGAAACCGGAAATCAACAAACCAAAATTGGCATGTTGAATATTAGGCATAATTTGTAAACAAAATAATGAGGGGATGGGCTATTCCACCCACTGTTCCCTTTTGAGGGTCCTTAAAAAAAAATTTGTAGGGAGAAGAATAGAAAAAAAAAATCAGAGGGAAGAACAGATGGAGGCTACTGGAGTGAGCTTCCCATCATGGCTGCCACCCCCACCATCTTCTAGGACTCTAGACTCTTTTTGTCCTAATCCTTAGATACGTTCTGACCAACTTGAGCCAGAGAGGGACCCTGGTGACGTCGCCACCCCTACCAGCTCCACCTGAATCACAACACTGCCTGAGATGAAACTGGTTTGAACTTTAGCAACAGTTCCAGCCCATTTCAATTAACATCTTCTCTTTTCCCCAGGAGACCAGTTTTTACCATCTTTAACAACATCTACAAGATTGTCAAAGAAGAGGTTTTTCCTTCTAAATCTTCTTCAGGGAAAGGGAACAAGGCATGTTGTTAAAATGAAAGCCTTACTTAATACTTTACATTTTAAATGCTTTTCCTTCTGTTCTATATCTTTAATAAAAGGTTCAAAGAACTTTTAATAGTGTGTTTGCCATTGTATTAAGCAGGCTGAGGTCTCTATATACAAACACCACTGTGGTTATGTTAATATATTTGGCCCATTTATTTAATCAAAATTAATACAACAGGATCCCCACTGCCTACCCCACACCCTGTTCTCTCCTTAACTGTTTGTTTTTAACATATAACTTTAGCTAAATATAGTTGCCTACTTCCGTGTTTTTCCAGCTACCATTTAAAAGAGTAACTATATCACCCCAGTCCACCTTACTATTACTTTAGAGTACCCAAAGGCATGCTTACTGTGTTAAAGAACCCCCAGAACATATACTGAAGAGCTGCCTCAAAGAGTTTGCATTTTAAGACTCTGATCCTGCAATTGGATCTCCCCAGGAAGACCCATATGCTCCTGCAGCATCCCATTGAATTCAATATGAGTCACATCAATGTGATCAAGCTGTTATTTCAGGTTAGCCATGTGTGCTTCACACTGGCTCAGTTAATTACAAAAATAACAAATATAACAATATAAAATAATAAATATTGTTGACTTATGTCTAGTGGGTGTCGTGGAAGAAGTGAGACTTAGTACTCACCTTGGAAGGTGTCTATCATGAGCACAGAATTGTAGTCAGGCCTTGATTATGCTGCACGCGTATAGACCTTGGAGAAGAACTGGGCTCAGCCTTAAGCTGGGGACCCAGGAGGGTGGAGCTGGGAGCCCCAATGCTCTGGGTGCAAGATGGTGAAGTCAGGTACAGCACATTCACCCAGCCCTTGAGGTCAAAACTATAACACTCACAGCAGGACAGAAACTCTGTTTAAGAAAAAAAAACAAAAAAACATGAGTAACATACAACTTCACTTGGTCCTACCTCTCCGTCTGTCTAAGGTTTCTGTATAGCACTTATTACCATGACATCTAAGTGCTGATGACCAACTTCCATTCCCTTAGACCTATTTATACCTTGCTTTGGGCTGATCTACACACAGTTTTTGTACTGTTATAATTAAGTTGGTTTAGAATCCGATATAGCTAAAGCGATACAACTAGGCATTTATAAGCTATACTGTTAAAAAGTACCTTTACATCCACAGGAGGGGTTTGTATTAGAATAACTATATCAATTTCTAAATCAGAATATTTCTAGCAATACGAAAATTGTATGCCCTTTGAATTTAGCCCACAGATTTTTAATTGATATCTGAGCTGCAGCTAATGTCTGATGAGAATCCTGAATTTGTTATACAAAATGAGACATTTTGGCCTATCTGTTTTGGTGTCCCACATCCCCAGTAATCACAGCAAGGCAAATTCTTCTCCTCCATGGCCAGTTGTGCAATTCTGTATGTGATGAATGATTGAGTTTTTCTTTATACCAGAAGCAGTCATCTTACGTCCTGAAGCATGAAATTTAACAATACCTGCCGGCCTCCCCACTTTTGCAATAACAGATGACAGCCTGATTGCACTGTATAGAACGTGAAATGAAGGTATGTATTAAGCAAATAACTTCAAATGCCATTATTTTTATTTATAGCTCTTTGTGAGTGTCTATACAGTCCATTCTCAAACAGCACAAGATGATTTGCATGTCCTCATGTTCTGAACTATAATTCTTCAAATGCTGACAGCATGTACATTGAGTTGCCTCAGGTTCTTTCAATTTTCGGTCTCAGTGCTATGACCACCAACTATTGTACCAATTAAGAGTGTGCCGTGGATACTAGATTGTGAGCTTTCTAAGGCAACAACTGTCTCTGTTATTTGTTTGCAGACGGCCTAGTAAAGTGGAGTCCTTAGATGTTACCATGATAAAAATAATAATAATTGTGTTACTAGGAACTGGACTGAGACATATCAAACATATTTCACATGCTGCAAATCAACAAAAATTACAATCTGAGCTGGTAATTACTTTTGCTCAAAGCTGCCCCGGACAAGATTGAAACTGGCCATCAGTCTATTTATCTACCCCATCACTGACCTCTCCCTACATCCGATACTTGAACACATTAAGAAACCAAAAATTATGCAACACTTTGTTTGTATCACTTGTCCCATCATCACACCAGCTGCAAACCTTCCTCATGAAGCATGGATCTGACCTTCATTCTCCTCAGCTTTTATGGTTGTCATATATCATTAATCCAAACAAAATATATTGACCAACGAAGTCAGGGTAAGCATACAAGGAAAATAAATATCATCATCCAATTGTAAACAATACTCTTCTGTCTCATATTTGTCTTTACAGGCAGCCTGGGATTGGGATCTTGTCCTTTCAGTGTTTGTAAAGCACTGTGTATGTTTAAATGGATGTCTACAAAATAAGAGGGTAAATCGTGCAGTCTTTAGGAAAAGTGGCACTGAGAGTTTTGACTGAATAAGGACTGAAGGATTTGGCCCGATAAAACTTATTTCACAATCAGAAGAGGAAAAAATTAACATCAAAATAAAGGACCAAAAACAAAACCCCTGCCAAAACAAAACATTATACTGCACACAGAATTCTCTTACCATAGAGGAGGTGAGAGAGAGGAGAAGGAACTATATGTGACACATGTTAGTCAAGTGGCTCAGTGCAGGACTGGAGGGAATTCAGTCTTTCAGAGATGTGGGTGGGTTAAGAACTGACACAGAATTACATCTAGAAAAAAACGACATGACAAGACTGATTTTTCAAGCTTAACCTTCAAAAAATAGGAAATGCTAGAATTAAGAATATCATGCAGAATAAGGATAATGTGTATATACATTATTATACAGTCCTGAATTACAGCATCACCCTGCTATATTTTCCACAGGACCCCTGACTCAATGAATCAGTAGTTATTTAATATTTCTTTTTACCATCCACATTCAATGTGCGGCCCCAGATCTTATGTAAAACCCGCCACCCTGAACTGGATATATAGTTATTAATTTCCTCAAAGATGTATCTTTCCATCTGAGTGCTTCAAATACATTAACAAATTTATCTTCATATCACCCCTGTGAGATGAGGTGGCATTATTACTCCATTTTATAGCTTGGGAACTGAGGCACAGAGAGATTAAGGCCAAAAGTGTCCACTAACTTCAGGTGCTCAATTTGAGATGCCTATGGTCTGACTTTTTCAGAGCACTTAGCATTTTGCGTAGTGATCAAAGCACTCAGCACTTGTGCAAATCTGGCCTCAGATATCTCATACTGAGCAGACACAAAATGAGGAACACCCTATTAGTGGCAACCTGTGAAAATTTTGTTTTAAGTAACTAGCCCAGCATCACATAGGAACCCTGTAGCAGAGGCAGGGATAGACTCCATGGGTACACAGGCGCTGACTTCTGCTGGTGCTGGTGGGTGCTCGACCCCACTCTGTCCCTGGCCCCACCCCGACTCCACCCATGCTCCGCCTCCATTCCAATCCCTTCCCCAAATCCCTGCCCCAGCCCCGCCTCTTCTCTGCCTCCTCCTGAGTGTGCTGTGTTCCTGCTCCTCCTCCCTCCCTCCCAGAGCTTGTTACACCGTGAAACAGCTGTTTTGTGGCAGTGAGTGCTGGGAGGAGAAGCGGGGACATGGTGCGCTCAGAGGAGGCAGTGGAGGTGAAGTGGGGTGGGGTGGGGAGCTTGACTGCTGGTGGGTGCAGAACACCCACCAATTTTTCCAGCCCCGGAGCACCCCCCGAGTTGGCCCCTATGCAAGGGTATGTCTACACTGTGATAAAAGACCTGTGGCACAGCCATGATTGGCCTGGGTCACCAGATTTGGACTCATGGTGCTCATGGTATAGCCTAAATCCGAGCCAGCTGATCGGGACCCTGAGACTCACTGCTGCAGGTTTTTTATCACAGTGTATTCATACCTTGATTCTTCAAGGTGGTATTCTACTTCTTTAACCAGGAGACCATCCTTTCTCTTTTTGTGATCTTTCATTCACAACACACCTTTCAGGGGGTCCAGATAAGTACTTAGACAGGTCACAGTCTGTCTCCTATTCCAAGATCTCCTGTTCCCAACAGAGACCCAGAGTTGCCTAAGCCTCACCGCCTGTCACCGCCGCTGTATGCTGCTTGGCTTTCCCAACACATCCCACCAGCACGTGTTGCAGTCCCAGCTGTCAAAAAAAGCAGCATCCCTATTACAATAGAAACAAACAAAAACAACCCCCCACACCTTTCAGCTTCTGCAACAATGAGGCAGAGGTCCTACAGACAACACTCATTCACTGCACAACCGTGATTCATCCTCAAAGTACCATACATTCTCTGCATTGAATGAGACAGGGGTTCTGTGTTAAAAATAGTATTTGATTGTGTAATTAGAGACTGTTTTCATAATGTATACATATAAGAGAAATTAAGTTTCCATGGGCAAA
This sequence comes from Chelonoidis abingdonii, assembly GCF_003597395.2. NCBI lineage: Eukaryota > Metazoa > Chordata > Testudines > Testudinidae > Chelonoidis > Chelonoidis abingdonii. The sequence continues at coordinate 51,875,121 of NC_133779.1, read as the reverse complement.
TCTTCATTCTGGCTTTTCCTAACTTCTCAGTGCTTGACTTTGGAACCTTAATGTTCCTGTAACATAGTTTTTTGGGCATAAGCTTTCGTGGGCTAAAATCCAATTCATCAGATGCATGGAGTAAAAAATACAATAAGCAGTATAACTATTACTGCACATGGGAGTTTCCTTACCAAGTGGGGGGGTGTCAGTGCTAACGAGGCCAATTCAATTAAGGTGGATGTGGCCTATTCTCAACAGTTGACAAGAAGGGGTGAATACAGGGCCGGCGCTTCCATTTAGGTGACCTAGGCGGTTGCCTAGGGCGCCACGATTTGGGAGGGCGGCAGACTGCTCTGGTGAACCTCCCGCAAGCATGACTGTGGACGGTCCGCTGGTCCCGCGGCTCCGGTGGAGCATCCACAGGCACGCCTGCAGGAGGTCCACTGGACCCATGGGACTGGCGAGCCAGCCCTGCACCTAGGGAGCCAAAAACCCTGGTGCCGCTCCTGGGTGAATATCAAGAGAAGGAAAAAGTACTTTCTGTAGTGACTCATCCACTCCCAGTCTTTATTCAGGCCTAATTTGATGGTGTCCAGTTTGCAAATTAATTCCAGTTCTGAAGTTTCTCTCTGAAGTCTGTTTTTGAAGTTTTTTTGTTGAAGAATTGCCACTTTTAAGTCTGTTATTGAGTGTCCAGGGAGACTGAAGTGCTCTCCTACTGGTTTTTGAAAGTTACAATTCTTGATGTAATGGAGTTAATGTACCAGTTAATGGAGTAACTGGTATCAACAGCAGGCTGTTATCCTCTACATCTTTGGAGATGGGATGAGTCATACCCTTTGCACGTGGGTTTCACAGTTATTTGCAGACAACAAAGGAACAAAGATTGAGGGCTCCTGTGTTAAATTCCAGGTTCTGTAGGGGACCCATCTGCCCTTGTGCTCCTAGCTTGTCTCCTATCCTCTCCCTCCAATGCTCAGCTTCTGCCTTTCTCCTTCCCTGCTCCTCCGTAGCCTCTGGCTCTTGCAACTTCTTCTTCCTTTAGTCCTCACCACCACAATTCCTCTGCATTTGCATCAGGCAGCTTCCTCCTCCTCCATGTTTGCTGCATGGAGGATCATTGAGGGCACGTGTCAAGGTTCCTCCCCCACTCTGAACTTTAGGGTACAGATGTGGGGACCTGCATAAACACCTTTAAGCTTAACTACCAGCTTAGATCTGGTTTTGCTGCCACCATCCAGATTCCTCAGTGTCTGGAACACCCTCTTTCCTCCCAAAACCTTCCCCTCCCTGGGCAGCCTTGAGAGACTTTTTCACCAAGTTCCTGGTGAACACCGATCCAACCCCTTGGATCTTAACACAAGGAGAATTTAACCATCCCCCCTTCTTTGTCAGATCCAATCCCCTTGGATCTAAAACAAGAAAATCAATCAGGTCAAAAAGAAAGCTTTAATTAAGAAAGAAAGGTAAAAATCATCTCTGTAAAATCAGGATGGAAATACTTTACAGGGTAATCAGTTCATAAGCCCAGAGGAACCCTCTAGCCTTAGGTTCAAAGTTACAGCAAACAGAGGTAAAATCCTCTCAGCAAAAAGGAACATTTAAAAGTTGAGAAAACAAAAATAAAAACTAACATGCCTTGCCTGGCTGTTACTTACAAGTTTGAAATATGAGAGACTGGTTCAGAAAGATTTGGAGAGCCTGGATTAATGTCTTGTCCCTCTTAGTCCCAAGAGCGAACAACCTTCAAAACAAAGAGCACACACAACAGACTTCCCCCCACCAAGATTTGAAAGTGTCTTATCCCCTTATTGGTTCTTTGGGTCAGGTGTCAGCCAGGTTTCCTAAACTTTTTAACCCTTCACAGGTATAAGGATTTTGGTGTCTGGTCATGGGGGATTTTATAGTATTGTACAGAGGAGGGCTGTTCCCTTCCCTTTATAGTTATGACAGCACAAGAGATATTCTGCATACTCTCAGTTCCTGTGCCTGGTGCCACAGCAGCTCCAGCAGCCAGAAGGAGCAATCTCAGCTCCTGCTGCTCATGGAGGGAGCATGCCCAGTCGAGCTATCAGGATGGTAAATGCCCAGACTGGTGGCGTGTAGGAGCTGTGAGGGATAGTGTATGCTCAGTGCCTATGGACTCTTTGGACTTAGCTGCCAAACCCTAACAAATCTCTGCTAAGCATGTGCAAACTGTGATTTTCAGAGACTCATAACTTGCCCATATTTGGGTGAATTTTTACAGGTACAGCAAAAGGCACATCACTGACACCAGGGCAACCCCCTACCAAATCTCCAATATTCAAAACCATGAAGGCACTAAAGCTTCTCAATGTAACTGTTGCAAGAATTTTTTAACATATTTTTCCCTAAACTCATTCTTGGAAATGTCTGAACCATTTTACCTAAAACTTTCCAAAAAGATCCATCCTAAGGCAGACACCCAGCATGAGAAATTTTAAGTTTCATCCTGCTCTGCTCCTACCCACTTAAAAACATGGCCAAAGTGTAAGTCAAAACAGAACCAATAAAAGGACCCCAAATTAAATCTCATGATTTTTGAGGGGCTGATTCATGATTTTTAAATACTTGCGGTTTGTAATACTGAAATTATAACAAATGGATGTTTACAGAAACTGCAAGAGGAAATCCCAGCTGGGAGTTGATGAGACAAACAAAACTGATGATTTAAAAAAAAAAACAAAAAAACTTTTATAGCCACAACAGCTTCCTCCAGAGAAATATCCTGGTTCAGAGCCAAATCCTAAAGTCCTTTGGATCATTAGGGTATGAATTCTGACATCCTTAACATAATTTGTACTAATTTTTACTGTCTTTCCTCAGGGAGTTTGCCCGAGTAAGAAGCTCACATTTTGGCCCATAATATTGTCAGTTGTCCAATACCAGAATTAAAAACAGTTAAGAAAAGATTAATCAGCATGTGTTAGTAGCTTTCTAGAAAAGCAGTCAAGCTCTTTATTTATATCTCTTGGGTCCAATAAAGCTTTCTCCAGAATAATAAGAGACCTACAGCAGCTGAGAATCTGGGCCCTGGTGTTCTCTAGTTTCCATATTTCCCAGGTCACATGGTTATCGTCTTTTTAAAAGAATAATAATTATTTAGGTTTAATCTGCATAATATATATTCAGCTTTACTGGCCAATAATTTATTTAAATAATTGTTCACCCTATTAACCCATACAAGATTAAATTCTCAAGTAACTTCTTGGCAAATGGACCCAAAAATTTCAGTGAGAACTCTAAGGATATAACTTGTCCATAGACTGGTTTATGCTTAAAAGGGAATATTTTTATTATGTAACTTCTGATACATACCTCCAGCTGGCTCAGATAAAGTCCCATAGGACTTCATACTGAAATACCTCATTTAAGTAATAAAAACAACCCAAACAAATAAATCTTTTAAATGCCCCAAAGAGGAAATAAAATAAAACATGCATCCTTATTTGGTTCTTTATGATCCATAAAAAAGACCTGAAAAGTTCTTGAAATATCATGAATGTCAAATTTTGCTGCTGTGCTCCCTTGCAAGCCACAGAGATATGGACTGAGAACAAACTGAAGGCTTTTGAATCTTTAAATTGTAAGAGGCCAAAGTCTTTAACAGAAGACTTCCAACTGTTTGGGTTAAGGTGTTAATAAAAACAAAGAAACAGTCAAAAGAAAATCACTTCCCTTGGCAATTAATCAGGTTCAATTTTCTTGGTATCCAGGATGTACTAAACCTGCCTGTTCTTTAGCCATCCATGGAGTTTTCCAAGAAAAACAAGGCAGACAAGAGCTAGGGTATGGCTACACTTACAGCTGTACAGTGCTGGGAGTTACAGCCGTCTTCGTACAGCTGTGTAGGGAAAGTGCTGCAGTGTGGCCACACTGACAGCTACCAATGCTGCAGTGTGGCCACATTCGCAGCATTTGCAGCGCTGTTGGGAGTGGTGCATTGTGGGCAGCTATCCCAGCGTTCAAGTGGCTGCAACATGCTTTTCAAAATAGGGGAGTGGGGTGGAGTGTGACAGGGAGCGTGGGGGAGACACAGAGAGTGGATTTTTGGAGCTGACATTGTTGTCAGCTCCCTGCCTTGCAAGTTCTAAGGACTGGAAGATACACAGCACCTACCTTAAATCATTTAAAAAGTTTTGACCCCTTCCCCCACCCCTCTCTTATTCACTAAATGCAAATTATGCACTCCTAAATAGCCTTCAGACCACATAAGCAGCTGCTCAACACGGACTCCCCCCACCCCCTCCGCCATGTGGCTTCTCTCCTCAAGCAAACAGCTGTGAACATTCCAAAGCAATTCCCCTGCCTGCCTCCGCTCGCTCCCTCGAGCAAACAGGAGCTGTGTTTGTATTTTAGATAAGGAGCTCCGGGGTGCCTGGAGTTCAGCCACTCTTCCAGTTTGTTGTGAACAGGCATTCTGGGATACCTCCTGTGACGTTATTAATATAAACTGGGACCATATAGAACATGGGTTGCAACCAAGGTTCTGTAGTGGCACCAAATCTTATGTAAAGGGGGTCATATAAGGTGTCTAAGACCAGGCTATGGGTTACTGGTTATGATTATGCTGTCTGTATGTCTGTATCATTTTTGTAGTTGAAGTTATGAATATTGGCTGTGTACTGTCTGATTTTAAATTGGTGCTGCAGTTCTGGTGACACCACGCAACTAGTTGGTGTCAGCTAGCTTAGCCTGTTGATGGCTCCAATTAAGGACGCATCAACTACACAATTGACCCATCAAGAGAAGGCGAATACGCCCTGTAACTCAGCGAAGTATGCAGAAAATGGCCCATGTGACTGCAAACTCCATTTTGCTGTAACTTTCCCACAGTAGGAACAAAGAGTGTCTTACACCTGGAAAGGTCTATATAAGGCAAGAGGCCTCATCTCCATTTTGTCTTCAATCCTGCGTTCCCTACCATCTGAGGGACTTTGCTAGCAAGCTGAAGGCTCTGCACAAAAGGACTGATGACCCATCCCAGCGGGAGATGTTCTCACAGAGACTCATTTGAACCTGCAGTTTACTTCATTTCCTGCTACAGCCTGAACTAAGGACTTTGCCAATTACTGTATTTAATTGATTCAGTTACCAAATTCCCAGCTCTCACCCTATCCTTTTTCTTTTAATAAATAAACCTTTAGATTTTAGATTCTAAAGGATTGGCAACAGCGGATTTGTGGGTAAGATCTGAGTTAGTGCCTGGGACCCCTGTAACGAACGTGTACTTAGGGCTGTGGGGTGGGCCGATCGCTATGGCGCGACTCATGAGACGTTTGATGATCTCGGACGCTATCCGGTTGGTCCAGGGCAATTTACACCGAACACATCACCGCCACCGCCAGTACCAGATGAGCCGATGTGGCCTCCACGCACCCCACGGGGAGGGGGAAACCCTTACAAACCCCTACTAAACTACATCCCTGAGTCCTGAACCCTCCGATCTGTATCCACCACCGTGAGGGTCACCCTGTCCCCATTTACCGCACGCGGGCCCGCTGCTTCTAATCATCGACTATGTTTGTAACCCATTGATGAGCGATGTAACCCTCACTGCTCCCCTACTATACTTTGACCCCACCCACCGTACACCCCGCATTGGGGACATTACAGACTGTATGTACTATATGCTAACCCATAACCAAATACCAGCGTCCCCCCATACTCTGTGTGTTGCCCCCGATGACTAATGACTGACATGCCAAACTCTGTGTATCATCCTTATTTAAATATTCTCTAATAAACATATTGACCTGGGTCTGGGGCTTGGTCCTTTGGGATCGAGAGAACCTTTTTCTTTTACTGGGGTGTTGGTTTTCATAACCATTCATCCCCAGGATGTGTGGCACTGGTGGTGATGCTGGGAGACTGGAGTGTCTAAGGAAATTGCTTGTGTGACTTGAGGTTAGCCAGTGGGTGACACCGAAGTTCTTTTTGTCTGGCTGGTTTGGTTTGCCTTAGAGGTGGAAAAACCCCAGCCTAGGGCTGTGACTGCCCTGTTTGAGCAATTGGTCCTGATTTGGCACTCTCAGTTGGGTTCCACCAGAACCACATCGTCACACCTCCTAATACCCTGGAGGCCAGTTACAGCACTTTTGGTGGCCACACTTGACAAGCAGCGCTGCATCACCAATGCTGCAGTCGTGATACCCCAAGCAGACCAGGTGTACAGCCAGCGCTGCAGCAAGGGAGTTGCAGCACTAGATGTGCCTTGCAGGTGTGGACAGATACTAAGTTGCAGCGCTGTAAACCCACCACCAGTGCTGCAACTCGCCAGTGTAGCCATGGCCCTAGATGTCCTATATTAAGGAAAAGCAGGGCGGGGGGGAATCTTTCCATATATCAAAAGCACGCAAAAAGGGCCTAAGACCATCTTTCCCCCCTTTGCAAGTCATATTCAAGTTCTTGCTTTATTCCCTTTGCAAATTGCTGTTCCAATATTGCCAAACCCAAGCAGTGAAAAATCAGGAGTCACGCCCCAAAAATCATTAGACTGTTTTAAGATCTCATGATAACTAAGGAACATAAACAAAAACAAACCCCAACTTTGGGTTCTTTTTAATTGCCTTCTGGTTTCTGAGCCTTTGAGGCACACTCATTTCATGTTTTCAAACTTTTCTCTCTAACCATGAAGGCTAGAGGCTTACTTAACAAAAACAAAAAAATAGTTTCTTGATTCCAGCAGCTGGGATCTTAAGGAAAACATCAAATATTGCAAGACTCATGATAAAATCGTAAGCACTGTGTTGCTTCTTTAACAAAGAGGTGTTAAGCCATCAACAGAGAATCACTAGAGTCTAAACACAAAGGTCAAGCAGTATTTCCACTGAACCATAATTCCTAATTATTGTGGGACAAACTGTGATACTCTCATTCATACTGACTGATCATTGACTAGTTGTCTCTTACTCCACAAAAAATCCCATTGATTTCAGCAAGACCTCTTATGATGCAAGTACTGTCCAGTGGGTATCACATTCTGTCTCTGTATTTCTTTCAGCCTAGATTGTGAGATTGCCATCTGCTCAGAGTAATGGGTGGGTAGGTAGGTGCAGAACTATTCTGGAACAGCCCAGGAGAAAGTCACAATCTCTCTCCCAGTTTCCTGGCTGCTCCAGGGAGTAAGTAAACTGCACCAGATCTATACTTGGCACCCTATACACTGCCCAACATGTTGGTGTACCTATGCTGGCCATCCTGGGGATAACCGTCTCTACCCTTTTAAGCAAGGCAGTGTAGGCCTTGCATAAATAATGAAAGAAAACGGAAGTAAGGAAAAAGAGGTTAACAATGGACAAAATATGAATTTACAAATAGCCTTGTAAATAACATGTTGTTAAAAGACAAAGAAATAGTAGGAAGAATAATGCGTGATAAGCTTGCAGCTGCAGCTTTGTTTACTAGCATATTTTGTAGCTTGTGGACATTTCAGGAATTGCACAAGGATTGGTTATAAAAATTATAAACGAATTATGATGTGTGATACAATGCAAAATGGAATATGCATGCATTATGTATGTATATAATTTGATTTTTTATTATGAGCTTTTGGCGCTGTGGTAAACTCCCAAACCCTCCCTCCTGCATTTGAGTTTAATCACCTTAGTGTAGTGTTGCTGTATACCAATAAAAAACAAAAAACCACCTCAGTGACTAGTCCAGATCTGAGCTGATTTCTTGGGAACTGATTGGAAAAGATCTTGGGAAAAAATCCCTACAGATGGGAAGAGAGCAGCTGTGCAGAGTCTGATTCCCTTCAAGTATTGTAAGCAGCAGTAGGGAAAGCCAGCACCAGGGCGCAAACCAGCACATAGGGCTAGTGACAATCTAGTGCTTAACTGCAATTCAGAACAGTTTCATAAAAAACACGTGACAATAAATATAATGTATTCTGGAGTAAATATTGATTGCTGGGTAGAAAATAAAGTGCAAACTCTCTTCATTGGATTATATAATTTCCAGATAGCTTTCAAATTAAATTCCCAATTTTTAATGTGCTCATTTTCTTGGCTATTTGTTACATGAAGTTATATCAAGAGGTTGAAAATGTATAACTTTGCAGGAGAAGATAGCTTACTAGAGAAATTTTGTACACCAGATGGAGGACTTTTTGGACTCAATATCTGGTGGGTATATTTAATAAAAGAATACCTTTATCAGATACCAAGACTGAAGCTGTGGTCTTCTTCATTTGTAAACTTTAAAAAGACCAAAACCATGTATTAATTACAGAATAGCTTTGTGGTGAAACAGGGACTACAAAGTACCTACTCAAATCTTGGGTAATAGTTTAAATAAAATTATAGGAAAAGAGGTCAGGAGGGGGTTATTCCACAGAGCAAGCATCAGATAATCTCAGAAAACTATTGGCTTCTGTATCATACTGGAGTCTAAAGATAATTGAAATTAATTGGCAATGATATCATTAGATATTAGGCCTTTGACAGTTGAATGACTGTTTCTAGATTGTGTCCTTAGGAACACTGTGTCAAAATTCAGATGTCTGATTACATTTATTCACATCCTATTACAGATATATGGTTTAAGATCTCCTTTCTTACTTCATAGGTACACAAGGTAGGATTAGCTCTGATTGCCACTGCTTTGGACCCTTTAGAAGTCATTATCAGATACAGAAAGCAACTCTGGTGCTAGATTGGGTGGCAGACTGCATTTTTTAAATTTTATTCTGACTTAATTCTGTTGTTATGCAGACATACTAAATAATAGAATCTAATACTTAATAAGTGAGTGATCCAAGGAATATTATTTCTGCATATTTAAAAATCATGGAGGTTTGGGTTTTTGGGGGGTGCAGGGTCAGGTGGGGAGAGGATGGAGGGAATCAATAGATATAAACTAAACAATTCTTAATCAAAATTTTATTCTTACCAAGAATTAGCAATTCAGCCATTTGTATACCTTGTACATTTAAATGAGTAACAAATAACTTAATTTATTTAGGAATTAAATGAATATAGCTAGGTATTATTAGGATATGATTATGCAAAATGTTAAAGTAGATTCTGACAGGTGGAAATACAAATCTTGTGGGGTAAAGTAATGCAGCTGACTTCTTCGTAACATATGAATACAAGAGAAGTGCATTGAACAGAACATGTACCTATATGCTGTCTTCATAGATCTCACAAAGGCGTCAACAGGGAAGCCCTTTAGACTATTCTAACACGATTTGACTGCCCAAGAAAATTTGTCCAGATTATACGCCTTTTTTCATGACAGCATGACAGGCGAAGTATTGTCTGATGGAGCCACATCTGTCCCCTTCAACATCACCAATGGCATGAAACAAGGATGTGTTCTCGCTCCTGTCTTATTTAACCTGTTCTTTGCATGCATCCTCAACCATGCAATGAAAGATCTGGATCAAGGTATATATTTGAAATACTGGCACGATGGTTCACTTTTTGACCTCCGTCGCCTGAATGCAAAGAGTAAGACAGTGCAGAAACTCTTTCTTGAGGCACTCTTTGCGGACGACTGTGCCGTCATGGCTCACACTGAAAATGATCTTCAGCACATTGTCAACAAGTTTGCTGAGGCCTCGGAACTCTTCAGACTAACTATCAGCCTCGGAAAGACAGAAGTTCTCCATCAACCTGTACCTGAAACAAATGTTTCTGTCCATTGATGGCACTCAGCTTAAAGTAGCAGAGAACTTTAAATAACTAGGTAGTGTCATACCCAGTGATGGATCACTGGATAATGAGATCAACGCACGAATATCCAAAGCAAGCCAGGCACTTGGTTATCTGCATGTCAATGTTTTAAACCACCACAATATCTGGACGTTAACAAAACTACTTGTGTACAGAGCTGCTGTTCTTTCATTTCTTTTGTACAGGTGTGAAACATGGACACTATATAGACGTCACATTAAGCAGCTTGAAGCATTCCACATGCGTTGCCTCCGCAATATCATGAAGATCCGCTGGCAAGACAAAGTGCCCAATCTTGAGGTCCTTGAGAGAGCCCAGATGACAAGCATCGAAATTATGATCATGAAGTCACAGCTACGTTGGACTGGTCATGTCAGCTGCATGGATGCCAACAGAATCCCCTGCCAGCTTCTCTATGGTGAGCTCTCCCAGGGCATCCGGCATATAGGTCGTCCACGAAAACGTTACAAGGACACCATCAAAGACAATCTGCAGTACAGCAGTATCAAACCCAGGGACCATGAGGACGCTGCCAGTGACAGAACACAGTGGCATGCAACAGTCAGGAATACCTGCATCGCCTTTGAGGAAGACTGCTGCTGATGTCTACAAGAGGCACGCGAATGACGTCACAGAGCACCAGCAGCGCACAACCCACTGACTGCGGACTTCCCATGCACCATCTGCAGCCTAATGTGCACCTCTAGAATTGGCTTGTATAGCCATCAGAGTGCACACCATGAGACCAACAATAGAAGATTTGCTCAGATTTGTCATCATCGGATCAATGGACTACCAAGGAACATATGAATGCTCTCTCTCAGATGTTTCCCATGGAGATTACGGAGGCATATTTAAGAAAGATGGAGGCATTTATTTCAGTATTTATTTGGGAGGAAAGAAAGGCAAAGTTTTTAAACTTAAATTCATGGAGGAAAGTCCATCAATGGTGTCCTTAGCCTGTTTGTCAGAAGCTGGAATGGGTGACAGGGGATGGATTCCTTGATGATTATCTGTTCTGTTCATTCTCTCTGGGGCACCAGGCATTGGTCATTGTCAAAAGACAGAATACTGGGCTAGATGGACCTTTGGTCTGACCCAGTATGGCTGTTCTTATGTTTAAAGCTTCTAAATCAAGTGCAATACTAGAACATGCAGAAGTTTGAAACTTTCAGATCTCAAGAAATCTCAAACATATATTAATTTATCACAAATAAAATCATTCTAGATCCCAAGTGTGAATTCAACTGCATGAGTAGAGAGAGAACAGCATTTCAAGAATAAAAAGGAAATAGCGACCCTTACTATATTCAAAGTGCTGACAAATGCATAAAATAAATTGAAAAAATAAGAGGGAAAAAATTGCCTCTGATCTGTCAATTATAGTAATGTTGGGCATTTTAGATTGGCAGTGGGACTCACATGCTTAAAGTTAGGTGCATACTTAAATACCTTGCTGAACTGAGACTATTAGTTGGAAAAACATTTTAGTCAAAGTATAATTGCTTGGGCCTCTTTAAAGTTCTAAACCATTAAATCCTGATGTGTTCAATAAAATGTTTTAATCCAAACAACAACAAAATCATAATCCCAAGTGGCAACTTCTGCTTTGTGGACCTCTTTACTGATTCTTCCAGTCAGCCCCAGATTCTACAGCAGGGGTCAGCAACCTTTCAGAAGTGGTGTGCCAAGTCTTCATTTATTCACTGTAATTTAAGGTTTTGCATGCCAGTAATACATTTTAAAGTTTTTAGATGGTCTCTTTCTATAAGTCTATAATATATAACTAAACTATTGTTGTATGTAACGTAGATAAGATTTTTAAAATGTTTAAGCTTCATTTAAAATTAAATTGAAGTGCAGAGCCCCCCGGGCTGGTGGTCAGGACCTGGGCAGTGTGAGTCTCACTGAAAATCAGCTCGCGTACCGCCTTTGGCACATGTGCCATAGGCTGCCCACCCCTGCTATATGGTGTGGAAAACTGCTTGTGAATTGATGTAGCAAAGCTTTCTGTTGTTCCATTTCCAAGCTATAGCATACCCTTACAATGACTTTCTCAGTGGTTAAGAAACCACATGTTGAAACCTTTTGAGTTCTTGCCTTGACACCAGCCAAGCTGCAGGTGGTTCCAATTTTAGACTCATGGCAAAAACCCTACATGGCAGGCATCCAAGCAAACTGGCAGACTGCAGAAGCTAAACACAATGCTCCAATTTACTATCTTTGGAACAGCTAGTTTGATGTATCAATTAATCTTTGCTGTGTCACTCATACTTTTGCTAAACTGTAATTTAAGGGCTAGTCGACACTAGAGAAATGTGTAAAGGTTAGGCTGGGGTATGTATGTCAACCTGCTCAATTGTGTTAAAAGGGATTACAGTGCATCCATGTTAGGAATAATGACATAGGTAGGTCAATGTTAGTTGACACACTTGGACCTCGCCTCCTCCCATTTTTCCAGGAAGACTAGCTCTCAGTGAAATAGTTAATTTTTCTTAAGAGACTGATACATTTAATAGTAAGCCTACTAGGCCTTTTTATTTTATTTAATAATAGGTCCTAAATCCAAAAATCTATATTATGCCTAAGTAACTTGCCAGTGTTTGTGTGCTAATGTTCTTTGCTGGGTAGAATCAGGAGTGATCAGTTTGGGGTCATAAACCCTACACAGCCATCAGTTAAAAAAGATTCTTCCTTATTCTCAGACATCTGTCTGAGCTTTTTGGAGCATGAGGATCTGAATCCTAACCCGATTATCACTGAGCGGCCTAGTGTGCAGCATAGTGGCAACCAGGAAATCCAAGTCTGATACATTGGCTAGAGTGGCATTGTCTTCCCTTTTGTTTCACATGTACCCACTACTCAGTTATAATAACTTGAGAGTACTGAGGTGATTGAATACAGTTAAAGCCTCTATTTCTTTTTGTCCTGTTTATTAGACTCATCTTGAACTTGATATTTTAATTGTATACGTTGGATGAAGACAGAGGTCAAAGTTAATCCTGCTGTTTTCTATTCTAAGAAATATTGTAAATACAATACAGAAATCAAATCTTGTGGTGTGGTAAATGTTGATTTTTAAGTGGTTACCACAATAGTTATTGATCTGTTATTGTTATAAAATATTGCCATTTTTAGTTCCATTATTTTAACATCTGAATTCTTTGTAGAGACATTTTTATTAACATTTCCACTTCTAAGTGTAGACCAGCAATGAATATAATTAACTTTAATGAACTGTTTTTAATTTTTGTTTCCTGAATATTTCACTCTTTGTTCAGCTAGCTCCAGAAAATCTTCATGGAAAAGCAAGCAAAAATTGCTGGTATTTCTTGAAATGATTCCTTTGTATAGTACCTAACACAGTGGGGTGCAGAACCATGACTGGGATTCCTGGGTACTATTGCAGTGCAAATAAACAAATAAATACACATTACTACTACGATTGTTGACTTCAGTGGAAATACCCCAGCAGAGATTTGGAACTTTAAATGGCAAAGAAGTGATACACAGGTAGTTACATGCAAACACTTACCATCAATAAGTGGTCGAGTAACCTGATGCATAGTGTGAGCTGGGAAGAATGACTGGTAATTCACAGAAGTCCATCGGAAGAAGACTAACATGCATGTTTAATAAATTCCAGGATAATAAATAACATGCTAGCAACAGGTGAATGCCTCATTAAGTTGGTCCATTTGGGCAGACTGTTATTCACCAACTTCACAGGAGCATAATGAGAAAACGTAAGTTAATGTTTTTAATGTGCACTGAAGATGTAAATAGCTATTTATTAATAGTGATTAACAAATACATAAATGAACAATTTACTATTAAAATAAATTAATAATTATTTTATGTAATATATTATTGGTCAGTATTAATATTAATAATACATTATTGTTAAATATGTATTCCTAATAACAAGGTATGATTTGATTACTGTTACATGTATTATCAGGTAAGCATACTGTCATTGTTAATTTTGTACTCGTATGTGGTTACTATAAAATGTGTTACTGATTATTATTAAATGTATGTATTAATTATAAATGTGATTACTATTAAGGATTTAAAACATTTAATGTGTGTGTGAGAATTTTAGCCCTTGATGTTATGTGCTGGAAATCAAAAGTCTATGGTGCTGATCCAGCAAGATTCTTAAAAAAGTGCCTAACTTTAAGCTCTGAGTAGTCCCAATGACTATAGTGGGATTAATCACATACTTAAAGTTAGGCGTGTGCTTAAGCATCCTACTGAACAAGGCTTGTACAGCCACTTGGGCAGTACCACCAGATTTACTATACATTCTCTCATCTCCATGTCAGTGTGCCTGAGTCCTGTCCTGCAACAATCCCCCTAGAGAACAGCAGAGATGTTAAATTTCCATGGTCCATTTATTCCTTGGTCTCTCCTCAAGCTGCCAGCGTGGGAAGAAATTAGTGCCAAATACTGATGGAATTATGGGTTTTGTGAAGAGGACATGAAACGTTTTTTTAACTCCAACTCCTATCACGGAGTCCCAAAAATGTCTGATGGTAATGACTTTTGGTCCTGACTGACTAAACATGATTCAGATTCTGGATGTGTCACTAATCACTAAAAGTAGTTACCTGGTACAAGTGTAGCTTGAAGTTGCAGACACATTGCTAACCACAAAAAAAAACTCCTACACGCTCTAGGCTGCAGATTCTAATCCGACCCACATCACTAGCCATCAAAGAAATGTTACTTGGTTTGGGTGATGGGTTTGAATCTTGTGGCTACACCAAGAAGGGTGGGAGCAGGAGGAAGACTGCCAGTGACAAGTTTGAATCCCAACCATGTTACTACACCACCAAATAACATTATATCTTGCAGGTGGGGAGTTCTAGTGCCAGCCATGTTGCAAACCACCCAAAAGCCATTAACTACGGCAGGTGTTGGGCTCGGTTCCAGATTTAGCCATGTTGCCAACCATCCAAAAGCCTATCTCCTCTGCAGGTGGTGTACTTGGCACCTAGCCATTTTACTAACAAGGCCAAAATCAATACCTGCTGCAGCTGGTGAGTTCAAGTCCTAATCATACTGTTGACCATGTCAAAGCCAATACCTCTTGCAGATGGTGGGCTTGAGACTCAGCCGCATCATTAATCATGCTAAAGCCAATAACTGGTGCAGGCGATGGGTTTGAGACGCTGCCATGTCACTAGCCATGCCAAAGGGAATACCCACTGCACGTGGCGGGTTCGAGTTCTGCCTCCAAACTCCCTTTGCCACCTGTAGGAAAAGTTAAGACACCAGTTTGAACCATTAACTATTTGGCCTTCATCAGGCAGCACAATCAAGGCAGAACTACTCGCCACAAGGCCCTTAAAAGGTAGCACTAGCCACTTCTTGGTTCCCTCTCCCCAAATCTCCATCTTCCCAGTCATTTCTGGATATGTATCACTGGGATCAACCTAAAAAAAAAAAGTCCTTTTCTATCACCAACCTCCCTCCCAGAGAATCCCCCCAAAATTTGTGCCTCAGACAAACTTCCCCACGACAGATTAGGATGCGCCCAGCGCCCAGTGATGTCACCTCAGTCAGCCAATCAGAGGACGGCGTTGGAGCCGAGGAGGAAATGACGTCACCATATCCCTCCGCCGGCCCGGTCCTCTTTTTGTGTGTGTGTGTGTGTGTGTGTGTCTGTTGGTCCTTTCTGTGTGTATCAACCCGCAGCTTCTTTTTTTTCGGAAGGGGGGGCTAAAATATTTGGGGGGAGCTCATGCAACCTGCCCTCCGCTCCCGGCCACTTCGCCCTGTAAGAGGCTGTGTGGGGTGCGTGTCACTTTAAGAGCGTGTGCGAGCGAGCCAAGCTCGGCTGAGGAGGCGGCGGCGGCGGCGGCGGGAGACGGAGCGAAAGGTGAGTTGGCACGAGTCCGTTATGTGTGTGGGGGGGCGGACGCTGCAGAATCAATCAGACTCGGGGGGGGATCATGAGGGGGGAGAGGTTGGCGGCGCGCGCGCACGTCACGAATGCGGGTGGCGGTGACCGTTGGAACCGGTTCGAACCGCCCGGGTGTGTGAGCGGGTAGGGGGTGGGCAGCGCGCGCCGTACACAAAGCGGCCGCCAGACGCGCTTAGCGGGGAGGGAGGAAGGGATCGGGGTTCCTGAGGGGAGGGGGGAGGAGCTGCTCCCGCTGGGCGGCGGAACATTGCCTTGCTCGCTCTCTCGCCTTCGCTGACTGGGGAGGCGGAGTGATCCGCATACCCCCTCCTCCCTCTGAGGGGAGGGGAGTGATGCGGCCTGGCTGCTCCCTCCGCGTCAACCCCCCCCACTTTCCCCGGCTGGCTGGAGACGAACATAACGGGTTAAACATTGCACCGAGCAACCCATGCGCCGTCCAAAAGTGCCTCCCACGCTGGTTCCCGTCCCTGCGGGGAGAAGGATTGCAGATTCCCTTGTCTCCTTGCCTCCCACCCTCTTCCTAGGGCTGCTGCTGCTGGGTGGGCGGCCATGTTGGGCACAGGGATTATTTTCTCTACCTTTTCTTCCCAAGGCAGCCGCAATAAATGGAAGCTAGTCTGTTTTTATTCCTGTGGGGAAGATGCCACCCCCATCCTTTTAAATGAAAATGAACTGGGGGAGTCCACCTAGTTGTCTTTCTGAGAGTGGGGGGGTTGGCCTTCCTGCTGTTCCCCCGACCCTCAGAGCGAGCCCCCCCTTTGCCTACCCACCTCAGCGATAGGGTCCCCTTAGCCAGCCCGCCGCTTTCCTCAGAGAAAGGAGGCGGGTCCCTTAGCCTGGCTGTCAGTCTCAGAGGGTACCCCTTGGCCTGAGCGCCTCAACCGGGGTTGCTCTGGCCATACTTGCTGCTCCCCAGAGTGAAGGGGGTTGGGTCTCCTTAGCCTGCAAGCCACTTCCCTCCGGGGAGTGAGTGTGGCTCCCCTCAGCCTGGCTGCCTCAATGAACCTGGAGGTCCCCATAACATGCGTTTTGCTCCTCCCAGCGTGAGGGGAACCGGTTAGCTTCCCCTCTTCTTTTCTCCCTTCGGAGTGTCTGATATGGATGGGTGACTGAGAAACCTCAGACACCTGACATTGGGGCATCTTTTAACTTGCCGTCTGCTTACCCCATTTTGCCAGGTTGTGGCGGGAAGAATATATGGGGATGAGTACAGACATCAACATCCCACATGCACTAACAAGAAGCTCTCTGCTTTGTGAACTTGTCAGCAGTTGCTCTCACCAAGACACATCAAGCAAGGCACAAGTGACTTATTCTTGCAGGGCTGCTGCTCCTTTTATGGGATATCCTGCAGCCATTTGAGACCAATGGCCCTGATCCATATCCCACTACCCACTGTCCAGCAGTTTGTCACAGAAATTAACAATCTGCCTCACGAGATGTATCTCAATGCACATTTCTAAATTACACATTAGTGTGAATTAATCAAGACGCTACCTGGTTTATCCACCCACCACATCATTCCAAACGGTCTCTGGCCGCTGTCTGCTTGGAGCTCCAGTCTGGGTTGGGGTTCTGCAAATATTCTGGTTCTCCCTTTTTTCCCCCCACGTGTATGTGTGGATACATTGTTAGTAATTATGAGCATCACATCACAAATGCTCAGACACTAATTACTCCCCTTATCTTTCAACTGGGTTCATATATCCAGACTCCTGAATCCACAAAGAGCCCTGTTGAAGTCAGTGGGGTTCTTTGTGGGTCCTCCTGCACAGAGCCGTTTGCAAGATCAGTGCCAAAGGTGATGAGCATGTTATAAGAACCTAGACTGAACAGACGTGCTGTTCATGGGCAGGCCCAGGCTCCCAGCAAGTCTCTCCCATAGTCTGCATCTCATATATGAGACCCCAAAATGATAAGGCCAGTCTAGATGCACAAGTATATCAGAAAGCAAGTTAAATATATTTTTTTCTTTTGCAGTTCAAAAGGTAAGAACAGATGTACAATAATAATACATTTTAATTAATAGCTATCCCACACTTGAAAGCCTTTAATAAAACGTGTAACAAACCAAAGTGATAACGTTTGTATACATTTTAATATGCCCTTTAAAGTAATCCTGGTAGTCAGTGAACTAAAATGAACCACGTCAGCCAATGAAAAATAAATTTGCCTTGCCCTAGAGGAGGTAATTGTTAGACTCTGACATATCAAACAACTTTCTCCCCCCACATGAACTTCACCTGAGGTGCTATAAAAAGAGTCAAAATAGTCATGTCATAACAACAATTAAAACATATGAAACCCAGTATAGATTCTTTGCTTTTCAACTAATATCCAGTCTGGTTTCGGTTTTATATCCAATATGCTGTCTTGGCAAAATACTCCTTGAAGTCAATGGACGTTTTGTCAGAGTAAGGATTGTAGGATTTGCCTCAATAGCAGAGGAATATAGCCTACCCTAATCATGATATTAATTTATTATATGTTATTAAGAAACATTCCAGTGCCATCAATTATCATAGCTCTTGTAAAGATAAAACATGTTGCCTGCCCCTGAATGCTTACAATCAAAATAGGGGGACGACATACAGAAGACAAGAAACAAGATGACAGTTTAGGTGAGAGGAGTGTGTGGCGGCAGGAAGGGAGGTGGGATGGAGAGAAGAGATGGGCTTAGAGGAGGAAGAGTGGTTGACTCGATGCATTTATACATTCCATTTATGTCTAACGTCCTTGATAAAGAACCAAATGAAGCATCATTAGTTAGCTTTGTTTTTCAAGGGAGGCGGTTCCTTTTATTTATTTTTAAACTTTATTTTGTTTTCAGGCCTATCCTGGTCATATTTTTTAGTAAATGGGAAAGAAACTGTAAGTGGCAATGATATGTTTTCACACTGGGAGAAAAACAACAGTTGCGGGAGAGGACTGAAATATTGGCTGGGATATATTATAAGTGCTCTTGAATAAAATCTTTGGTAGCAAATTCAGACTGGTGTAAAAAATGGTGATGAACTTGTTTGGCAAGGAATGTGCACAAAGCTTATATAATTTAGTGTTTAAAATTAATCTTCTGGGATACAGATAATAATCTTGGGTCAAATCCTGCAATTCTTAGTCAAAACTCATTGGATTAGATTCTATACTGGTGAAGGGACAGAGAGAAGGCAGTTTGTGCATCTACTAATTCAACCCTATTCTCAGCTAGGACAGCCCAAATCATGCATCTGCTTCAGTGGCCTCTGTGTGCGTTATTGCAGGCACAGAATCATCAGGGCACAGGTGTGTGCTGGGCATGCTTCCTGCCCCTGCCACACCTCCTCTCCTCGCCCCATCCCAGAATGCCACCTGACTGAGAGCCTGAGAGCAGTTGCAAAGATCTCCTGGAGAGGCTTTCACCTCCTTTGCACCAGTTTACCTTGGTTGGCATAAGAGAGGTTGCAGGGCAATGATGAATCAGGGCCCATTGCCTTCAATCGATATTTTACCTAAGACTTGCAGAATTCAATCCCTTTGTGTCCAAACTAAAATTATCCTGCTATATTCTTTGGGGACAAATAAATCCAGACTTTTAAATCAGAGTTTATAGGTTTGCTGTGTTGTGTTCAGATTAAATTACATTCCTGTTTTAGTGTTATTTCCACTATGAGCATTCAATCTTATATTGCAATCAGTGGGCCATGAGTGTAAGATCCCCGTTGGAATCAGTGCAGAGTTTTGTCTAAAAAATTAATTAACAACATGATATGGTCCAATACTTAGACTGATCATCCCTGCAGGTTCACTTGTTTTAAAAGATAACTCTCTTCATTTTATACCCTGTAAATTCACATGAAGTCAAGTACTTCTCACCATGTTTGTTGTATTTGTGAATAAAGTTTTTTAAATTAAAATCCACATTTGTGAGCATTGGTGGTGGTGAATGTTGTTTAAAATGACATAATTTGCAATTAATTAATTTGGGGGAGATGAAAGGTCAGAGACTGGAAATCTTATTTCCATTTTGCTTTGATTCTGGTTTTAATAATGAGGAGGGCTTTATGTTGAGTGAGACAGTATTAACTTGTGGTTTCAGCAGGGGACCAGAAGTCAAAGCTCCTTGATTCTCTTTAATGCTCTTATATAAATTGCTATATTTCAGTGGTCCCCAACCTTTTCCATGTGGCAGGTGCCGGAATGCCGCTGAGAAGTGGCAACATCAAGGAGGGTCACTGCTGAAATGCTGTCAAAATACAGCTTCGTCAAGAGGCGTTGCCGCTGAAATGCCACCAAAAGTCGGTGACATTTCAGCGCAACACTTCTTGTCATTGCCATTTCTCGGCGGCTGCATGTCTGGTAGCTAGTAGGCGGGCGCACAGAGATGCCCCGGCAGGTGCCATGGTGCCCATAGGCTCCGCTTTGGAGACCCCTGCTATATTTGATCCTGGGCAAGTCAATTCACAGCTCCTTGCCTCAGTTTCCCCATCTATAAAATGGTTATAAAAATACTTCCCTACTTCATGTGGATGTTGCGAGAATTAATTAATGTTTGTAAAAAGCTTTGAATTTCTAGAATAAATGACACTATAGAAATAGAAAATACTATTTAATCTTAAAATAAAGTTGGTTTTTAACCACCCATATGGTAGGATGACTATTCACTTGTGATCCGATATTCTGTCCCCAAGACTGCCTGTGTTGGAGAGGTCACCATTTAGCAGAAAGTGGGCCACCAGCAGTAGCCTAACAAGTGTTGATTTATATAGATTTATTTTTTTAAATTCAAAATGTTAAATAATACTTATACACTAATAGCATGTCCTGTCATGCAAGCTTTCAAGAATACTGTAGAGAGAATCTTGAATTTGCAATCCTTAAAAAGTTTTTGTATGGGGGGCTCCTGGGGGTGTAACTCATTTTGTGTCAAGTAATATAGACTTGAGAGAGAAATAGTAAATATATAATCTCATGACCTAGATATCACTTCAGTGAGCCACAGCTGCCTTATTCTACAGCTGTCATGTAGACTCCAGTACCCACAGGTGCTTCTGATAAACACATTTGGGACCCGATTCTCTTCACTTACTTACATCTGTATAAATTACTACTAACTAAATTGAAGTTAATGGAGCTGCACTAGGGTAAATCTTATATTAGTTGAGAATCAGGTCCTTAATTTGTTGTTTTTTTGGTGGTAGGATTTGAATTAACTGAATTTTGTTTGATGAGAAGCTTTTTGAAGGTTTAAAAATAGAACTAAATTTTTAAAACAAAAAAGAAAAACTCTCCTTCTTCCTAGCTGTTTCGTAAGCTTTCTGGAGGAAAATAGCCGTTCATAATTGTTACATTTTATATCTTATCTAATTGTACGGGATGGCAGTTTATTAATTTTAATAAGTACAGTTGGAGCCTAGATCAGATTCCAAATTTCAGTTGAAAATTAGACAAGCAGCTTTTTGCTGCTAGGTGAGAAGGAAAAAAGACCTTTCTCAAATTTAGGGTAATCTGTCTACTTGGATGCAAATTCAAATTTTTATTGCCGGCTCTCCACCAGTGAAGGTAGCTGTTTTAGCAGAATATGTAATCAAATGCTAACCTTTTTAATACAAGAACATAATGACCATTGGCTTAATTATTTTTTTCCTTGTGGTAAAGATGAATATGAGCCATGTTGGTCCACATAAGCCAAAGGGGCCATATTTTGTAATTGTGCCAATTAATTATGAATAATTAATACACACTGACACTGACTTTCAGCACTATAAAGGTCTTTTCCCACATTTCAGCTGACAGCAGGGGGCAAATGCATCTAAAATGTTTTATTTCTCGTAGTATATTTAGCACATTTAGTGATTGTTGGGTTTTTTGGCATCCATATTTGCAAGCAAGCAATCTGCCAGTTATGAGCTAAAAAGCTAAATGTGGAGTATTTATCACTGGGATTAATCATTTTATTGAGCAAGAGCTCTTACTTACAAAAATATTCAAGATCAAAGCTGCGAAAAACAAAGCTGCTACATTGTAGAAGAGAGAAGACATTTTCTTAGTTGAGTTGATCTGAACAGATGAAATACCATGCAGTTAATGCAAGTTAGTGTCAAAGAAAGCTTGTAGCTACAGTCTCTTTAACGTTTTATCATAGCGTCTTTTGAATAATTATGAGGTGTTGAATTATGTATTCTTAATAATGTGTGGAAAGATTTCCTTAATGTAATTATAAACTTCATAGCTTTTACCTTACTGGATAGACGTACCATGCATGCCTTAGTTTACAGATCTGACTGTCTGTCTTAAATATTTATAAAGTGCCCATCAATATGATGTCTAGGCACTGTTGCCCATTTAGTACGGAGTAATATGACTCCAGACAAATGTTTAGTGTTTTAAGTGTCACCATTCTTTTATTATGTCAACGAAGCTTTATTGCATGGAATTCTTTTCTAGATGTTTCTAAGAGAATGAATATTTAAAATCACAAATATGCAGGCATTTGTTAATTGAGACAATGACCTACAAGAAACATGCATAGATCTATCTCATGGTTTTGGATTTTTTTAAAATAAGTTCAAATGTAATTATTATAAATTTGTACCAAAGGAGAGAAAAAAATGATATTTAGGACATACGAAGTCTGATTTTTCCCTGCTATGCAGTGCTTAAAGGTAGATTGATGCTGCAGAGCCTTCTTTTGTTTTATTTGTCGGGGTGTTTCCTTATCTTTTGTCATCCAGAAATTATTCTTATTTTGAATGAGGCGGAGTTTGGTCTTGTGGTTAACGCACTGGACTAGGACGTTGGAAACCTGGATTCTGTTTCTGACTGTGCAAAGACTTCCTGTGGAATATTGGGCAAGTCACTTTGAGTATTAGCATCTTTTAAATGAAGAGAATATTTCCCTGTTTCCTGGGGTTATTAAGATAAATAAAATATATTAGTAATGTTTCTGAAATGCTCAGATACTATGTTGATGAGTGCTCTGGAGTGATACTTAATTAATAGAAATAGCAGAGGTGATATAATTCAACATAATAATTTACTTAAGAAAAATAGTTTTCCCCAGAAAGTGATTCATAGATTCTATACTGGAAGGGACCTCAAGAGGTCATCGAGTCCAGTCCCCTGCCCTCATGGCAGGACCAAATACTGTCTAGACCAGCCCTGATAGACATTTATCTAACCTACTCTTAAATATCTCCAGAGCTGGAGATTCCACAACAATTTATTGCTGGAGCTGGTTCCATATTGTCAGAGGTCTTCCCTTAAGGTTTTATGAAAAACACTTGTTTAATTCATTTTAAAGGAGCACAGAAGCCTAACATACTAACTCTAATGTACAATTTAGTCAAGTGCATGATGATGAGTTATGGATTTTTTTCTAATATTTGGCAATTAAGATTCTTATTATTTTTACCAGTCAGCTGTTCATTTGTTGTATTTTCCCATTGGTTACCAGGTTTTTTTGTTCACTGAACAAGCTTCTTTTAAGCAAATATTTGTATGAGTTCAGCGGACATATGGAGCAACGGGGTTACTGAATGGACACGTGCTTAAACAGATGTAAAGGAGATTGGTTGTTCTAAACTGGAATAACCTGGCTGAAATAATATGTTAAATTTATGAACTTTTTGTTTATTATCTTGTCAGGAGAAAAAAGAGTAAACTATTAGGGTGAATTGATCATTTTTTTCAGTATAGCTTCTCATAGCAACAGCTACGTAAATGCACTTGCTTGTTATTTGCTAGATATGCAAGAAAAGCAGTAGTAGCCATTTTGTTGATGAATGTGTACAATTTCAAATCCTCATTCTGTTCTTTTTCTTTTACTTACCTCCCAGTGCAGTTATGACTTATCTTTGTCATGTAACTTAACTTACTTGTCTAGAGTTCCTGGTATCCTGTAAACATTCTTTGATTAAAAGAGAAAGAAGTGAAGAACAAAAAAACTCAAAATGTCATAAACAGATGTGATGAGGAAAGGCCCAGTTCTGAAAACCCTTACTTACGTGAATGATCCTTGCTCAGACATGGACGGTTATAGCAACCGCCGCACCTCCCCTCCTGCCCAGGAGCCACATAGCTCCCCACATCTACTTCTCTCCTTGGGAAACCTTGTAAAGGAAATCTAGTCTCAGTCCAGCACTTTTCACGAGCACTAAATCCACAATGTTTTCGAAAGTGATTTGTACTGACATATGAATTTACATACTTAAATAATTAAAATAAAATGTCACGCATGGAGCAGCACAAAACTTGGCTGCTGAGTGCTTGCTAATGAAAAATTACAATTTTGAAATAGTGTATCCAGTTCTTTAAGCCTCTTCTTCCCCAGTGGAATATGAACACTACATTTTACACCAAGTGCCTCATTTTGCACTTTAAAAATAAATAAATAAAAGGATCTCACAGATATATGCCATGCAAACGTCTCACGATATGAAATGACAATCTGTTTTCCTACTAATAGATATTTGTTTCAGGTTTAATGCCTATTATATAACAATCTATTAGTTTTGCAAAGAGTTGTCACTTCGGGTTATATTTTTAAATACATGTAAACATATTTTTTAAGAATTATTAAAAAAAGGTGTTTAGAGGAAGCCCATATCTCTAGTCATGTGCAAGAGTTTGTTTTTTTTAACTTCAGTACCCTGCTATTCTACAGATAAGAAAGTGAAGAAAAGTGGGGGCTACTGCTATTACTCCGAATAAAACTGTACGTGACCTCGTTAAGCTTCTAATCAAGTCTGTGAACTAATATTAAAAGATAAAATGGTTCAGTACTTTCCCCAAGTTGATTTTCATGCTTAACCACATACCACCACTGTGTTGCCCTAACAACCTAACCCTCTTGAGTTCCTCTGTTTTTAATGTAATTACAGAGTATTTGTTGTATCTCATAACTCATTGTTTCCTTGTGTATAGTCTTATTTAGGCTTCAGTCCTGCAAACAATTGCGTATAACTTGACTCTGTGGAGTTGGTTCATGCGCTTAATACCCAATCTTTTTTTTTTAATTAAAGAAGTCCCATTCAAGTCAGTATTGTTACCCCTTTTTGACTGAAGTGGTAGCCAAATTTCAGGGTTCTGAGGATTGTTTCTTTTAGGAGGAGAAATTGCTGATAGAGTCAGGTATCTTTGGTGCAATCCTGTTTATTTACAAAGAATGTACAACATTCTGCTTCCCTGAACCCAGGAGGAACCAAACAACGGGAAATTTTCTTTTCCTCACAGTTCCAAACTCCTTTCCAGTCAGCAGCACTTAGCCCAAAAGCTCTCTTCCTAGGCTTCTCTCAGGGCCATGCTGGTTCTGGAAGTATCCTTCGCTACTTCAGAGAGACTGTTTGCTCTGGTGCTTCTGCGTATCTCTCTCAGGCCATGGCTACACTTGCAGATATATAGCACTTTGGGTTAAACCAGCCTTTGGAGAGCGCACCATGGAAAGCACTCCAGTCTGTCCACGCTGACAGCTGCAAGTGCACTGGCGTGGCCACATTCGCAGCACCTGAAGCGGCATTTGGAGCAGTGCATTATGTGCAGCTATCCCACAGATCAACTCTTCCCATTCTGGCACTGTGGCTTGTGGGAAGGGGGTGTGGGGTGCAGGACATTCTGGATCCTGTCCCAACGTCCCATGATTCATCACTTCGCATCCCAGCAATCCCTGTGTTTCTATTCACATTTGGCGCGATCTTTCAGCGGTTTCGGTGCAGAGCGTGCTTTGTCTTCCCTTTTGGTCTGTGTGAATAGAGCCCAAACTGCCACGGAACATGCTGACGAGACTCACCAGCACGTCTCGTTTGGCAGTCGAGTTACTGCTTAAGATCCAAAGTGACAGTGAGAAGTCCAACGATGATATTGAGTCGTGTAACGCATATGACATGAAATTGCTTGTCTCATTCATGGACATGCTCTCCACCGCGGAACGCCACTTTTGGGCTCAGGAACCAAGCACTGAGTAGTGGGATCACATTGTCTTGCAAGTCTGGGATGACAAGCAGTGGCTGCAGAACTTTCGTTTGAGAAAAGCCACTTTCATGGGACTGTGTACTGAGATTGAGAGCTGCCTTACTGGTGGAGAAGCAGGTGGCTATTGCAGTCTGGAAGCTGGCAACTCCAGACAGCTACTGATTGGTCACTAACCAGTTTGGAGTGGGAAAGTCGATGGTTGGAATTGTGTTGATGCAAGTTTCCAGGGCCATTAATCGCATCCTGCTCAGAAGAACCATGACTCCGGGTAATGTGCATGACATTATGGCTGGCTTTGAAGAAATGGGTTTGCCTAACTGTGGAGGGGTGATAGATAGGACACACATTCCTATTCTGGCATCAGCTCACCTAGCCTCCGAGTACGTTAACCGAAAGGGGTATTTCTCCATGGTTCTCCAGGTGCTTGTGGATCACTGTGGTCATTTCATTGACATTAACGCAGGCTGGCCCGGAAGGGTGCATGATGCACGCATCTTTCAGAACACTAGCCTGTTCAAGAAGCTGCAAGCCAGGACTTTTTTTCCAGACCAGAGGATCACCGTAGGGGAAGTCAAAATGCCCACTGTCATCTTTGGAGACCCTGCTTACTCTTTAATGCTGTGGCTCATGAAACCCTACGTAGCCTGGACAGCAGCCAGGAACGGTTCAACTACAGGCTGAGCTGGTGCTGAATGACTATGGAGTGTGGTTTTGGCTGTTTGAAGGGCCGCTGGTGCTCTATGGGGAGCTGGACTTGGCTGAAAACAGCATCCCACGGTTATATCCGCGTGCTGTTCCTTCCATAATATTTGGGAAGGGAAGGGTGAAAGCTTCACTCGGACATGGCGCTCGGAGGTTCAACACGTGGAGGCTGAATTTGCACAGCCAGAGAGCAGGGCTATTAGAGGGGCCCAGCGCGGGGCTGCAAGGATTAGGGATGCCTTGAGTGAGCAATTTGCGGCTGAAAGCCACCAGTAATGTCTGGTGCTCTGCATGGGAATTAAGTGCGGTGGCTGTGTTTGGTATACTGACTTGCAGTGTTTGTTGCTTTCCTGGGCTAAGGTATATTTTGCTTTATGCACTAATAAAATATGTTTTCAAAGTCAAAAATTCCATTTATTGAAAAGAAAATTTGTTTATTGAAAAAACAAAACAAAACAAAGTAACACAGAAATACCAAAAGGGCAAGAGGGTGGGGTGGGGACAGGTTTATTCATAGGCTTGAGTATGTCCTGATCTCATACTCTTGAATCCTGTCTGGAATGCTGCGCACTGAGTGCTGCATTTCAGGATGGCTATAAGGCATGTTGAGAAGGGTTGAGTGCAGTGAATAAGAGTTGTAGTTTTCGTGGGTGGGTGGCAAAGCTACGGGTGTAGGAGGCACCTGGGGGCGGTAAGAACCTGGATGTTGGGGAAAGTGGATTGAGGGGACATGGGGGCACAAGGAGAAGAGTTTTGAGACAAGGGCTGCAGGTGGGGTGGGGTGAGCGTGGTAGTGTTCTGCCTGCATGGCGACGAGCGTCTGGATAGAGTCTGCTTGGTGCCTTATTATGCTAATCAGCTGTTCTGTGCTTTGCCGCCGGTGCGTCGTGTTCTCCTGGCAGATCCTCCGTTCGCTCTCCTTCCACCTTTCGATTTTCGTTTACTTTGCTTTTACGCGGCCTCTTCCGGAGTCTGTTGGCCGGTGATAAGGATGACAGCTGCGATTTCAAGGTTGCACCTCTACAGGCAAAATGCAACACTTAACAGAGGCAGCATTGTACACACCAGACAGAGCAATGATTCCCCCGCACTTAAGGAGGGCAGTCACAAAAAATATACTTTGCCTGTCCCCAAGTGAGCACACGTAACCCACAGGAGCCCGAGAAATGGTGAGTAAGCACAGGGTCCATGGGGCTGATTGTTTCATGGGTGTATCATCTTCTGGGTTTCTGTGCCTTGGAGAGAGCCAACAGCTGCAGGGGGCATCTACACTGAACACTGTCCCAACATTCTCCACAGGAGTTTGTCCTGGAAGATATCTCGCTGCTGAGGGTGACAAGGGAAGCAAGGGAGGGTCTTTTCCTACAATGCGTCTTCTGCTCTGGCCCATACACAGCTTGCCTGTGTGCAGCAATGGTCCCCCATTCTTGCCCAAAGAACCCATACCTAAAAACTTCCTTCCTGAAAGGAACCTCCTTTGTTGTTTGTCCGTCCCCAAGCACCGGACGCCGCGACTGGCTGCCTTCCTCCTGGCTCAAGAACAGCTCCTGGCTGCCTGCATCTAGGGATTCCGGGGTGTCTCCCCCTGTCTCAGCACCATCGCTTGCGCTTTCCTCCTCCCTCCCTCCACCCCCCCTTGCTGTGCTGGGCTCGGAAGTGTCCATGGTGGTCATTGCAGTGGAGGTGGGATTGCCCCCAAGTATCGTGTCTAGCTCTTTGTAGAATTTGCAGGTCGTGGGGGCAGCACCGGAGCAGCTGTTTGCGTTGCAGGCTTTGCGGTAGGCATTCTGCAGCTCCTTTATTTTAACCTGATACTACACCACATCCCGGTCATGGCCCCGATATGTGCCCGAAGGTATCGTAATTCCTATGGCTGGAGCGCAGCTGGGACTGCTCAGCTTCCTCCCCCCAAACACTGATGAGGTCCAACACCTTGCCATTGCTCCATACTGGGGATCACCTGGTGCATGGAGGCATGGCCACCTGGAAAGATGCTCTGAGAGCACTCCACACCTGGCTGACCAAACAGGAAGGGGATTTTCAAAATTCCCAGGGAATTTAAAGAGCAGGCCTGATGCTTGGTCACCTGAGGACAGGGCGGCAGAGTTTCAAAGTGATGACCAGAGTGGCTAGAACAGGCATTGTGGAACGCTTCCGGAGGCCAATCAGAGTGCATTAGATGTCCACATCGGCGCCACAGCGCTCCAGTGAGAGCGCAACAAACGTTATTCCTCTCAGGAAAGTGGAGTACCAGGAGTGCTCCAGCCGCAGAGTCAGAGCGCTCTACGTGCCTTGCCAGCGTGGACGGGGAGTGAGGTAGAGCACTCTTGGCAACTTTATTGTGCTATAACTCGCAAGTGCAGCCAAGGCTTCAGACACTTACATCCCCCCTCAGTACCTACCAGGATGCTCAATCCCTGCATTTGCTGTCAGCCTTCAGGAAGACCCCTGAACCAGCATTGTCCAGTCACTGTCCAGGCTTGCCATGCTGCTTCAGTTCACAAGTGATGGTTTCCATTGTTTCAGTTATCAGTAAACAATGGATCATTTAATGGTTCCCTCATTTAGCCTGAATGGAAGGTGTTTACTGCACCCATTGACCCCACCCAGGTCTGTGATCCATTAACACCACTCAGCAAACAGATACTCGTAAGCAATCATGACTGAGTATTTGGATGCATTAAAAACCATTCTCCTTTAGACAATTGCTTTTGAGTGAGTTATGTCCCCTGAAGTTTGTGAGAGATACAGCCTTTGTTTGGCTAGAACTTTGTATTAGGAGTAAAATGACTGTAGCTCAATGATCTGACTTACATTTACAGTTTAGTCCCAGTATGATTACTTAATTTATGGTATACTGTATAAAATTAAAATTGCCTTACAATAGCAAGCTAATGAAAACCTTGGTCTGTATTTAAGCATTCTGGTCAGCTCTGCTTCTTTGGCAATTGATAACACAGATTGTCTGTAAATGATCTGGATTACTTTTTTACTTGTTTTCTATTGTCAGCTGTTTACTTTGGCCAATCTGTCTCAGAATGTTTCTCATCAGATTTAGTGGCTGTCAAATGGTGGTAGAGATGACAAAATGCAATCACAACAGTCTCCTCTTCCACCAAAACATAATCAAGAGGAGAAAAATCCTTTCTGCGAATGTGAAGCCTCCTTTAGCTATGCTACAGAACTGCCACTTGTTCTGCTTTTGGCCCATACAGGTGGGTCTATAGTAGTTGGAAAGGACAATAGGTTACATCAATAAAGCAGTCTTGAAAATTAGAAAATAAGTTTTCATGGTAACCTATTAAAACCTCTAGTTTCTTTTTAAAAAAATGCAATACAGTTTTTGAAATTACTGGTCTGGGTTAAAGATTTCTAAGGCCATGTCTACACTATCCCTGTGTGAATCCCTCTCCCCCCCAAGCGACATAAGTTTTGCCAGCATAAGTGGTGATGTGCACAGCGCTGTGTCAGTGGGAGAGCTTCTCCCATTGACATAGCCACCGCCGCTCATTGAGGTGGGGTTTTATTGTGTCGACAGGGGAGCTTTCTCCCGTCAGCATAGAGCAGCTCCACAAGTGATCAGTATCAGTACAGCTGTGCCTCTGTAAGCTTTCTAGTGTAGATGTGGCCATAAATGTGCCATTAAATTGAATTGAATTTTTTGGTGAACCACATGTTGAGATGGAGTTTAGAGACTAATTCCTGCTAAATGAAACAATGCAGACCTAGTTCGACAAGAATGATGCTTCCATTTTGCTTGGCCCAGGAGTTATCAAGGTGTAAAGCCCTATTGGAGAGCTATATGTAGAACTGAACAGTAATAATGAAAACCAGCTTTTTGGAGGCCTGATACTGGTGCTTGTCTTACCATCTGAGAAGAGACATTCCTTGTGATGCTAGAGGCTAATATCAAAAACTGTAAAGCAGTTTCCATCTTGTTTTAATGCCGGCTTGATAATCTGAATGTTTAGTTAACAACTTAAAGATGTACAATCTATAAGTGTTAGTATTGCACTCCTATATGTGTCACTGAGGTCTAAATTAAGTATAACCACACAGGAAAAAGACGTGGGCACTGTTGTAGACAGCTCAATGAGAATTTCTCTCTGATGTGCAATGGTGGTCAAAAAAGCAAACAAAATGTTAGGATGTGTAATGAATGGAGTGGATAACAGTGAAAAATATATTACCACTGTATAAATCCATGGTACACCTTCAGCTGTATTCAGTTCTGGTCACCGTATCTCAAAAAGATGTAGAAGACATCAGAGCTCAGAGAAGAGTGACAAAAATGATTATCAGGAAGGAGAGAGTTACACATGAAGAGAGATTAACATTTTTGGAATTGTTTACTTTAGACAAAATATAGATATAGAAAATGAGTGGTGTAGAGAAAGTGAATTAGGCATTCCTATTTACAATTCTCATATAAAATCATTCAGTGAGTTGGAAAGGAAATGATTGTAAGACTGATAACAGGAAATTCACTTTTTTTAAAAACTAGCTTATAATCGACATGTGAAACTCTTTGCCACAAGGAAGCATAGTGTTGACAGAGATGGCTATAGGAGCCTGCTGGGGAATTAGTGGCTGTGAAAGGCTGCTAATGGGAAGCTGAGGAGGATTCTGGGCAGGGTTGGGGAGCAGAGGCCTGCATTTTTGTGTGCACACATCTTGTATGCATTTAAGATTGAAGTTTTCAGCCTGCAGTTATCACACACATACTGAGGGTAGACAGGGAGTGCTCAAAAACCAGAAGATAGACCAAAAATCATTATTATTTTTTAAATCTGATTTTTAAAAAAGAAATTTGATGAATTTGGGGATTCTGGGTCATGATTTTTGAAACATCAGGGTTGGCAGCATAGGCACTGGGGATAAGAGCGGGAACAGGAAGAGGTGGGATCGTGTGGGAAGAGGCGGGGTGGGAGTGGAGGCTTGGAGGAAGGGATGGGGGCGGGACCTGGGGCGGAGTTGGGGTGGGCACTCTCTGGGAACTGAGGAAGTCGGTGCCTGTGGTTGGCAGTACTGAAACAGAAATGTAAAGATTTGTTTTTACCTTAAAACATCAGGATTTCAATTTTCTTTTTGAAATGGGAACAAACAAATCCATTTCAAGTAGAATGTGGATTAAATTCTAAAACACAAGAAAGAAAAATGTAATTTGCAGTTCCAAGTTTCACATTTTCCCTTACCCTAGTGAAGAAATAATGGACATTACTAGTGGATCTGGAATTAGGATTCTTTGTTTTATGAGATTTCTGCTGTCTGACGAAATCTAGTTTTCTCAACACTCAATAAAGGGTCTTTCCTGTTTTCCCTTTACAGGATGGCAGACACCGACCTTTTTATGGAATGTGAGGAGGAGGAGCTGGAGCCATGGCAGAAAATCAGCGATGTGATTGAAGATTCTGTTGTTGAAGATTATAATTCAGTTGATAAAACTGCTACGGGTAAAAAGCTATTTTAGTATAGAGTTATGCAAGATACGGATGTTGTTTAACAGTATTTATATTTAACTAATCACTGAAGTTTCTCTTTATGTGCTGTTCAGTAAATATTTAGCTATCAAATAATAGATATATTAAAACATAAATTTTCTGAACAGTTAGAAATTCCTGATGTGTAACTGTGCACAGAGCTTTCATATGGCTCTGCAGGAGCTGACCTTCTGGTGATACTTCAGCAGATTGGACCTTCTGCTTTTTAAGAGGCAGGAAATGCAGTTTAACAATGGAATTAATATGGAATTAGAGATTTTCAAAGTTATTTGAAGGTATGATTTGTTTTTTGGGGGAGGAAACTTTGGTTAACAGTTGTTCATCTGTTGTTAAATCAACCAACATGATTGTTTTAAAAAGTACCCAATTTATAACTTGTATAAGAATAAGATATTAAATAACATTGTGGGTATGTGTGTATATATAGTGCTTTACATTTGACAAAGTATTTTTGCAAATGTTCCTGTTAAGTAGTATGCTCATTCCAACAGCTTTGAAAAGCTAACTCTCCCACTAATTTCAACAGCAGACTGCATTTCCTATGTCCTAGCCTATATTGTCAGGCTGTCAAGATGGCAACCTGTTTGTTTAATTACTTTTTAAAATCACTTTATTTCAATATTTTAACTGATTTTGATCTTGTTAAGCATACATGCACTTGCACGAACTTTAAACACCTAAGTAGTTCTATTGACTTCAAAGCTGCATGCTTGAAGGATCTCAAGTCCTTACTGTTTATAATTAAATTTGGTGATTAGAATATCTTTTTATTATATTGTTGTTTTTCTTTAAGAGAAATGTTAAGACTAATTTAAAGGGACTTCATAGGTAGATACAACACTTCTCATTTTTCAGTTTTGATTTAATAGTTCCGGTTACAATTACCCAATCTAGATATTTGTATAAGAATGATGCATCATAGTGACTTGAGCTGTTATGAACATGTTGAACGGGGCTGGGATAAAGTAATAAATATTGAAATGGGGTAATTAGCACTAGATGATAATTGATTTAAAATTCAAGAGTAGATGTAACATGAATAAAATCAAAAAATATTTACTCACTATCCTTCTGGTTCATCCCAATTTATTGAGCCTGGTGTGTGTTGTGTGTTGATGATGATTTTTTTAAGTCCTTTCCTAGCTGTGCATGTGGGTGGAACAGACTGGCATATTTAATAAATTAGTCTTTTGTTTGGCCGTTTGAATTGCTTTTTCTTGGCCTTTTGGCTAACATCGAGAACAGCATCAATATCTGGTACTTTTAGGAATTATCTTGTGCTCTAGTTCAAGGGTAGTTGGCCTAGTGCATCTTTAACTACTATGAACCTAGGTTCTAATCCTGTTATGCGGTGCTCTGGGGGTGTTCTTGGCAGCTAATTTTTTAACTTCTTTTGACTAGCTGCTGTTTGCATCTTGTTGTTAACATGGGATATTTGGGGAAAGATTCAACACCAGGGCTTTTACAAGAAACCACAAGCTAGTAGATGTTGGGTATGTTGGTAGGTGAGTAGGATAAGACAGTGCCTCCAACAGGGAGGGTATAGTTCTGCTGCTTTTTGGTGCCATTTGCTTCTTCATGTTCTTCCGGCTGGAGCAGGGCAAGAGGGAGGTTTCTGTGGCAGAGTGGCATCAGCAAGGAGAAAATGATTCAGTAGGGAATGGGAAATAATCTGTTTTAGCAAATAAGTAACAATGGTCTTGAACTGGCCAAATGCCTTTTTTGCTTGTGTTGCTTGGTGGGAAATACTGGGCTTAGAAAACAGGATACCTGAAACTACAGGTTTTACTTAGTGTAATACAATAGCAGTATGCCCAAACAGCATGCTCTTATGGCATCTCTGCAAACATTGTAGTGTCTCTGTGTTATTTTTCTAAATGTGACTGTGAAATTCCTTCCTGGCAGTTTCAGTGAGTCTACAGCCTGTTTCTGCCCCTCTGCCGATTGTTGCCCATGCATCCATAGGAGGTAATCTCTCTACAGCTACATCGGTCAGTAGCAGTGGGGCTCAAAACAGTGACAGTGCTAAGAAGACACTAGTGACGCTGTTTGCAAACAACAATGGTAAGCAGAAATGCTTTCAATATATTATGGGTGTGGGTGTTTAGGGGGGAATGTTAGGCCATAATGGTAGCTATACACTCTTGTGCTTATGATCCTGTGAGATTTCACAAGCTAAGTAGGAATGGATCAGGTTAGTACTTGGATGGGAGACCTCTTTTAAAAACTGTACGTTCTTTGAGTGCTGTCCCTGTGAGCGCTCCACTTCAGATGTTGGTGCACCCCGGCACCGCTGATCGGAGATTTTTGGTAGCAGTGCCTGGTCGGGATGGGCGTGCGCAGTAGCTGTCTCACAGTACTGTTGGAACTTCACCTAGTGCTCGCGCAGCCCGACCCCCTCAGTTCCTTCTCAGCTGTCCTTGGCACCAGACAGAGCTCCAACGGCAGTGTCAAAAATTTACATAGAAAACTATTTCTAATCTTACTGTTAAGTTTAATTTCCAGTGGTTAGTTCATAGTTTATCTTAGGTTTACATTTAATGACTTAGACTTTTCCCATTTAAAAAAAAAAGAAATCTCAGAAAGCCTTCCTCTTCATTTTTATCTCCTTGTACTATGACAAAATTGGACAATGAAAATGCCAGGTTTCCCTGGTTTTAAATGCTACACTTTGTGTAAGGAAGCTATGCCTGTCTCTGATGGACACTCACAGTGCATCTGTTGCCTGAGAGAGACGCACATCCCTCAGAACTGCAACCATTGGAGCAACTTTACAGCCGGAGCAAGGAGGGATAGTGATCTCAGACTTAAAAGGATCCTTATGGAGAAATCCCTAATGCCATGGTCTACCTTGGAAAAACCCCATCGGGGATTCTCCAGGTGCCTCCCCTCTGGACAGAGCGAGTTCCCTTTCCTCCAGAAAATCGAGGAGGAGAGAGACATCTCCGACCTATGGAGAACTGCTGAAGAGGAAATGGTCTGTAGCATGATCACTACCCTCGGTGCTGATGGCCAGTGGGGTAAGCACGTTTGATGCTCAAGGCACCTCCGGCACCATCCGTACTGGGACCTCTGTGGCAGAGATAAGGAGTCAAGTAGTAGGCACAAATCAGTCTCCTTCTCCATGGCATCGAATACCCCAAGGAAGGACATGGTGCCGATAGCGCCTCTAATTACCATGCCACCTCTGCCAGTGCCACATGCTGCAGAGTCAATGCCTGAATGCACTAAGTCAGCACCAACCAAGACCACACACAAGTGGGTGGTACCAACAGGACCGACCTCACAGGCATCTACACATAAAAGTATGGCACCGATGCCCATTGCACCATGCTTCCTCACTCACTCAACTGACATTGAGAGAGCATCCAAGCCTGGGTCACCTCTGTTCGGCACTGACGGTTCTCCAGTGGCGATTGCACTGGTACAGATGGAGTCACCTAATGCCCAGCAATTTTCAAGTGACGAGGAAGATGACCTAGGAGAGGCAGTTTCTATTCAGGGCACTCCTGTCCATCAGGCACTGAGCCACTGCCATTGCACAGAAGTGCCAGGGACTGGTTACACAGGGACATGTCCTTATGCCTTTGATACGGTCTCGCACAGTATTCTTGCCAGCAAGTTAAAGAAATATGGACTGGATGAATGGACCATAAGGTGGATAGAAAACTGGCTAGATCATTGGGCTCAACGAGCAGTGATCAATGATTCCATGTCTAGTTGGCAGCTGGTATCAAGCGGAATGCCCCAAGTGTCAGTCCTGGGGCCGGTTTTGTTCAATATCTTCATTAATGATCTGGAGGATGGCATGGATTGCACCCTCAGCAAGTTTGCAGATGACACTACTGGGAGGAGTGGTAGATAAAATGGAGGGTAGAGATAGCATACAGTGGGACCTACACAAATTAGAGCATTGGGCCAAAAGAAATCGGATGAGGTTCAACAAGGACAAGTGCAGAGTCCTGCACTTAGGACGGAAGAATCCCATGCACTGCTACAGACTAGGGACCGAGTGGCTGGGCAGCAGTTCTGCAGAAGAAGACCTAGGGGTTACAGTGGACAAGAAGCTGGATATGAGTGAACAGTGTTCCCTTGTTGCCAAGAAGGCTTATGGCATTGTGGGCTGTATCATTAGGAGCATTGCCAGCAGATCGAGGGACATGATCATTCCCGCTATTCGACATTGATGAGGCCTCATCTGGAGTACTGTATCCAGTTTTGGGCTCCACTCTACAAGAAGGATGTGGAAAAATTGGAAAGAGTCCAGCAGAGGGAAACAAAAATGATTAGGGGGCTGGAGCGCATAATTTATGAGGAGATGCTGAGGGAACTGGGATTGTTTAGTCTGCAAAAGAGAAGAATGAGGGGGGATTTGATAGCTGCTTTCAACTGCCTGAAAGGGGGCTCCAGAGAAAATGGATCTAGATCGTTCTCAGTGGTAGCATATGACAGAACAAGGAGTAATAGTATCAAGTTGCAGTGGGGGAGATTTAGGTTGGACATTAGGAAAAACTTTTTCACTTGGAGGGTGGTGAAGCACTGGAATGGGTTACCTAGGGAGGTGGTAGAATTTCCTTCCTTAGAGGTTTTTAAGGTCAGGCTTGACAAAGCCCTGGCTGGGATGATTTAGTTGGGGACTGGTCCTGCTTTGAGCAGGGGGTTGGACTAGATGACCTCCTGAGGTCCCTTCCAACCCTGATATTCTATGATTCTATGGCTGGCTAGCCCATGGATGTGTCCTCCTATGCCATTCTCAATGCACTGGGCACAATGGGACCCATGGGAGGTCTTCAGATCTCAGACCCAAAGACCTCACACCCCTCAGAGGCAACAGATTTGCCTTTCTATAGTGACAGCCACTGAGCCCTCAGAGGTCCAGGAGGATTTGGAGGATTCCAATACTCAAGGCTGCTGCACAAAGTCAGAACGTCCCTCTGGAAGAGGTGACTGAAAATCAACATCAGCTCTTAAAAATACTACACCCAGCGTCCTCAACAAAGCTAGCACTACCAATTAATAGTGCCCTGCTGGAACTGGAAGAATCAGTATGGCAAAGTCCAGCTACCATACCCCCCACGGGCAAAAGGGCAGATAGGAAATATTATGTGCCCAATAAAGGCATGGATTTCCTATTCTCGCCCCCTCAACCAAACTCCTTGGTGGTGGATGCGGTGAACCTTCGTCACAGGCACCACCAGCCAAGATGCAATTTGGATCTGATCAACCTCCCCTGACAACCAGCACATATTACACAACCTGTCCAGATATTTGTCCACCGACTAAGGCCATTTTACCAAGCATGAGCATCCATCACCACATATTACTGGGTATTGGAGATAGTATGATCTGGTTATACCATCCCCTTCATCTCCATCCCACCTACCCATCCCTCTTCAGAGACTCTTCTCATGAGCATCATCTATGAGAAGAAGTAAACCATCTTGTACAACTAGGTGCCATGGAACATGTTCCAGTACAACACAGAGGGAAGGGGTTCTACTTCCACTGCTTTTTGGCTCAAAAGAAAAGTGGAGGATGGAGACCCATTTTAGATCTCAGAAGACTCAACAAATTTATACATACCCACAAATTCAGAATGGTTATGCTGAAGTCAATAATTCTGGCACTGGGAGAAAGAGACTGGTTTTCAGCCCTCGACCTACAATATGCGTATTTTCATTTCACTTTAACCCCTTCACACACACACGCAATTCCGACGGTTTACAGTTGGGAGAGACAGCTTTCAATACTGGGTGTTAACCATTCAGCCTCTCAACAGCTCCAAGAATCTTTACCAATACCCTCGCCATAGTAACAGCACACCTATGTAAACAGGGAATTACGATATTCCCATACTTGGACGATTGTCTATTGAAGGGTCACATTCAAACAGAAGCAATACACTTCACATAGAAGAGTATGACACTTTTCCATGCCATGTAGTTACAAATAAATGATAAGAAATCTACTTTAGTTCTGGTTCAGCAACTAGAATTCATCAGAGCTTACCTAGACTCGATAGAAGCCAAGCTCTTCACAATGAGCACTCTCATATCCATAATCACAAACAGTCCAAGGGTTTCTGCACGCATCTGCCTAGAACTGTTAGGACGCATAGCGGCTCTGTCTTTGTGATCAAGCACAAAAGACTACACATGCACGATCTCTAGGGATGACTGAGCACAATCTAAACAGATTCCTGTCACTACCGCCAAAAGTCATACAATCACTACAGTGGTGCATAAACCCATGCAGTGTGTGCGCAGGTGTCCTGTTTCACCAAGACCCAGCATCCATTCAGATGCACCACAGATCAGATGGGGTGTACACTTGAATCAACACACAGTCCAGGGGAAATGGTCTCCCGTGGAGTTATTACACATCAATCTACTTGAACTACAAGCAGTTTGAAATGTGTGCCAACATTTCCTACCAGTGATAAGAAACAAATCACTAGGAATAATGACAGACAACGTAGCCTGTATGTTCTACAAAACAAGCAGGGAGGAACTTGATCTCATTCCTTGTGCACAGAAGCCATAAAATTATGGAACTGGTGCATTATCCACAATATTATCATTACTGCGTCATAACTTCCCGGGCCAACAGAACACGACAGACACATTGAACAGACAGTTTTCCCAAGAACACGAATGGGAACTGAACAATGACATCGCACAACACACATTCTGCATGTGGGGGTCATCGCACATCAGTCTGTTCACAACATCACGAAACTGCAAATGTCCATGGTTTTGCTCATGAGCAGGACTAGGACCACAATCCTAAGAGATGCCTTTGTCATCCGATGGAACGCGCCCCTCCTGTATGCATTCCCACTGGTACCGTTGTTATCCAGAATGATACACAAAATATGGACCAACAGAGCCAAGATCGTACTGATAGCTCTGACATAGCCCAGACAGACATGGTTTCCATACTTCAACCGCAGTTTGCACCCTGTACACCCTTCTTCTCTGTTGGGATCTTCTTTCTCAGGATGAGGGTCAGGTTCTTCACCCGAATCTAGGAAAATTCCATCTGAAAGCATGCCTCCTCTTTGGTTCCATCATGACAAACTAACCTGTTCGGAAGAGGTTAAAAAGTTGCTGCTAAACAGCAGGAAACTTACCATGCCTGCCACTTACCTACATAAATGGAAAAAATTCTCCTCATGGTGTCACGACAGCCACATATCAGCACTTACAGCACTGATACATTTCATTCTGGAGCGCATATTGCATTTGAAACACTTGGGGTTATCTGTTAGTTCACTTAGGACATACCTTGCAGCCAGAGCTGTTTTCTGCCACAAGATAGTTGTTTTTCCAGCCTTTATGCACCCCATTATGAAACGCTTTCTTGCAGGCATTTAGAACATGTACTCTGAAGTCCGCAACCCTACATCAGCATGGGACCTAAATCTAGTCTTCCAAGGCCTTACCAGAGCCCCTTTCAAACCACTTGCTGCGTGTTCTTTACTACATTTATCAATGAAAGTGGCGTTCCTGGTCGCGATCACCTCAGCACATAGAGTGGGTGAAATTGGGGACCTCATGGCCCATCCTCCTTATACCATATTATTTAAAGACACAGTGACTATGGGACCACGCTCTAAATTCATACCAAAGGCACCTTCATCATTCCATCTCAATCAGCCTATCCATCTACCTGTGTTTTACTCTAAGCCAGATAGGTCTCCACACTCTAGATGTTTGAAGAGTACTAGCATTTTACCTAGATAGAATGAAACCTTTCCATAAGTCACTAAGAATGATTAAAGGGCACAGCCATTTTGAAACAGACTATCAAAATGGATTTTGAATTGCATCCATTTATATTACCAGCAACAAAATATAGAACCCCTGACAGGGATTAGAGCCCATTCAACTAGATCAATTTCTGCCTGGACTTCATTCTTACATAATGTTCTAGTCAGAGACATATGCCAGACTACCCCTTGAGCCTTCTGTACACACATTCACAAACCACTACGTAATAACTCAGAGTTCAGAGGCCAATACAATACTTGGCTTTATGGTACTAGCCTCAACTGTACAGCCTATTCCTTCCATAATGGGGTACTGCTCTACAGTCACCTGAAGCAGAGCACCCACAGGGACAGCACTTGAAGAAGAAGGGAAGGTTACTCACCTTGTGCAGTAACTGAGGTTCTTTGAGATGTATGTCCCTGTGGGTACTCCACTATCCGCCTTCCTCCCCTCTACTTTAGAGTTCGCAGAAAGGACTCTGTGGTAGAGAAGGAACTGAGGGGGTCGGGCCGTGCGAGCGCTAGATGAAGCGCCAATGGTATTGCGGGACAAGTACTGCGCACGTGAGTCACAGCTGGA
This sequence comes from Chelonoidis abingdonii, assembly GCF_003597395.2. Taxonomy (NCBI): domain Eukaryota; kingdom Metazoa; phylum Chordata; order Testudines; family Testudinidae; genus Chelonoidis; species Chelonoidis abingdonii. The sequence goes on along the minus strand of NC_133779.1, from coordinate 51,835,004 downwards.
CAGTGCTACCGAAAATCTCTGATCAGTGGTGCCGGCACCTGAAGTGGAGCACCCACAGGGGGACACATCTCGGAGAACCTCAGTTACTGCGCAAGGTGAGTAACCTCTTCTGCTGAAAGTGGAGTAGATGCTTCTCTTTTCTCTAATTCAATGCTGAATCCAGTGCCCCAGCATGTTAGGGGAAACTGCTGTTGCCAGTTGTATAGTCTTTTTCAGATGTGGTATAAAACAAAGGTCTTGACCACTTGTGGTCACTAAAGAACCAGTGTTGCATTTTGGAAGAGTAGAGCTATTAAACTGGAGCATTCAGGGCCGGTGCAAGGATGTTTTGTGCCCTAGGTGAAACTTCCACCTTGTGCCCCCACCCTGAGGTGCCCCCCGCGGCAGCTCCCCACCCTCCGCCTTGAGGCACCCCCCCACCCCAGCTCACCCCTGCTCTGCACACGAGCACCCCGAGCATGCCATCGCTGCTTCACTTCTCCCACCTCCTCCCCGAGCACACTGTGGCTGCTTCACTTCTCCCGCCTCCTAGACTTGCGGCGCTAATCAGCTTAGGCGCCGCAAGCCTGGGAAGTGGAAGTAGTGAAGCAGCCACAATGTGCTCGGGGAGGAGGCAGGGCAGGGGTGAGCTGGGGCAGGGAGTTCCTCTGCATGCCACCCCCTCCTTACTTGCTTCAGGTGGCCCTCCCCACACTCCCCTGCCCCAGCTCCCTCCACCTAAATGCCGACGGCGACCGGGGCGGCCGAAGATTCGGCCATCATGGTCGCTGCCAAAGAAAATGGCGCCCCCCCCAAATCCCAGCACCCTAGGCGACCACCTAGGTTGCCTAAAAGGTTGCACCGGCCCTGGGTGCATTGGCCAACTTTAAATTTAAATAATATTATTTCCTTGAACTTTTCCTGCTGTTTGAATTGGATAATGGTATTCTTCACTTCCTATCATAAAATTGTCATTCAGTGTGCTGTTAAGCAGCTGCTGTGTTTAATTTCAGAGGTGGCTAAAGCGATTTCTCTGTTTACTTTGTATTTCAATTATTAATTCAACATTAATAAAGAGTGTTAGGATCCTTTGGGATTAAAGGGGCTGTATAAATGTAAGATGATGATTATTCAGTGTCCAATAAATCTACTTAATAATCAGATACCAATTTTTTTAATAGAAAAATTGATCATATGTGTAGGTAATAGGACAGGTGCTATACCTTATTTGAAGTAGTAATTTGTTTATTGAAATAGTACCATATATATTTAAGAACCACTACATAGCATATCTGTGATAAATATTTAATAGTTTTAATGATAAAGGTTGATTAGGGAGATGCCTTAAATCAATCACAAAAAATTAATACAAATCCTTGTGGTATTGGCATGCTAATTAGATTAACACTAATAAACTAAAGCTTATGGATTACTGATTGATAATATTCAATATTTTAAAAGTCTGTTAGAAATACGCATTAATCAGTAAATCTGAGTTTGTGAGATGAGTATCCAAAATTTGACTTTTAACTTAGGGAGTGGTCACTATCCAAGTGATCCACAGAAATTGAATTAGAATAGGTTTTTGTCACATCGGAAATTATTATAATTCTACGATAGTCCTGCCAAATTCTGACACACCCTCTTATTTTGTCCATTTTTTTTTTTTTTTTTTTTTTTTGGTGGCTGTTTAAGAGTCTTGGAAAACTGCTGCCATGATACTCTTAATTCAAAGCTCCACCGTCTCATCTGAAAACGAAACCAGACTGTTCTTTCTTCCTTTCTCAGTCCTTGCTGCTTAGAATCTGAATGTGTCAAGCAAACCCTTTGGGCATCTAGAACATTGGAGGCTTAGCAAGATTACTAACATAGTGCTGGAGGCTAGTTAGAAAATTTCAGTATGTGTTCTGTAAATCACAGAAATATATAAAATTGTCTTCCTAATGAATTAGATGCTTGTAGTACTGTTCATGCCCTGGCCATGAACAGCTGGTATTACATTTCTACATATCTGTGTCTCCAACAGTTATATTAAAAGGAAGAAGTGTGGTCTCAATTAACGAAGACTTTTTTTTTGGTCTGGCTCACAGAAATGCATTAGCAATTGGCACTGTGCAAATGTCGCTGCCTTCTGTTTCTTTTAATCTTTAAGGAAGAGATTAAAAACTTCAGTCACATAGGAGCTAAGCCAAATGAGGGTCTCTGCACCCTGCATCATTCTTCACAGCTATTCTGGTGTTGTGTGTGTGTGGTTGTAAAGACTTTCAGTCATAGCTACGTACATAGAAGTGGAATGAGAATGTATGTGTGCACAATTGCACGTGTTGCCAAAAACGCTGTTCATTCTGGATGGCATGGCACAGAAGCGTAGAGCTGCATCTAATACTTTGCCACTCTCAGATCGTGGTGGAATACTGTCTGTTGGGACTTACGGTTCTTCTTCAAGTGATTGCTCAATCGCATCCAGTACGTGTGCGCTGTGCGTGCACGTTCGTCGAAGATTTTTACCACTAGCAACCTGGCGGGGCGCGGCAGTCGCCTCCCTAGAGTGGCCGCCGCCATGCGCTGATATAACCCCCTGCGCGCCGCTCCTATCAGTTCTTCTAGCTGCTGTGTCGGTCGTTGGAACTGTGGGCGCAGCAAAGCTGTCGCCCACGTCCCTTAGCTTCTCTTGTCGTTAGTCTATCTATTAATTTAGTTTATAGTTAGAGTTAAATAGAATATTAGTTTATAGTTGTTATTTTACATTGTTGTATATAGTTAGTGGCTTGGCTCTAGCCCCTCACCCGCACCCGCTTCGGGCACTAGCCCGTTCACGCGGGGGTTCAACAACCATCTCGCGCTTGCAAAAAGCCGATGCCCACAACGATCTCACGACTCCTACACTAAAGTACCTCGGGGAATCGGACATTTCGCGAGAAGTGCTACATCTTGCAAGGCCTAAGCCAAGGACCAAAGAAGGGAGAGAGCAGCGCTTAAATGCTCTCTCATGGAAGCGCGCTTAACCCTCCGTTTGTCTTCGAGTGCTTTGCTCATATCATTCCAGTTAGGTGTGCGCGCAACACGCGTGCACATTCTGCGGAGAAAACTTTTACCCTAGAAGCAACACTCGGTGGGCCACAGGTCGCCCCCTGGAGTGGCGCCACTTATGGTGTCTGATGTATACCCTGGCTACCCAACCGGCTCCTCAGTTCCTTCTTACGCCCTTGTCGGTCCGTTGGAAACAGTGGAGCACACTTAGCTGACCCGCTCCTAGCTAACTCGAGTTCTGTGTATTGTAGATATATCAGTTATAATACCTTTATATATATATGTATCTATACTTATGCGTTGTTTTTCTAATTGCTAGCATAGTTAGTTTAAGCCAAAGTTAGCGGGTTCAGGGAGTAGCCCCTCCCCGCAACCATGCCGAGCCTGCCCGGTTACCGGTTCTTAGTCCACATGCTTGGCCGGCTCCACCTGTCTGTGACAAGAGATCCAACGACTCCGTTTACGGTGCTTTGGGGATCGTATTTCACACTAAGTGCCCATTTGCAAAGGACATTTAAAGCCGAGAACAAAATTGGGCGCACTTTCTTTTCCCTCCACCTTCTGCAACCGACGCGGCTGCTACTTGGCGGACAGAAGCGCCTCTCGGCACCGGACCCCGCCGGCACCAGGCCATTACGCGGCAACAAACGTCAACTCGGCATGGGGTGAGAAAGCCACGACTCCTCGTGCACGTGCCCGACAGCTCCCGGCACGCGCTGTGGTTGACTCCCTGCCCTGCTGCTGTTGTGCCAACTGCACACGCAGCCAGTAGTAAGCTCGTTACCGTCGATCGCCAGGCACCAACACCTGGCAGAAGGCAACTGCAGGACGCAGCACCGTGATCGCGTCCCACGGGGCCGTCGAATGCCAGTGCCTGCCTGCCCCCGGGCATGGCCGTGGTTGAGCCTCCCTGCTCCTGCTGCTCCGTGCAACCCTGCACCGGCAGCAGACAACTCCCTAAAGTCGGATGCCCAGCACGACACCTCTGCCGCGCACCGACACGTCAGCACCGTCATCCCGGTCCACAAGGCGTTGACCATGTGCCTGAGACGCGCTCCCGGCCGCGCCGTGGTTGAGGCTTCCTGCTCCTGCTGCTCCCGTGCTAACGGCACCGCAAGCCAGAGCTCCGTCTAGACGCATCCCCGGCACCGACACCTGCCGGGCCACTGAAATGTCGGCACCAGTCGATCACCAGTCCCACAAGGCCGTAAATCCAGTGCCTGACTGCTCCCCGGCGCACGCACGTGGTCGAGTTCCTGCTCACTACTGCTCCGCGTGAACTGCACCCGCGGACAGAGAGCTGTCTAAGCCGGATTGCCAGCACCGACAACCTGCTGAGACACCGGCGACGTCAGCCCGGTCATCCAGTCCACAAGGGCCGTCGAATCGGGTGGCTTGACAGCTCCGCGGAACACACGTGGTCAAGCTTACTGTTCCTCCACGCCAGAGACATTTCCAACGACGAGGGATTCTCGTTGCCGGACAGAAGTGGATGCATGCTGACCCCGGCACCGGGCCGGTGCGTGGTATACAGTCGCTTGGCAAGCCCCTTGATACGACCATCCTCTATCAGCGAGCAGGTGGGACCATTCATGATCACGGTCCGCAGACGGTCCAAGTTCCGTCGGCCTCCTGCCTTGACGGCCACTTTGCAGTTCCCGACGGCTGGCTTTCCTCGCACCGTCGGCACTCGCTGCACAAGATCAGTGTCCCGTTCACCGACCCGATAATCCGGCACCATTCCGGCTCGCCTAGGTAAGGCTTGGGAATCACCTAACTGGAATGGATATGAGCAAGCACTCGAAGAAGAAAAGACGGTTACTCATCTTTGTAACTGTTGTTCTTCGAGATGTATTGCTCATATCCATTCCACATCCGCCCTCCTTCCCCACTATCGGAGTAGCCGGCAAGAAGGAACTGAGGAGCGGTTGGGTCGGCAGGGGTATATATCAGGCACCATAGTGGCACCACTCCAGGGGGCGACCTGCCGGCCCACCAAGTGTTGCTAGGGTAAAAGTTTCTCCGACGAATGTGCACGCAGCGCGCACACACCTAACTGGAATGGATATGAGCAACACATCTTGAAGAACAACAGTTACAAAGGTGAGTAACCGTCTTTCCTCGGCACCGAGTGCCGACTCCGCTCCAGCACCAGACCGCGCCGGCCCCGTAAAAACGCCTCGGCATTGACCTTTCCCAGCACCGGGCCCCGACAAAAGACCTTCGGCGTCCTCCACTCCGGCCAAGCAGACTCGAACAGAGCGCCCGGCACCGATACCTGCCGCGGCACCGATACCGGGGATTCCGTCAACTCCGGGCTGGGGAGGTCCGTCGAGTCCGGGCCCTCACAGCTCCCCAATAAGATCCGGGATTGAGCTAATGGTCCCATCAACGCCTGAGACGTTCTCCTCGGCTAGGGACCTCATAGCACTAACCGAGTCTGCGCTGCCTCAACCCCCGGTGCCTCCGGTGCGAGTTCTACAATCTAAGGGCAAGCCAGTGGCCATGCAAGCGCCGTCTCTGGATTCGCCGAGCCGGCACCGATCCCCATCGCGGTCCCGACACTGTTCCCGGTCCCATGGGAGATCTTGATCAAGGCGCCGCTCACAGTCCCGGCACCGCTCACCGCAGCGGTACCGGTCGTACTCGTGGCGCAGGTCCTCCTCACGCCGGTCCTTATACTCCCGGCACCGCTCCGGCTTGAGCCATCGCTACCGGCACCGAGATTCGAGAAGCCGTTCCCACCGTCGGCGTTCTTGATCCAGGTCGACCTCCCGGCACCGAGCTGGTGACAGGTCCCGGTCTTGATCGTGGCGCCGTTATGACTCTCGGCACCGATCTCCAGCACTGAGGAGGTCTCCGCCATCTGGAGCGAGGGACCCATATCAGTCCCATTCGGCTCCTCCCTGGCCGTCCCGCCAGCCGTCAGTCTCCTCGCAAGCAGACAGCGCGTACGCCCTGGACACCGACAAGTCTGCTGCTCTATTCCATGAACCCCTACTTCAGGAACATGGACTGCAGCAGTGGGGATTCTGGACTCCCTGGGCGTACCACCAAGCCCAGGGCCCTCAACAGATTCCCCCGCGTTCAACTGCCTCCGAACACAGGGCTCCGGAGGCCACATCTTCCCGTCCTCCCCCTTCCCCTACAGAGGAGAGGTTGTCTCAGCCTCAGGATCCTGAACTCCCTCCACAGTCGGACACAGTGCTCCAGGCAAAGCCTCCTGCAGATCCACTCCTGCCGGGTCTCTCCTCATCATCCTCCCTGGATGAAGCAGTGGCTGGAACAACATCCACCAGCCCCCCTCACTTGATCTCAGGGCGCATCAGGACCTCCTCAGGCGCGTGGCGCTGGACATGAACTTACAGGCTGAGGAGGTCTCAGAAATTGAGGATCCGGTAAGTGAGCATACTCTCTGCCGACACACCCACTCGAGTCGCCCTTCCTTTCATCCGGACCATTCAGGCCAATGCCACGACCATCTGGCAGTCTCCGGCAATCTGTTCCCCGCTGCACGCGGTGTGGAACGCAAGTACATGGTGCCCTCGAAGGGCTACGAATACCTATATGTCCATCCGCCCCCGTGTTCCCTCGTCGTCCAATCTGTAAACGAGGGAATGCCATGGTCAGCAGGCCCCGACCCCAAAGTCGAAAGGAAGCGAGGCGCATGGACCTGCTCGGACCGAAAGGTCTATTCTGCGGGCGCCCTCCAGCTTCGGGTGTCCAATCAGCAGGCTCTCCTTAGCCGCTACATGTTAACACCTGGGCGGCGGCAGACAAATTCAAGGAGCTGCTTCTGCAGGATGCACGTCAGGAGTTCCTCTGCGATCCTTGAGGAGGGCAAGAAGGTCGCGAGAACTTCCTTGCAGGCCTCTTTGGACGCCGCAGATTCAGGCCGCCAGGACTCTAGCCTCTGGCGTTACCATGCGCCACATTTCTGGCTCCAGGTCTCTGGCTTTCCCCGGAGCTCCAGTATACCATCCAGGATCTCCCGTTTGAGGGCCAGGGCCTGTTCTTGAACAAAACTGACCCTAGGCTGCAAAGCCTAAAAGACAATAGGGTCATTATGCGTTCACTGGGGATGCATACGCCCGTCACCCAAAGCAGACCCTTCCGGCCTCAGCAACACCGGCCCTACCCCAACCCAGGCAGAGGCAAGACTTCGCCAGACGGCGAAATAGAAATGGCCGGCGTAGACAGTCGGCAACCAAGGAGGACAAAACCAAAGCTCCTCCAAGCCTTCCTCCAGGCCCGAAACCTTTTTTTGAAGGTGCGCCCAAGGGCGCTGTACCAGTTTCTCTCACAGATCCGTCCCCTCCCTTTTCCAACCGTCTTTCGTTTTTCCTCCCTGCGTGGTCCCGGCTAACATCGGACCGCTGGGTCTTACGCACGTTGGAACTTGGATACACTGCAATTTGTTTCATACCCGCCTCCCGTCCCCTCCCGTCCCTTCAGGGACCTCTCTCACGAGCAACTCCTCCTCCAGGAGGTGCAAACGCTCCTCTCGTCAAAGGAGCCATAGAGGAGGTTCCAGAGAGCGAGCGGGGCAAGGGGTTTTATTCCCGCTATTTTCTGATCCCCAAAGCCAAGGGAGGCCTCAGGCCTATCCTCGACCTGCGGGCGCTCAACAGATACCTGGTAAAGTTTGAAGTTCCGTATGGTATCCTTGGGGACCATTATCCCATCCCTGGATCCTGGAGACTGGTACGCCCCTCGACATGCAAGACGCCTACTTCCATATAGCCATCTTCCCACCCACAGGAGTTCCTTCGGTTCGTTGTAAACAACCGTCACTATCAATTCGCGGTCCTTTTCCGTTCGGCCTCTCTACGGCCCCGCGGTGTTCACCAAGTGTATGGCTGTAGTCGTCGCCCACCTTCGCCGCAGTCGCATACATGTATTTCCATACCTCGACGACTGGCTGATCCGGGGATCCTCAGAGACACAAGTCCTCAGTCACGTCCACATGGTCAAGCGGCTTTTTCGTGAGCCTAGGCCTAATGCTCAATGTCGAAAAGTCAACACTAATCCCCACTCAGAGGATAGAGTTTATCGGCGCCATTCTGGACTCCACCCTGGCCAGAGCCGTTCTTCTCTATCGAGATTCCAAACCTTGACGGCCATCATACGACGGCTGCAGGCAGCGCCCTTGACCTCAATACGCACTTGCCTGACTCTCTTGGGCCACATGGCGGCCTGCACGTTTGTCACGGGATATGCTCGGCTCCACCTGAGGCCCCTCCAGTCCTGGCTCATTGCTCAGTACCGTCCGGCCAGAGCATTCTCTGGACACGGTTGTCACCATTCCCCAGGACGTCTTAGCTCCCTGCAGTGGTGGCTGGATCAGTCCGTGTGTGTGCGGGGCTCCCGTTCCATCCGCACCCCAGCCCTCGGTGTCCCTGACAACGGACAGATGCCTCAGACCTGGGATGGGGGGCCACCTCGTACACTGCGGACCCAGGGCCAGTGGTCACCTCAGTGAGCTAGCCCTCCACATCAACATACGGGAATTGAGGGCGGTCCGCCTTGCTTGTCAACGTTCCGTCAACAACTTCAAGGCCGCTGTGTTTCGGTATTCACCGACAACACAACGACCATGTATTATATAAAAGCAGGGCGGCACGAGGTCTCTCCCCTGTGTCAGGAGGCCTTGAGGCTCTGGGACTTCTGCCTAGCCCACTCCATTCACCTCATCGCGTCCTTTCTCCCGGGGGTTCAGAACACCTGGCGGATCATCTGAGCAGATCCTTCCTTTCCCACGAGTGGTCCCTTCGCCCGGACGTCGCTCTTTCGCTCTTCCAGAGGTGGGGATGTCCCGGATGGACCTCTTCGCGTCCCGCGGGAACAGGAAATGCCAGATGTTCTGCTCCTTTCAAGGTCTCGAACCGGGCTCGGTGGCAGACGCCTTCCTTATTCCGTGGACGACGCACCTGTTCTACGCATTCCCACCGTTTCCGCTCATCCACAAGGTCCTTCTGAAGGTGCGCAGGGACAGGGCCCGCTTGATCATGATAGCTCCAGCGTGGCCCCGACAGCATTGGTTCTCCATGTTGCTGGACCTGTCCGTGGCCGCCCCCTGTCCCCCCTGCCCTTCACCTGGACCTGATCACTCAGGACCACGGCAGGCTCCGTCACCCAGACCTTCAGTCGCTGCAACCTCACGGCGTGGCTCCTGGTGGCTGACCCGGTCGGAAATGTGTGCTCTACCCCAGTGCGACAGGTGCTCCTGGGAAGCAGGAAGCCTCCACTAGAGCGACGTATTCAGGCCAAATGGAAGCGTTTCACGTGCTGGTGTGCGGATCGGAACTTCCTTCCCACCAAAGTCTCCATCTCTAATATCCTTGACTACCTCTGGTCCCTTAAACAACAGGGCCTGGCGGTGTCATCTCTAAGGGTTCACTTGGCGGCCATCCACCTTCCACCCAGGAGGGGATGGCCGCTCGTGTTTTTCTCACCCAATGGTGACTAGGTTCCTTAAGGGTCTGGAGCGTCTTTACCCCCAGATTCGCCGCCCGCCCCCACCTGGGACCTAAACCTGGTTCTGGCCAGACTCATGTCCCCTCCATTCGAACCATTGGCAACTTGCTCCCTTCTCTATCTCTCCTGGAAGACCGCTTTCCTGGTGGCCATCACCTCCGCAAGACGGGTGTCGGAGCTCCGGGCCCTCACGGTGGATCCCCCGTATACGGTTTTCCACAGGGACAAAGTACAGCTGAGACCGCACCCTGCCTTTCTCCCCAGGGTGGTCTCGGCCTTTCACGTCAACCAGGAGATCTTTCTACCTGTCTTCTTCCCGAAACCCCATTCGTCTCGCAGGGAGCAACAGCTACTCTCACTGGACGTCTGTAGGGCGCTCACCTTTTATATAGAGCGAAAAGCCATTCCGCAAAACTCCCCAACTCCTTGTGGCGGTAGCTGAACGTGTTAAAGGGTTGCCCGTCTCATCTCAGAGGATCTCCTCGTGGGTGACGTCCTGCATCCGGGCCTGTTATGACTTGGCCCGGGCCCCTCCGGGCCACGTGACTGCGCACTCTACCAGGGCTCAAGCCTCATTGTCGGCTTTCCTTGCCCACATGCCCATCCAGGAAATCTGTCAGGCAGCGACCTGGTCCTCCGTCCATACCTTCGCTTCCCACTATGCCCTGGTCCAGCAGTCCAGAGATGACGTAGCCTTCGGCTCTGCCGTGCTACACACTGCGACCTCTCACTCCGACCCCACCGCCTAGGTAAGGCTTGGGAATCACCTAACTGGAATGGATATGAGCAAGCACTCGAAGAAGAAAATTTGTAACTCTTGTTCTTCGAGATGTGTTGCTCCTATCCTTTCCACACCCGCCTTCCTTCCCCACTGTCGGAGTAGCCGGCAAGAAGGAACTGAGGAGCGGATGGGCCGGCAGGGGTATATATCAGGCGCCATGGCGGCGCCACTCTAGGGGGCGACCTGCCGGCTCACTGGAGTTGCTAGGGTAAAAATCTTCCGACAAATGTGCACGTGCGGCACGCACACCTAACTGGAATGGATATGAGCAACACATCTCGAAGAACAACAGTCACAAAGATGAGTAACTGTCTTTTGCCACAGGATGCTCTAAAGAGGAGTGAGTCTGAGGGCTCATACAATTTCTTGGTCAACATTTGGCCTAAAAAGTAACACTATGGTCACTATAGAATTCTGATGCAAAGTCTTTTAACTAAAGAGGTGTGTGTAAGAGGAAAATACTCTGGAGAAGCAGAGGGGGAAGCCTAACAATGACCACGTGGTACTGATGCAGAATAACATACCAAATGCGTGGAATGTATGACTGTCAGATGTACTGATATGATAGTATATGAGACCACTGTCTATAGATCATTGTGCTGGAGTGCGAGTTTGATGAAGTTGGGATATATATTGCTTTTTGGTATCTGTTGGAGATGGAAGTGAAAGTCTTGTGGAGTGTTGGAGTGAATTATCGAGTTTTGTAGGCAATATGAAAGTGGAAAGGAATGCACAAGTCTTAACTTCTTATTTCCATTCTTTTAAGATTTTAGGTGGATGGAATGTGTTGTCAACCTTAACTTCTAGTAAACTTAGTTTTGTGGTGGTGGTGTTTTTTGTTTTTGTTTTTTTTTAATTGTTGCTAATATCAGTTTAAGCTTGTGAAATGCTTTGCAATCCCTTGAGATGAATGGAGCTGTAGAAACATGACTATTTTCTATATCTCTCTAGAGCCCATTAGTTTACATACATTAAGCTACATTCTTCTTTTGGTTGCTATCATACTTCTCCATTAATATCAGTTGGATTACTGGTACAACAGAGAAAAACTCAGGCAATTTAACTTTTAAGACCAATACGAATAAAATTCTTTGGCTGTGAATGTGGACTTTTCTTTCTGGAGCAGTGGTGTTATTTGAGCTGATGCCATCTCTTACTATGTGACTTTGGCTTACAGGGGAATCCCTTTAAGCTTGCTGTCAGCAGGGACTGAAGTGGCAAAGTGCCAGAGGGGCATCTGTCACCTCTACAATCCCTGCAGTATCTACTGGCCCAGTAACTGTGAGGGTCAAGCCCTGTTTTAAACTGCAGACTACATTGAAGGCTCAAGAAATGAACCATGTCTGGAGCCATCCCAGCTTTCAGCAGTTAGTGTTTTTACATTCCTAGGTTGTCTTATTGCATTTTGCTTTACACTCGTTAAAAATAATTCCAAATTAGAGTTGCAAAAGGTCCATTAAATCTCATCCATCTTCTCCTAGCTACTACATTATCTTTTCTTAATCAATGCTGCATGCAGGCTAGCAGACCTAAAATTTAACTTCTTAAACCAGATCCATCATGCTGATTAAAAAGTCAGCTTCTGAATCTGTGACCCTACAGTAACAAACCCTGTGCAGGAATTCCCTTATGGGGATGTTGTCCTTTTCAGTTTTAAAATGTACAAGACTCTAAGGCCATGTATATACTACCACTTTTGTTGGCAAATCTCATGTCGCTCAGTTGTGTGTGTGGTGGGGGAACCCTGAGCGACATAAGTTTTGCAGGCATAAGTGATAGTGTGCACAGTGCTTTGTCAGCGAGGGAGCTCTCTCCCATCAGCCTAGAGCAGCTGCATGAGCGATCTTACAGCGTAAGCTCACTAGTGTAGATATGGCTTAACTCTACTTCAGAAGAAGGGGAGTAGAAGGACATAGTGGAGTGGACGGCGGTACCTTTGTGTGTCCATGAATCAAATAACAGAACTGCAGAAGTTAGAGGATGGACGATATGTCTTGGTTTCTCTAGGCCATTTCTCTGCTGGAGCAGGATTGTTCCTTACTGTTCAGTTTTAAATATCTGAAGTGATTAGGCTTCCACCACTTTCCATGGGGAGGTTTTCATAAATACATCTCACTTCCAGCAAGTCTTTTAAATTGGCATTCAGTTTACATGTTCCCTTTTGTTATTTCCTTCAATTATTCTTACTTCTACCTCTATGCCCCACCCTAAATAATTCTTGGTGTTTATCTGTGTAGCTAGAAGGTCCAATGTTTGTCTGCCAGCTTTGACAGTGTTCCCTTACTTAATTTTTTCTTTTTTAAAGCAATGCTGTTATGAAAACGTGGTAGGTCTCCATCTTCCACATTAGTGTGACAGTTTTGATTCAGTAATTTCACTGTCAAATAAAAATATAATTTACATTCCTGTAGCACGTTTCATCTCAAGAAGCAAAGTGTTTTACGCACTTAAAATATTGAAACAGTATAAGGGAATATTTTTCCCATCTCTAATACTGGACAAGACCCTGACAGGATACAGCAATACTATACAGCAGTTTAGGACAAGAAGTGAGAGAATACTTATTTGAAGTGAAAGAATGCCGAGTTAAAACGACAAGGGGAATTTTGGCAGGCAGATTATAATTTCATTCGAGTGATTGTCCACACACACTGGACTCTTGCTGTGCTACACACACACACACACTCTCACTCTCTCTCTCTCTCTCTGCATAAAGGGAAAAACAGACCCAACTGGCCCTCACTTCCTTCTTCCTGCCCATGGCAACGACTTCGAACCTGCAGTTTCTGCTTACTCTGCACACTCTGTCATTTTTTTCTTAGCCTTGTGTATGATATCTGATTGGTGTAATTTTCTCTTTTTTGCACCCCTTGGTTTTATTTCTATATAATTAGATATGTTAGCCTACATCTCTCCCCTTGTGCTGGGGTACTAGCATTATTGCAGAATCTAAGTCACTAGGATTTAAGACCTGTTGCTTGTGTGATGCTTTGATGCCTATTTATGATGGGCACTCTTGATGCCTGCTATGCCTTGGATGAGGCAGTGAGTTCACCCATGGTGGCCTCAGTTGATGAATCTAAGATATTCTAGGACCTAATTAAATATATGGCAGAAACTTTAGATGTAGCCCTTGAAGTGATATGAGAGGAGCAGCACAAACTCATGGATATTCTGCATCTCTCTGCTAGTCAGGCTTCGATGCCCACTAATAAAGGGCTACTGGAGCCTGCAAAAAATATCCAACCTGGCTACATTCAGACGAGCTGACTGGGACTACCACGTTCCTGATCAGGGATTCAAGTATTTTTATTTTCATCCAGCATTGGGTTCTCTTGTAGGGGCAGCAGTTCAGGAGAGAGCAAAACAGCAGGGACTTCCTAGGTCCACACTGAGAAAGAAGGATAAGAGATGGGGCCTTCTTCAACTGCATGGTATATTTGTCAGCTAGCCTCCAAATGAGGGTGACTATCAGGCCCTCAGCCCTCATCTTGAAATACAGACGGGTCTCATCTTACGCAGGGGTTCCGTTCTGCGGTTAGCACATAAAGTGAAAACCGCGTATAGTCAAAATTACATTGAGTTGAATGGTGGGCAGAATCACCCGCACTACAGGTACAGTATTAAAATTGTTATTTTTCTCTCTTTTTTTTTTGTTTTTTTTTGTTTTTGCCGACCGCATAAAGCTGAAATTGCGCATGTTAAATGTGCGTAAGATGCGACAGACGTGTATGTTTTGTTTTGTTTTTTTTAAACTGGGATAAGTTGTCTTAGTTTATAAACAAGTTTCTCAAGGAACCCCAGGAGAACATGAAGTCTATCACGGCAGAGGGACAGCTGACTGCCCACACTTCCCTACAGTTTGAGCTGTACATGTTTAACGCTACAGCATTCACAATGGCTGCTGCAGTAGCCATGAGGAGGTAATAGTATCAGTCTTTGGGGATTCCCAAGGAGGTCCAAGCGACAAATGAGGATCTCTCTTTTGAGGGTAACAACCTTTTCAACACGGGAATGGATGAGGCCCTCTACTACTTGAAGAGTTCAAGGGTGACTACACTCTTCAGGCATCTATATCTCGACCCCAAGGAGGAAGCAGTCACTTCAAGAGCCATCCTTCATACAGCATTCCTCTATCCAATATTACAGTTTGCCACGGAGTACCTTGGAGCCACTGAAGAGGGGACAAATGCTATTGCAAATGGTCTTCTGCTGCCCCATAGACTGGGGTTTCCACAAGGCAGCAGGTTTTGATGCCCGTTGCTGAGAACGGATAGTATAGCCTGATGTTCTTTTTATGTTCAAGGGCATTCACCAAGGTAGTGACAACTTATGTGAGGAGACAGGGAATCACGGTCTAGCTTTACTTCAACAGGCACACTGCTAGCTGGGCAGAGAAACACGGCTGGATTCTGGTTAACCTCTGGTGCGAGGCGAGCAAGACATTCGACTTCAGCAAGAGCATGAGAAATGATCATACCTACAAAACTATATCCAAGTGGCAGACAACAGACAAAAAGCCACGCTGATTTGGAGCATAGAATTTATAGGAGCACTGTTCGGCTCCAGATCAGCAAGAGGTTACCGTCAAGTGAGATTCCAAACAAAATTTAGGTGAAACTCACACGAGTGAGAACATGTCTCAGACTTCCAGAACACACAGCCTCATGTACTTACATTATACAGCATACTAGACTTCACCTACGCTCTACCTGAGATGGTCTGGGACATCACCATTCAAATCCCCTACCTGGACACAGTTTCCTTATATCTGTCAGACTGGATGCTGGCTAGATGACATGCAGCAAAAGAAGCTGTTTAGCTGCGGTTCAGAACATTCTTCTACAAAGCAGGAAATATTTAGCTAGATTTAATTGCAAAGCTAAATGGAAGAGGTCTTCTGTTTGGGTGTCACCACCAGCTTTCTCCCTTAAAATCACCAATACTGGACTCTTTGTAACCCTGAAACAATCTGGGCTTTCTATCAGCTCCATAAGGCTCCATCTAGAAGTAATATCTGAACATCACCTTCCTATCTAAGGGTCACAGGTTATTTTCCCACCCTCAGTGGCAAGATTTCTGAAGGGCCTTATACATGGCTTTTCCTCCAGTTTCGGCGCCCCACGCTCCTGGGACTTCAGTACAATACACCCTCGCTATAACAAACCCATCAGGATCCAAGCCATTTGTTTGTTGTAGCCAGTGGTTCATTATAGTGAAAGAGCCCTGCTGCCCCGGCGGGGAAACGAGAGGAGAGGAGGCCGCTGACAGCTTCTCCAGCCTTGTGGCTGTGGCAAGGGCTGGAGGAGCTGTCAGCTTCCACTGCAGGTGTGGAGCTCGAAGTGGGATTCAGAGACCAGGTTCTTTATAGCTGAAGGTTCGTTGTTATGAAGGGCATTGTACTGAGGACGTACTGTATAGTATTAGCAGGGTTGATGATCCCCATTTTGAGCTTGTAGCGACTATACCACTTGTCAGTGAAGACTGTATTTTTGATAGCCATTACATCAGCTCAAAGGGTAGGGGCAACTCAGGTCTTCACGACTGGTCCTCCTTATATGGTGTTTCATAAGGACATTTCCACTCTTAGACCTCACCCAAGTTTCTGCCCAAGGTTGTCTCTCAGTTCCATGAAAACCAATCCATTCACCTCCCAGTTTTCTTTCCCAAACCTCATTCAGCCCAAGGGGAAGTTAAACTTCACACACTTGATGTAGTATGGGCACTGTCTTTTTACTTAGAACTAAAGCATTCAGCTCACACCCAAAACTATTTGTGGCCTTTGCTGATAGAAATAAAGGACAACTTGTATCCTCTCAGAGGTTACCTAGGTATGTTTGCAATTGCCTAAGGATATGTTGAGAGTTAGCAAGTTGAGAGCTCATTCCATTAGAGCTCAGGCAACCTCTGCTGCCTGTTTGAGGAATGTCTGAATATTTGAAATTTGTAGGGCAGCTGCATGGTGTTCAAGCCACACACTTACAAGACACTGTTCCTTAGTAGAAGCTTCTAGATCAGATGCTGATTTAATAGGGCTTATCTGCAGTCATTTATTTAAGTAGCACTCCTAATATGCACCTCCAAGCAATGGGACAACTACACTGCTTTTTAGTCAGAATAAAATCTGTCAGGGCAATGACTTGAAGAAAGAACCATTATTTCCTCTAATTAACTGGGTTCTTCGAGATGTGTTGTCCACAGAGATTACACAACCTACCCTCCTTGCCCACTTCTACTAATTCCTACTTCTATGGGATTCTCTGTTGGTGAAAAAACTGAGGGGTGATTGGGTTCACTCTGCCCTTTATGTGCTTGGGAGTGTGGGAGGTGCAAGGGCAACTGGAGCACAGGCATAGCCCCAACTAACACTGCTGACCAAAATAATCCTATCTTGCATGGATGGGGTGTGCCCACTAAAAGCAAAATCTTTGTGGACAAAGCTTCTCGAAGAACCACGGTTACTGCAGGGTATGTAACATTCTATTTTAGTTGGATTTTGGCCAAGATACTTCTGTTAACTCTTCTTGTTGTACAGATGATGCCATGGGATCTTTAATGACCATGATTGTTCAGGACCTTGGTTTTATAACGCTTCTGAAAGATAACATGTCCTCGAGCACAGACCTGCTAATATTAGTTCAGTACTGATCTGAAGAATAACACTTCTTACTGAATTGCCAACGGTACTATATGAAATACTCATTAAAAAGAGATCCCAGCAAAATTCCTTTGTTTTGAGTTGGCAACTTCTTACCTATACAATCTTATTTTGTCTCTAATTATATGATCACACTGTTTTTTCTGCAGGACCCCTGCCTCAATCAGTGCACAGGAACAATGCTGCTGACCGAATGGGTAGCTATGCAATACTTCTTTTTATCATCATCATTTAATGTCTGACCCCATGCCTTTTTTACTGCACACAAATTTAAATCCTGAATACAGTATTATACATTTCCTGATGGGCTTTTCTTTGAAATGTGTCACTGTGGTATCTAAGTAGTTCATAAACGTTAATGAATGAATTTCATCTTTGCAATATCCCTGTCAGGTTAGATGGTATTATCCCCCATTTTACAGATGAGGATGTGAGATAGATTGAAGCCAAAATTGTCAAATGCCCCACTCATTTTGGGAGTCCAACCTGAGATGCCACAGGCTTGATTTTTATTCAGAGTACTTAGTGTTTTTATAGCACTGTATATGTTCAAAGCACAGATCCATTGACTTCAGTTGCAGTTGTGAGCTCTTAGCACTTCTTCAGATCAGGTCTCAGGTGTTCTAAAGTGGAAACCCAGAAAATGAGGAAGATCCAGTCGGCACTGGTGAGAAGTTTTTGGATTAAGTGACTTACCCAGTTTCAGACAGGAACTAAGTGGGAGAGGCAGGATAGACTCTCGTTCTCTAGGGTTACATTCAACTGCCATAAGCACAAAACCCCTTCTCTCCTCTTTCTGTCCTTTGTTTCATTCACTACACACCTTCCAACTTCTGCAGCAAATGAGGCTGGTTCATACAGATGACACGGCCTCATTTGTTACACAACCTTGATTCATTCCCAGAGCACCTTTTAGTCTGTGCACTGAATGAGGCAGATATTCTGTGGAAAATATATTATGTGATCATGTAATTAAAGCTTGTATCATAATGTATATGCACAAGGGGAGTGAATTAAAGTTGCCTGTGCAACCTTAATTGGACATTATCTAACTTTTACATGCTGGACTTTGCAACCACAGTGTTCTTTTGACATAACTTTTTTTTTAAATTTATTTATTTAACTTCCTAATCTTAAACCAAAACAAGTAAACTGCAAAAACAAAATTTTCATCACCTGGAGTTCTGCTGACCCCCACGAGTCATCAGCAAGACTGGCACCTTTATGTCCGCAGCATAGACTTCAGTTAACAAGACTTATTTCCCCCAGGTGACTAGCCCGCATAGAGGATAATGAGATGAACATTTTGGCAGTGAGTTTCACTGCTGTTTAGTGGGAAGAGAGGTATGATAGGACTCAAGACTCCTGAGTTCTGTTGCAGGGTCTGTAGCAGAGTATGTTTCAATGGTTAAAGACCTTTTTGCCCTATTTTCCCCTTTCCTAGTATGTCCCTCTCCTCACCTCCTTTCTTTTGTGCAGTCAAGTTGTTTCCTCCTTTTCCTTCTCCATCCTTTGTGCTGCCTGGCTGCCAACTGAAGAAACATTGAGCGCATAGGAGAAACCATCTCCCTGTTCTCGGTTCTGGTGCCACAGCATCCGTCTGGGTACCAGGAGGGGCAGTTGCAGGGAGAGACTTGCTAAGTCCCTACGTTCCCTGCAGCCCTAAGACTGAGCATGCTTAGTTGCACTCTGAGAATGGTGCATGGTCACTGTGGTTGACATAAAGGAGCTGTGCGGGGATGGTGCAGACAGAATCTTTGGAGAATAATGGAGTCAGTGCCTAACAAACTTCTGTTGAGCATGTACAAATAAAGATTTTCAGATGCTTGTTTTTTCATGGGAATGGCAAAAGACACATCCTCAGCACCAGAGCATCCCTCTGGCAAATATAAAGTTCCTGCTACATAGCCAATAGGTGCTAGAACTTCTCAACAAAACACTGTAAGAATTTTTCTAACATGAGTAGAACAATATATTTTCTTTTAATCTCACTCTCTAAAATGGTGAACCATTTTATGCTGAAAGTTTCCTAAAAAAATTCAACCTGAGGCAAACACCTGTCATGGAAAAATTTAGCCTGGACAGTCAAAATCTTGCATAATTAACTGCAAGTGAAAATGCCATTTTATAAGGGAAAGTGTTAGGCACCTATAACGATAGTAGCAAAACCAGCACTGCATGTAATAGTAACAGGCAATGGTATTCCTTCAAGGAGACCCGGTAGGTGCATAATAACTCTTTGAGACCAAAGGGATTGTGATGGAATATTTCACATACCATGTAATATTAGGATATTGAATTCAAAGGACACAAGATACTGTCTTTTTCACAGACTTAAGTCCAGCATGTAGGCTAGGCAAAAAAGAGTTACCATTCTTTAATTTAAAAAAAAAAAAAGTTTCTGAACGGAAGGGGCAAAGGCCTTACAGCATTTTAGGATATTCTCAGGACTCTAGGGGTAGGCAACCTATGGGACGCACACAAGCTGATTTTCGGTGGTACTCACACTGCCTAGGTCCTGGCCACCGGTCCAGGGGGGCTCTGCATTTTAATTTAATTTTAAATCAAGCTTCTTAAACATTTTAAAAACCTTATTTACTTAACTAAACTATTGTTGTATGTTATATGTTATAGACTTATAGAAAGAGACCTGCTAAAAACGTTAAAATTTGTTATTGGCACGCGAAACCTTAAATTAGAGTGAATAAATGAAGACTCGGCACACCACTTCTGAATGGTTGCTGACCCCTGCTCTAGTGTGATCCAAACGTGTTCAATAATTTTTCTGTATATTAAGGCTGAAAGTCAGATTGTGTACTGTGTCTCTTGGATGTGGAGCACATACAAGCACTGTCCAGGAGCAGGAAGAGGGGCTAAGGTGGTTTCAAAGGTCACTTTTGTGCCCTCCCAGTACTGGCTTGTTCTAGGGGGCAGTGCAGCTCTCAGCATGATTGTGGCTGCTATCTCTGCCTATGGTTGGCAGTGCTGCCCAGAATTTCTGTGATCCTGTGCACTGTGGTTCTTCTCCTGGCACAGCCCTTACACTGGGCTTGTGAGAGGTCCTCTGACAGTTTACCTGACCCTGAAGTAATACCTGTGTGCCAAGGGAATTCTCTTCTTGTTAGCTTGGAGACTTTTCTAGTCTCATTACGCTGCTGGATCAATGTTCACCAGCTATGCTGGGGGGCAGGAGAAATCCATCTTTGAAATTTTTTAGAACTACCTGTGGGATTTGGATGCCCAGTTCCCTGGACAGCTTTGCAAATCTCAGATTTGCAGACTAGTAAAATGATGATGCATGGGAGAAGTGGATCTTTTGGATAATATATTTTAAAATGTGTTCAGTGTAACTAATTCAAATTGTGGAGGCTAAAACTAGTTACTGAGGAATCTGTGTGAAAAATTTAAGGTGTGTAAAATAAGCAGATCTTACTTGACAGCTACTTCTGTTTTTCTTCTTCCAGCTGGCAACCCTCTTGTTCAGCAGGGTGGACAGCCACTAATCCTTACCCAGAACCCAACCTCGGGGCTAGGCACAATGGTAACACAGCCAGTGTTACGACCTGTTCAGGTGATGCAGAATGCCAACCATGTTACTAATTCACCAGTGAGCAGCCAACCTATCTTCATTACAACACAGGTGAGTTTTCTGTTTCCAAGTACTTAAGTATTCTTAAATATTTTGAAGCACTCTACATAATTGTACTTAAGTACTTTTATGTATTCTGTACTTAGTGCTTGTATTTAAGTACTGTTGAAAGTACCTAAATCATAAATAACTTTAAAAAAAAACAAACAAAAAACTGCAAGTACTTTTTCAAACTCTCCTGGATTCTGGTTCGTCCCCAGAAACTACTGGGTTGGGCACTTTAGGCCCTCAGTTCCAGCTGCCATGGGTTTTTTTCTGTTGTTCCTGCTGTTCCAGCAGCCAGGGAGGGTGGTGGCTCTGCCCTCTTCATTTCTGATTGGTCACGACAGGTCCAGCCTATTGGAGAGATGCGTCAGTATAGGGAAGGGGGCAGAGCAGGTAGGCACATACCTCTCAGTCTCCTACATTGAGAAGACAAGCCCAGTAGCTGCATACCCTGCAGGATAGGATAAGAAATGCCTACCAGGCACCTACCTCTACGTAATGAAATTCAGAGTTCAATAGCTTTCCCCATATTTACAGTATGCCTGATGGAGAATTTTGGCAGTGGGAGACACTCTAACACAGCTGGAATTTCTAGGTGACTTGTTCGAGGTGATGTCCTCAGTTGCCACTGGACTTGACAAACTTAAGGGGAGGAGAACATTAGTCTTTCTATGGTGTGGTTCTGCCTACCACACTTGTGCTAAAATCTAGACTCGACTCATTTTTTCCAAAATACAATTCTTGCTTGGTATATAATGTGAAGGAAGGCTATAGAAAAGGTTTGGATGTATTTTGACATTTGATGCAGCTGTGAGTAACAAAAGTGCAGTCATTTGTTGTTGTTTCTGTGCTACACCAGTTTTTTTAAAGTTGCGTTGGCTGCTGAATCAGATGGAGAGAAAAATTTCAGAGGAAGTTCTTTTTACATGATATGGTTTGTTGTGACAGCCTACCAAAGCCTACAGATCAACCGACAACATCCAGAGATCCCACTAATTTCTACTGCTTTGATGGTCGGGGGCATCTGACTCCCACTTAAGAATTGTTGGTATGCAACTCCTCAGTGATCCATCTCGTGAATTTGATCAACTGAAAAAATATCCAGTAGTTATTAAACTTTTTATCAAATGTAATACTACCCTGCCAGTCAGGGTGCTCCAGTGGGAAGATTATTCAGTAGCGCTAGACAAATCTTATTGCCAAGAAGGAACTGTCTTCAGGATGATATGTTCAAGAGTCTACTGTTGTTGAAGAAAATGACCATTTCATCGAATGAGCTGCTGTTTGTACATAATATATATATAAAAAAATGATATCATGGAAAGGAAATTTGTTTACATTTTAAGTGATTTTTTTTCATTGTTGTTCCATTCTCTTTTCTGTATATAAATAAAGTTTGATTGTTGTTCTTTTTCTTTCTCTTCAACTATGTGCTTATATTATTTAGGTAGTTGTTCATATATTGGCCAGAGAATACAGGCATTGAAAGTACTTGCACTTGTATTTTTACCTATAAATGCAGAAGTATTATTTCTACAATATATTTGTACTTCTAAGTACTTCTGTAATGATATACTTGTCACTTTTATATTTAAAGTCCTTTTTATCAATACTTATGGCAAAACAAGGGGATGGTGGTGGTCCATTGACTGGCACAGAGGAGCCTGGGCTCTTAGATCAGTCAGTTCTGTTTGTTAGTTTTATTTTAATAACAAACCCACAAACACCTTGTGGAAAACAGAGAATAAAAATGCTTGGAAGAATAGCCAGCCTTGGCTAATACTTTATATCAGTTTGTCACTCTGATAACTTCATATGACTTACTCTGACTAGTGCTGTCAATATGAAAATTCTTCATTCACCTTTACCTTTTTGGGGTGGGTGGGAGGGGAACTGTGGTTAGAGGATGTTTTTGAGCAGATTTCTACTGGAAGAGAAATCGGATTTATGACTTTGCAAATATAGGGTCTGATCTAATGCCAGCTGAAATTGATGCAAAGACTCCATACTAACCAAATACTGGTTCTCCTGTGGTTGCTGAATTTGTCTCTTCCATTCCTAAACATACCTAGCAAACCTCAAAGAAGTAATTTGGGAAGACCATTCAGAAACTAACACCACATTGTGATAGGTAAACATCACACTGATTATCTCTATTTTTGGTTTGTTGAAATAAATATGTTAAAGATAATTTTGCCTTTTAAATGCAGGGATTTCCAGTAAGGAATGTCCGGCCTGTACAAAACACAATGAATCAGGTTGGAATTGTTCTGAACGTACAGCAAGGCCAAACGGTTAGACCCATTACCCTAGTCCCAGGTAAGCAATGTATCCACTGAAACAGACTAAATGGGCATGTGGTAGAAATCTGTTGTTTAGCATTTATCCAACTAAAGAAACATAAACTAAAAATATTATATATTGAAATTTGTTTCCTTGTCTGTGTTTCCAGTAGCCCTTGAAGAGTGGGATTTGTCTTAAGCACCTAAGCCCCTGGTCCTGCGAACACTTTCCTACTGTGAGTAGTCTCACTCACAGCAGTAAAGCTAAGCACATGTGTAAGAGTTTTCAGGATCAGGGTCTGTATGACTAAGAGTATGAGTCCCATTGGAAACTGTGCTACTTTGGAAAATCCCACCCAAAATTATTAAAAAGGGAAGAATATGAAAATGTCATTTTCACTGTCTGATGTTTCCTTTTGCATTTCACTCATCTTGGAAAGTGAAACTATTTTAAAAGGTGCTGAGCATTCATAATCTCCACTGAAGTTAGTGGGAGTTGTGGGAGCTCAGTGCTGCTGGGAAACAAGCGGTTAGATATCTGACACATCAAGTGGGAGCATAGGATCTAACCAGGTTTTCTGTTCTTTTTGAAGCCCCAGGTACCCAGTTCGTTAAACCAACCGTTGGAGTTCCTCAGGTTTTCTCTCAAATGGCCCAGGTGAGACCAGGTACAACCATGCCAGTCCGACCCACTACCAACACTTTCACTACGGTCATTCCGGCCACGCTTACCATCAGAAGCACTGTACCACAGTCCCAGGCACAACAGCAAAGTAAGTCCACTCCCAGCACCTCCACAACTCCTACTTCAACGCAGCCAACAACACTTGGACAGTTAACTGTGCAGCAGCCAGGGCAATCCAGTCAAGCTACTAACCCCAAATTAGGTAAGATCTCCCATGGGAAAGCAGTGGGGACTCAAGTGTTTATAACTTGATTTTCAAATATGTGGCCTAGTGGCTAGAGTATGGGAGTGGGAGTCCTGGATTCTATTCCTGACTCTGTCACTGACGCACTGCGTGACTGTGAGCAAGTCACTTAACTGCTCTGTGCCCCAGTTTACCCATCTGTAAAATGAGGATAATCCTTCCATGTATCCCAGATGGGTATGAGAATTAACTAATTTGTGTTTGTAAAATGTTTTGAGATACTCACATGAAAGACCCTAAGAAACGCAGAGTGTTGCTTATTTGTGTGTTTTGAAAGATTGTATATGAAGCTGTTTTTAAGATTAAGAAGGATACAACGGAAATTAGTCATTGCTTTTTTATCATGTCCAATAATACAAGAATGATGGATTGTTCAAAAGTAATGGGAAACAACTTTTAGAACAAATAATAATACTGCTTCTTTCAGCAAGAGGTCCAGACAATGTAATTACATTTAGGAGGTCAGAATCAAATACTGCAGTAAGATTCAGAAAAGGGGTGTGGATAATTTTTATAACAATCAATAACATGTACAGTTATTCATAGGACAAATCTCGTGTTTCATGGTGTAAGCTGATTGCTGGAGGGGGTCAGAAGGGTGTTGTCCTCCTCCAACCCTCCTTGTACATCTCTGGTGAATCAGGTATTGATCACGGTCAAAGTCAGGATACCAGAACTGATGGACTAATGGTCTTATGTGGTACAATAGATGATGGGGGACATGTTGGATCCATGGTCTGATCTGATCTATCAGGATGTAGGACATGATAGATGAGGGGTCTTGCCTGGTATATCAGATCCTGTGTTCCTAAATTTTTTTTTTTTTTTGTCCCTTCTGTTGGCAGTGAGCATTGCAAGCTTTGTGACTGTGAAGAGACCTGGAGTAACTGGAGAGAACAGCAACGAGGTTGCTAAGCTGGTGAACACACTGAATACCATTCCTTCATTAGGCCAGAGCCCTGGTCCCCTTGTGGTTTCTAATAGCAGCCCTGCACATGGTTCCCAAAGATCCAGTGTTTCAGAGTCGTCATCCTCATCGCTGAAAGGTATGGTCTGTGGCAGCCTTCTAGATTCTGGTGAAAGCACAGACTTTTGAAGATGTTCCTAACACTCAATTTCTGACGCAGAAAACAAGTAACTAAGCATGTTATCTAGATTGCATATAAAAGGGGAAACAGACATGTTAAACAGCTATACAATTGAATTTCATGTCTTTATTGCCCTAAAGTTTTTCCTAGTGAGCGTTCTCTATTTATCATGTGAGTTCCTGATTACTCTTTATATTTATTACTATGTATGTGGTGTTATTGATACACATGCTGCCATTGTTAGAATTATTATTTACATATTGCCATGGGCATACAGAGCTCTTTACAGACATGCAGAGGGGCAGCTTTTGTGCTGCTACTTCTGCACAGAAGGCACATCTCAGTGGGAGTGAGGCAAAAGTTGGCTTTAAGCCACCTTTTGTACCATCGAGATTCTGGACTTCTGCCCAGGTTTGGAGGTGAGGACAAGGAGTTTGAACTTGATGTGGATGGAAGCAGGAAGTCAATGAAAGGATACAGGGAGAGTGGAGTGTGATTGGAGTAGTGGGAGAAGATGATTTTAGCTGCAAGATGTTTATCAGGAAGTTCTTAGGACACCAGTGACTGTGTTCTGGGGAATGCTGAGAGTGCAGTGTATCTCCTATGAGCTGTCATAAATCTGCACATTTTCATACCTCTCCTCTGAAGTCCTGTTAGCAGTTAACGTTATTACTCTTGAAATGAATCATTTTCAATAGGGCCAAAAGTTACGTCCAAGTTTTTATTGAAATGTAGGGGTAGTATCAGATTCCAGTTCTGGCTTATCCAGTTTTTTATTATTGTTGTTATTATTGTTATTGTTATTACAGTCAGCTCTTCTCCTGTCCCCACATTTGATTTACAAGATGGTGGCCGGAAAGTCTGCCCAAGATGCAATGCCCAATTTCGAGTGACTGAGGCTTTAAGAGGACATATGTGTGTAAGTAACCATTCTGAGACGAAGAATTCATTAGTCACTACTGTTGATCGTATAGGGCAATACTGAAGAACAGTGTTCTCCCTCACAGAAGGGGCTTGGGTAGGACAATCTGATGGGGGAATGGAAAATCTGCCACAGGATCTTTAATAACTCCAGGTAGGCAGTACCTCGTTTTATATCTTGTTAGAAAGGACTCTCCTTCCACTAGCACTGCCCCTCCTAGCACCAGTCTCACCCAGCCATACTGACTTGGAGGGAAGAGCATTCACCTCACAACTTCCAGAAGGTTGCTTGGTGGGCTCCTATCCCAGCTCTCATGAGGCCCAGCCTACTTAGCTTGTGCGAACCAATGAGGTCACAGCCCATGTTGAATGTGCAGTGATATAAGAACTGTTATGTACAATCTAATCATTAGTGTGGCTTTTCTTTTTCCTGAAGTACTGCTGCCCTGAAATGGTTGAATTCCTCAAGAAAGGAAAATCCCTGGAACCTGAAACAAATATTCAGCCTACAAAGCCTCCATCTCCAGAAAAAACTGCAGCTGTTGCTTCACCGCCCTCCTCCACACCTATCCCTGCATTGTCTCCACCCGTTAAAGCTCCAGAGCAAAGTGAAAATGCAGGTGACTCGTCCCAGAGCAAACTCATCATGTTGGTAGATGATTTCTACTATGGCAGGGATGGTGGCAAAGTGACTCAACTTTTGAACTTCCCCAAGGTTCCAACATCCTTCCGGTGTCCACACTGCACCAAGAGGCTAAAGAACAACATACGGTAAGAGGAATGCCACATGCCCCCATAACTATACCTCACAGTTCTTGAATCTGCACATCTCAAAGTGAGTTACTGTGTCAATCAATTAAGTTCCAAAGCTCCCCTTATAGGGTACATAAGTCAGAAACAGAGGCATGGAGAGGTGAAATGATTTGCCCATGATCACACGATGAGTCATTGGCAGAGAGCTGGGAACGGAACCCAGAACTCTTTTGGCTAGAACAGAGTTCCCAAACATTTTTCCCTGAGGCCCTCCTGCAGCTGCAGTAGGCACTGCGGTCCACTATTAGCACCTCCCGCTGCTTTTCAGGAGGTGCAGGGGGTATGACTTGAGCTGTTCAGGGTGCGGCTGAACCTTTAAATTATGCCCTCCCTACCATCAACGTATAGAGTTAGATAGTGCTCCCTCCCACCTCACCCACCAGGCAGGTGAGCCATTGTCCCCTCAGAGTGATCAAATGGGAAATGAGGCAAGGGGCTGTCTAGCATGCAGTGTGGCCGCCACGCATCTACCAGGGAGAGGGCACCATGGAGCGTG
The DNA here is from genome assembly GCF_003597395.2 of Chelonoidis abingdonii. NCBI lineage: Eukaryota > Metazoa > Chordata > Testudines > Testudinidae > Chelonoidis > Chelonoidis abingdonii. Next base: position 51,807,916 of record NC_133779.1, on the reverse strand, counting down.
CGCGACCCCTTGCCTCAGCAGGGAGCAGGGCCAGCAAAAGGGTGAAGGGGCCTGGCAGGTGCCACAGCCAGCCTCCACTGACACCCTCCGCCTCTGCAGCCCATTGAGTGCCTTGAGCTTGTCATCTGGCAGCCTTGCCCCATCACCCACCCAGCACCCTTGTGTGCTTCACTGGCACCCCCTGCCTAGGAACAGGAGAGAGGCTCGGGAGGGGGTGCCAGTGCTGGGCAGAGGCAGGTGCTTGGGTCAGACCCAGCCATTATCTGTGGTCATTGTCCAGGAGGAAACAGAACAGCACTGCTGTACCCTGGTTACTGGGGGAGCCGTGGAGCTGATACTCCAGGAGTCCTGACAGCTATGGATTGTGGATGTGGTGGCTTGGAGCGGGAACAACCACAAACCCTCCAGCCACTCTGGGAACTGCCACCTCTCAGGACCAGCCCCTTCTTGCTCACCGCACAGCAGCTCCACGTTGCCTATTGCCACCTGCTGGGGGTGCTGGGCTCCTCTAGCACTGAGCAGGGGCCATCATCGGCTGCCCCTCTGTCACTGTCGGCTTCACAAACTCCAGTGTCCTCTCCAGACTCCACCAATGGCTGTGCCAGTAGACCATCCAGGACTGTCTGGTGGGCCACGGCCCACAGTTTGGGAACCTCTGGGCTAAAATAATAGAATCCTGAGTCCTAATCAGAAATTACAGATGTTAAAAGTTCTATTAACTCACCACTAGTCGACTCCCTAGGAAACCACTATAGAGTGTTCTCCACTGCTTTATCCAGTTGAGTTTGAACATGAGAGCTGAAGAGAAGAGGTGGAACAGATTGTACAATGCACATTTAGTGTCTTGTTGCTACAGTAGTATTAAAATTTGACTTTGAGCTGATATGCTTTGTTATGGCAGATGGAGAATTTTAGTTGTTATCCTCTTGATGCTGCTTCTTCAGTGACAGTTAGAGAGCAGAGTCAGATGTATCCTGCTATCCAGGGGCTGAATAAACTTCTGTTGAAACATCTCTGGGCCACAGAGTGAAGAACGTCATGTCCATCTCTCTTTGATGGAGGGAGTGTTGCCATCATGTCAGACCTGGTTTTGGTAGGGTTAGTGAGAAGAGAGTATTTTAATACTATGCCAAAAATGCAGTTATTTTAGTTAGCTATTTGAAAATAAATGTTTTTGCTACTAGTGAAAGCAATGCCAAAAATAACCAATGTAAAAGTGTCTGGTTCACACCATTTCCAGGGTTGTTATGAATGTGAATGTTTTTGCATTTATGTTCACATACTCTCTGTTCTCCTTCAGGTTTATGAATCATATGAAACACCATGTTGAACTAGATCAGCAGAATGGGGAAGTAGATGTCCATACTATTTGCCAGCACTGTTACAGGCAGTTCTCCACCCCCTTCCAGCTGCAGTGCCACTTAGAGAACGTTCATAGTCCCTATGAATCAACCAGTAAGTGGTGGTAGCGGGGGTTTGTTTGTTTATTTCAAGATTTCAGTACAAGTCTCTGGAGGAAGAGGTCTGTCCATTCTGGGACCATGCCATCATGATGCAGTTTGTGATGTGGGGTTACGTGGAATTAAATTATTTTGCATGCCTGCAAAAGTTCAAACTAACTTGTAGTATTAGTCCAAAGCGATTTCATTGTCAAGACCCAAAACAATGATAATCAGATAATGTTTAGGTTCTGATGTGAACCTCCTAAAGGAATGAAATTCTGAGCTAAGGTAGATCCACGGAGCTTTTATTGAGGGCTCGTTATATAGTCTTTTAAACAATAAAACAAATCTAGTGCAGGTGAAAGCAGACTGAAGTCCTCAGTTTATACACATAAGATGTGTTTCCCCACACCAGTGCCACTTTGTGAGATGAGAAAGTTCAGGTACTATGCCTTTACTCAATATCTTGTAACTTTTCAGCTGTCTTAAAACCTGATGACTAGTCATTGTTTATACCTTTCTTTGGACAATGGTAGTCGTTACACATCTTGCATGCATTTTGTGGCTAATGTATTGCTAAAATATCTGTCACAAAAATTTCAAAACATGCCAAATGTTATGCTTAGTAAAATTCCACTCCTTAAAGTTAGCTTTATTTTACCTGCAAAGCATGATGGGACTGTTGTTTCCACACAAGTCTTATGTTCTTTCTTTGGTCTATTCTGAATGACAACAGGACACTTGTCCATTAGAAGCTTAGAATCACAAAAGGATTAGGATTGGAAGAGACCTCAGGAGGTATCTACTCCAACCCCCTGCTCAAAGCAAGAACAACCCCAACTAAATCATCCCAGCCAGGGCTTTGTCAAGCCAGCCCTTAAAAACCTCTAACAAAGGAGATTCTACCACCTCCCTAGGTAGCCCATTCCAGTGCTTCACCACCCTCCTAGTGAAATACGTCTTACTAATTCCACCAACCTCCCCCACCTCAATTGAGACCCATTGCTCCATTGTTCGTCAGTCCACCACTTAGAACCGCCTAGCACCTTCCTCTTTGAACCCCCTTCAATTAGTTGACACTGCTATCGAATCCCCTCATTTCCTTGCGGACTAGATAAGCCCAATTCCCATCGCTCTTCTTATCATCATTGCTCCCAGCCATCCTAATATTTTTTGCTCTCTCTGACTTCTCCAATTTGTTCACATCCTTCTCTATGGTGGCCAAAACTGGGCACAATCCCAATTTGCTCCTCCATCTAAATAGGTGTAATAAGTCACTTGCTCAATCACTGCCGTGCTTTACTAATGCCAGCCGCATGCTGCGTCCCTCATTCAACAATCCACGTATATATAGCTTCTCATCCCTTAATCCCAGCTCTCTGCAGAATGCTACCTGCGCCACTTATTCCCTATTCTGTAGCAGTGCGTGAGCTTCCCTTCCTAAGTGCAGGACTCTGCACTTGTCCTTGTTGAACCTCATCAGATTTCTTTTGGCCCAATTCTCTAATTTGTGTAGGTCCCACTGTATGCTATTCCTACCCTCCAGCTTATCTACCACTCCCTCCCAGTTTAGTGTCATCTGCAAACTTGCTGAGGGTGCAATCCATGCCATCCTCCAGATCATTAATGAAGATATTGAACAAAACCGGCCCCAGGACTGACCCTTGGTGCATTCCGCTTGATACCAACTAGACATGGAATCATTGATCACTACCCGTTGAACCCGCTGATCTAGCCAGCTTTCTATCTACCTTATAGTCCATTCATCCAATCCATACTTTTTTAACTTGCTGGCAAAAATACTGTGGGAAACAATATCAAAAGCTTTGCTAAAGACAAAATATGTCATGTCCACCGCTTTCCCCATAGCCACAGAGCCAGTTATCTCATCACAGAAGGCAGTCAGGTTGGTCAGGCATGACTTGCCCTTGGTGAATCTATGTTGACTGTTCCTGACACCTTCCTCTCCTCCAAGTGCTTCAGAATGGATTCCTTGAAGACCTGCTCCATGATTTTTCCAGAAACTGAGGTGAGGCTGACTGATCTGTAGTTTCCCCGGATTCTCCTCCTTCTCTTTTTTTTAAAGATAGGCACTATATTTATTTGCCTTTTCCAGTCGTCCGGGACCTCCGCCAATCACCATGAGTTTTCAAAGATAATGGCCAATGGCTCTGCAATCACATCAGCAAACTCCCTCTGCACCCTTGGATGCATTGCATCCAGCCCCATGGACTTGTGTATGTCCAGCTTTTCTAAATAGTCCTTAACCTGTTCTTTCACTACTGAGGGCTGCTCACCTCCTCCTCATGCTGTGCTGCCCAGTGCAGCAATCTGGGAGCTGACCTTGTCTGTGACGACTGAGGCAAAAAAAGCATTGAGAACTTCAGCCTTTTCCACATCATCTGTCACTAGGTCGCCTCCCGCATTCAGTAAGGATCCCACACTTTCCCTGAACCCTTTTTGTTGCTAACATGCCTATAGAAACCCATGTTGTTACCTTTCACATCCCTTGCTAGCTGCAACTCCAATTGCATGCTTAGCAATATTTTTATACTCCTCCCTAGTCATCTGTCCAAGTTAACACTTATTGTAAGCTTCCTATTTGTGTTTAAACTCACTGAAGATTTCTCTGTTAAGTCAAGCCAGTTGCCTGCCATATTTGCTTTTCTTTCTGCACATCGGGATGGTTTGTTCCTGCGCCCTCAATAAGGCTTCTTTAAAATACAGCCAGCTCTCCTGGACTCCTTTCCCCCTCAGATTAGTCTTCCAGGGGATCCTGCCCATCAGTTCCCTGAGGGAGTCAAAGTCTGCTTTTCTGAAGTCCAGGGTCTGTATTCTGCTGCTCTCCTTTCTTCCTTTTGTCAGGATCCTGAACTCGACCATCTCATGGGCACTGCTGCCCAGATTGCCATCCATTTCTACTTCCCCTACCAATTCTTCCCTGTTTGTGAGCAGCAGGTAAAGATGAGCACGGCCTCTAGTTGGTTCCTCCAGCATTTGCGCCACAAAGTTGTCCCCATCACGCTCTAAAAGCTTCCTGGATTGTCCGTGCACTGCTCTATTGCTGTCCCAGCAGATGTTAGGGAAATTGAAGTCTCTCATGAGAACAAGGGCCTGTGATCTGGAAACTTCTGTTAATTGTCTGAAGAAAGCCTTGTCTAACTCATTCTCCTGGTCTGGTGGTCTATAGCAGACGCCCACCATGACATCACCCTTTCTGCTGTCACTTCTAAACTTAACCCAAAGACTCTCAACAGACTTTTCTCCAGTTTCATATTGGAGCTCTGAACAATCATACTGCTCCCTTACATACAGTGCAACTCTTCCACCTTTTCTCCGCTGCCTGTCCTTCCTGAACAGTTTTTACCCATCCATGACAGTGGGCCAGTCATGTCAGTTACCCCACCAAGTCTCTGTTATTCTAAGCTTAGTTGTGACCTTTCAAATTCATTTCACATAGGGGTTACCAAATAGACTTCAGATGATGCTTAAACTAATCCGATCAAAAATATATTTTTGGAAACAGTGCAGCATTGGCCTGGGCCAAAGGAAAATGGATCTTTTCCATGTTCTTTGACGACTCAGTTCTTCTTTGAGTGCTGTCCCTGTGGGTGCTCCACTCCAGGTGATGGTGCGTCCCAGTGCCCTTGATCGGAGATGTTTGGTAGCAGTGGCTGGTCGGCGGACACGTGCTCAGCTGCTATCTCACGGTCTCGTTAAAGTCTGCCAGAGTGCGGATCCCACACCCTCCTCAGTTCCTTCTCAACCGTCCTCGGCTGAAGACGGGACTCGGGGCAGTGCTGATCCTCTCCCCTGGTCTCTGAAGGAAACAAGTGCAAAGACATAGAAATAGTTGGTAACATCCCAGTTATTTCCCTTCCTTTAGAATAGTTAACTAGTTTAAAAAAAAACAACAAAAAAACCCCTTCTTTTTCCTCAAGTTTGTCTCCCGTTGAGACACTGTCCCCGGCATTCCTAGTGCAATAACGCCAGGGTCTTCAGGATTTAAGAAATGTGATTCCTATAAAGATTCTACCACAGTCCGACAGACACTCATGATGTGTGAAGTGCCTCAGCGAGACAAACGTTCCTGCCATTTGTGTCCATTGTACCAGCCTCAAAACAAGGGCTTGTCGTGACAGGGACCTGCGGCTGAAAATGGTCCTGATGGAGAAATCCCTACAGCCACTTATGGAGACGGGCAATAGCAAACTCTCTCCCTCATGCTCCCTAGCCAGGTCCGAACCAATTGGGAGTGCGGCTTCACCCTCTCATGCGAAGAGGCAGGAAGCCCAACTGTCTCCATCCAGAGACTTTAAAAAGGGTAAAGGGTCTCTTGCGAGATCCTTACCCTTAGTGCTGACAGCGCCGAAGGCAGGCGCCTCCGACCTTCCCAGCATCTCAGCCATGGCTCCCGTGGAGCGCAGAGGCAGGGACCTTCCCGCAGGGCGCCTACAAACGGCCTGCAGCACCAAACACAGATCACGCTCAGCAGAATCACAGCCCAGGGAGCAGCAGCAGCAATTCTTAAGTCAGGACAACATCTCAGGGGCCCCTCAGCCTGACTCTCCGTTCCTTGACACACAGCGCTCACTCTTTGACCAGCCACCTGGCTACCTTCACTGACAGTGAGCCTGATATGCAGCAGCAGGCAGAGTTCTCCTCACCTGCATCTTCTCCTCCACCGGAACCTTTTGCACCGTAGGTCACGGCTCACCAGCCTCAGTTTCCCTACTTCGCCGCCTCCCCATCCTGTGGGCAGCACCTAACTTCTCTTATCCCATGCCTTGGCCTCAGTGGTACCCTGGCCAGCTCCTGCTGCCACTCGTCTTCATGCTGCTTCCACCAGACCACAAGCTTCTTCCATGCCTCTATCTCTAGCTTCGTTTACTTCTAGAGCGCCTGAACCCCCTGCCCCTCCCACACACACACACTCCCCGAAGAGGTGGGCTATGGACCATACCCTGATTCACCGACACCTAACTCTCCATCAGCTCCAGAGGGAGCCCTCATGCCTCCACCTCAACAGAATGTGGATGACTTTAAACAATTCCAAGAACTTTTCAGCCAGGACATCCCTTTAAAGGAGGTCCAGGAGACGCAATACAGACTCCTCAAAATCCTCCAACCCTCTGCGCCCTCAAAGATCACGCTCCCCATAAATGAAGCACTCCTAGAACCAGCTGATACCCTCTGACAGACTCCAGCCTCTATCCCACCGACTTGCAAAAAGGCTGAACATAAATATTATGTTCCTGCTAAGGACATAGACTTCTTATTTTCCTGTCCACAACCGAATTCTGTTGTAGTGAACGCAGCGACACACAGGACGAAACAGACGCACTACTGGCCCACCTCACAAGACAAGGACCTCAAATGCCTTGACCTCTTGCGCCACAAGGTCTATACCTACTCCACTCTGCAATTCAGAATTGCAAACTATTCCACCCTACTTGCAAGCTACGATACTACAACAGCTCTTCTGCCACTGGGGCACCTCATTGATTGACCTCTTTGGCACAATCCAGAATTGCAAATGCCACCTATTTTGCTCCAGAGTGGAATTTGGGACTGCATCCCTAGGAGACGCTTTCCTCATCCTGTGGAACAACTCTCTCATGTACTCCTTTCCACTGATCCCTCTGATACACAGGGTTCTACGCAAGATCAGAAATAAGACCCGGGTCATACTTATTGCCCTGGCTTGTCCGAGACAGGCATGCTCCACATGTCCATCTGTCCTCCACAGACTCTCCCCAACAGACCAGATCTGCTTTCTCAAGCCAGCTTCTTCATCCGCAGCTCCGGAAACTCCACCTGACGGCATAATTCCATGATTCCAGATCCACGACCTAGGCTGGTCTGAGCAAGTCGGATATGTCCTGCTGCATAGTAGAAAAGACTCCACTTGTAAGACTTACCTGCAAAAGTGGAAATGCTTCTCTGCGTGGTGCTCCCATAAACACTTGACACCCCATACCGGGACCCTCCTTAACATCCTAGACTATCTTTCGAAACTAAAACAGGACAGGCTCTTGCTCAGCTCCATCAGAACCCTCATCACCTTCCATGATTTGCTGGACGGATATTCACTCTTTTCCCAACCCACAATAAAATGCTTTCTCACGGACCTGCAAAATCTCTACCCTGAGATTTGTCCATCGGCAGCTGCCTGGAATCTCAACCTAGTTCTTTGTGGTCTTACGAAACCTCCCTTCGAGTCCTTAGCTACCTAATCTCTTCACCACATGTCTATGAAGGTAGCTTTCTTGGTTGCTATAGCATCAGCAAGGAGAGTAGGGGAAATATGCACCCTGATGGCCTACCCTCCCTACACAACCTTCTCTAAAGATAAAGTTACCCTGTGATTCCACGCTAAATTTCTCTTTTAGGTGGTGTCCACCTTAACCAACCGATATACTTACCTGCATTCTATCCCAAACCTCATGAGACTCCGCACAAAGCGGCTCTACATATCCTCAACATCAGACGAGCAATCGCCTTTTATCTAGACAGGACTAAACCATTTTGTAAGTCCTCACGGCTATTTGTCTCCACTACCAAGAGATTGAAGGATGCGGCTCTCTCTAAGCAATGCCTTTCCAAGTGGATCTCTGATTGCATCAGAACCTGTTACCATATTCAGAAAGCCCAGCCACCCAAAGGCATCAGAACTCATTCTACTCGAGCTATGTCAACATACGTTGCCTTCCTCCATAGTGTACCTATTCCTGATATCTGTAAGGCGGCCACATGGACATCTGAACACACATTTACCAAACATTATGCTATCACGCAGGATACCACGGCAGACACCATAGTAGGCCACACAGTACTGTGTACAGTCATCACCACTGCAACTCCAAGTCCCACCAGCCATGGTGGGTACTGCTTCACATTCACCTGCAGTGAAGCACCCAACAGTACTTGAAGAAGAAGAGAAGGTTACTCATCTTGCAGTAACTGAGGTGTCCCTGTGGATGCTTCACTCCCTGCCCCTCTCCTCTCTACTTTGGAGTACTGTTCTGACTTCTCCACGGTAGAGAAGGAACTGAGGGGTGTGTGGGACGTGCACGCTCAGGCAGACTCTAACGAGACTGCAAGACAGCAGCTGAGCACGTCCTGACCAGGCACTGCTACCAAAGATCTCTGATCAACGGCGCCGGGACCCACCATCACCTGGAGTGGAGCACCCACAAAGACACACATCTCAAAGAACCTCAGTTACTGCAAGGTGAGTAACCTTCTCTTTTACTCCCTGCTCAGTTGGTATTGGTGATGCCTTCCAGAAGATGCTGAGAATAGATAGAATAGATTGATTTAAATCACATGCCCCAGATCCAAGAGGAGAGAACTAGTAATATTTTGCGTCCTTTAAAGGGATGATATTATCTGATTTCAAAGTCATTCACTGCAACTTTTGTATTGTGGGGGTTTTAACTGTTACTTTGCTTTTCTTTCCTGTTACAGCGAAGTGCAAGATTTGTGAATGGGCATTTGAGAGTGAGCCAATGTTCTTGCAGCATATGAAGGATACCCACAAGCCTGGAGAAATGCCCTACGTTTGTCAGGTATTACACACATTTTAAACTCTGTGTTTTAGGCTGTTTCTGTGAAGTCCAGGAGGAGATCTGGAACTTTCCAACAAATCACTTAAGTAGGTGGTTAGTTCCATTGGAGTTGGTGCTGAGGGAGCAGACACTAGTAGTTTGCATTGGGGGCCTGGAGATGGGTTCCTTTTCAGGAAATAAAAGCTGTCACTCTAGAGGAGAAGATAAGGCTCTGTCACTAACTCATTACATTCCTAGTTGCTGTCTAAGCCTGAGATCAGTGCTTGCATCCACTCTCAAGATGCTACCCTCCATAAATTGGCCCCACTGCTGCCTGTCCAATGGGAGAAAGAGAAGAATAAGAAACTTATAAAATGTAACCTCTTTCAGTGTGACATAGGGCCTGAGTGAGTTGTTCTATCTGGCATACTGTGACTTGCTTTTCAGTAACTAACCATCTGAAAGAACAGAATTCTCAGGAGAGATCTGTTCTCATAACTATTTAATCGTAAGAGTATGTAGTCTCTAAAAAATCTAAGTGGCTTTTTTTTAATTCTTTATGTGTATCCCCCAGTAAACCCTCATGTTCCCCCCGACGCCTCAAGATACCTCTCTCTTCTTATAGCCCTGTATTCTGAGTGATGAAGACTGCATAAGATTTACTTCCTTCCAGAGCTCATTACTCCTGAGGTGCTCAGGAACCATGGTTATGGTTGCCATATAAGAATCTACTTAGATTGATTAACCTCATTTTTAACTGAGAGAGATCACTTACTATTAGGTCTCACTTCCTGTTAAATCTCCCTTTCTGCTTACTTCACATAAGCCCTGGTTCATTCAGTAACTTAAAGGGGGTGTAGATTAGCAGCTGCTTAGATGCTTCAGTGAAAGTAACTATATACTACAGTGATAGATGTGATATAAATTCCTAGATTAATTCCATGTTAATTGTTTGTATTTGTCCATCCCCAGGTCTGTCAATATCGTTCGTCGCTTTACTCTGAAGTGGATAGCCATTTCCGAATGATCCACGAGGACACACGACACCTGCTCTGTCCTTATTGCCTGAAAGTCTTTAAGAATGGCAATGCCTTCCAGCAGCATTTCATGAGGCATCAGGTAACCCAAGTACGGACTTAAATTTACAATCTTTGCAAAGTTTTGGTTAAAATGGTTCATTTTTCACAGAGACTTCAGTGGGAGTGGAGCACATGCTTAAAGCTGAATCAGGGCCTGAAACAGGTGATTGCGCTCCCTTCCTCAGACAGATGCACACACATACACACACACACACACGATAACTGGACAGAAGTTGGACTAAATAGGGATTGCCTCTTACCTCAGCTATAATTAGCACAAATAACTATTTAATGTGAGAAATCACGTGTTTTCCCTGTCGGTATTTGTTTCCAAGTTGTAATTAACAAAGATTGTTGGGGGGTAATATCAGACTTTTATTCTTCTGGGTGAAAAGTTCACGTTCCAGAAAATAAATTCCATCCCACAGACCACATTTTTTATAGCTGCTGGGAAGCTCTATTTCCTTATCTATTGCCTAGAATGGTGACCTCTTTTAAGTGTGAGTGGTTCTAAGTTCTAAATTACGTAAAGTTAGTGCTTTTGGCAGGTGGCAGATTGACAACCCCAAGCCCTTAGTTTACCCACAGAACAGGTATAGGGTGTAGGCAATGAAAAGGCAAGCAGCTTCCACATGCTGCTCTGCCAGTGTGCCTCAGCCGTGACTCGGAGAAAACCCCCTCTAGGAAAAAGAGAAGAGTTCATTTTTCTTGATCCTGCAGTTGTTGGTGCCTCTGCTGATAAAGAGACCAATTCATAGACCCAAGGCCAGAAGGGACCACTATGGCCTTCCAGCCCGATCCCCTGCACAGCGCAGGCCACAGAATGTCACCCACCCACTCCTGTAACAACCCCTAACCTATGTCTGAGTTATTGAAGTCCTCAAATCGTGGTTTAAAGACCTCAAGGTGCAGAGAATCCTCCAACAAGTGACTCGTGCCCCATGCTGCAGAGGAAGGCGAAAAACCTCCAGGGCCTCTGCCAATCCGCCCTGGAGGAAAATTCCTTCCCAACCCCAAATATGGCGATCAGTTAAACCCTGAGCATGTGGGCAAGACTCACCAGCTAACACCCAGGAAAGAATTCTCCGTAGTAAAACAGATCCCACCCCATCTAACATTCCATCACAGATCATTGGGCCTATTTACCTGCTAATAATTGCCATGGTGAAGGTGATTTTATGATGTGCACACTTTACCCACTGGAAATTGAACAAAAGCCACCAGTAACTACTTTTAATACAGCATTTTCAAATATCACCTAAACTTGGCTGGACTTGAGATCAAGGGAATAAAAAGAAGAGAAGCCATTGTTTTGTTTCTTTAAATAAATAAAATAAACCACTGAAGAACCTTCTCTTTTTGCTTCCACTCTCCAAAATTAAATATATTTCATTGTTATTTTGCTTTAGAAGAAGAGTGTTTATCACTGTAACAAGTGTCGTCTGCAATTCCTATTTGCCAAGGATAAAATTGAACACAAGCTGCAGCACCACAAAACGTTCCGAAAGCCCAAACAGCTAGAAGGACTGAAACCTGGAACCAAGGTAAGGAATCCAAGCTAGACAGCAGCCCTCGCTCCTCCTCCTCCATTTTCTCAGAAGTATATCAACACTGTCAATATGTACCTCCTAAAAATTCCAACAGCATTTTTCTACCAGTTTTTACTAGATGCCATAAAACAGGTGTTTGCAGAATGTGGAGCACTTCAAATCTACACCTGTTGGAATAGACTGATTCCACCTGCCATTCCATGTTAAATTGAGCAGACCATGGCAAAGCTGAGGAGCAGAGATCAGGAGTGGGGCAGCACGTGTCTTAAGATATGCAAAGCTGAGGTGTAGCCTGTATCTGTCATTTGCTGCAGGTTACAATTAGAGCATCTAGAGGACAGCCGCGGACAGTGCCAGTATCTTCGAATGATGCGCCACAGGGCACCTTGCAGGAAGCCACTTCACTGACGACTTCCTCGGACCCCCAGCCCATCTTCCTGTACCCACCTGTCCAGAGGAACATCCAGAAGAGAGCAGTCAAGAAAATGTCAGAACTTCTTGCTAAGTTTCAAATTAAAAGGTTGTTAAAGAAAATGCAGTCAGCTATGTTATGCCACCATTGATGGCAGACTGCTCCTCGGCACTGTGCCGTTTCGGCTTGTTCACTGCCAGGAAGAACTATCGTGCCAGGAGAAGCCAGCTTTCCACAAGACCAGGATTAAGTCAAATTATTAAAACAGTTTTGTTTTTTTTTTAATTTTCTCTTTTGTGGGGTTTTCCCTGTAGAGAACCCAGAGGAGCCTCTCTCTTTCTCTTCCCCCTCTAATCCTGTCTTCCTCAGAGGTCCCACACGGCAGCCCTAATTTTTCTGGTTAGGGCAGTCCACTGCATTTGAGTACATGGCATAAGAGTGGTTCCTTAATGAGGTGTCACAAATGGGGAAACTAAAGCCTAACACTAAAACAATTTATATAGCTAGGGCTGAAAGTATAGGTCAGAGGAGATTAGTTTGACTGCATTTTTCTTCTGGAAGTTTGCCTCTGTCAATGACAGTCTTCACGATTTGCTGATTAGCTTTATCTTTTGTGTCTGAGAGGGTTTGTAGTAACAAGAATTGTAACTCCCCGAGGTATCTGTACAGCCACTGATGAGAATGTCCCCTTTCATCTGCAGGAGTGTCCTGGGGAGGCAGACGTGCTTGGAGTGCAGCTTCGAAATCCCAGATTTCCCAAACCACTTTCCTACCTACGTCCACTGTTCGTTGTGTCGTTATAGCACTTGCTGCTCCAGAGCATATGCCAACCATATGATCAAGTAGGTGTAAAAGGACTCTCTAGAAAAGCAAACCTTTCTAATACACTGGAACCTCACCCCACCCCTTTTGATTGTCATTCTCCTTTACTGGGGCATCAGCAAGTTCCAGTTCGCTAGAAGTGGGTTATAGAGCAGTGTCCTTGTGGCTTGTATCAACGCAGTGGGTGGTAATGGGTTTCTTTATACACCTGTCTAAATGAGATGAGAGAACAGTTGAGGGCAAAGGCTGGATGAGGATTAGTCTCAGTGGATTTCAGCTCACATAAGGGACATATAAATACACATATGCACCCCAACGCCTTTTAATTTGCCAGCCACCTCGAAATATCCCGTCTAACTTTTGCAACTGCCCTCCGCATTCAGAATCAGGATTTGGTGATCCTGCTCTAGACCATTGGCCCTAAATACCTCTCCAAGTTCTTAAGCATCAGTGACTGTGGCAAATAACACATTACTAGGTGAGAACTTTCATTAACTGCCCTCTGGTGCAAATCGCTGAGAGGTGTGGGTTTCACAGCTGAGATATTGCTGTCTTGCTCCTAAAACAGGTTCCAGTATATAGTTAATTGAAAGATGTAGTTAATCTGTTATCTTGTGATCAAAAATGAGTTCGTGCTACACTTACACAAGCCTACAGATCCTAGAAAACGACGGATGCAGCACAGTTGCCCCCAGAGCCAGGATCAAGCAGTTTAATCAGGGATAGGAATCCCATTCTCCTGAAACCTTAATTGAAAGATAGGGAAACTTACAACAGAATGATTCTAAAATAGGATCAGATTTCTCTGAATAAGTGTGCATGATTTTTTGTCTGGCTTAAATATGCAGAATAATCTTGAGCCTCTAGTAAATATCCTTGTTTTTTATCTTGCAGCAACCACGTTCCTCGGAAGAGTCCAAAATACTTGGCCTTGTTTAAAAACTATACTGCCTGGTAATGCCAAACTTGATTACATCTTATTTTAATTTCCTAACCATCTAAAGTGATTTATTTTCTGATCTTCTAACTCTGGCATGTTCTGTAATTATCCACTTTCTCAAGAAGATCCAATATTTTTTTTCTGTAATAGCAAAAGAAGTGTTTAAACAGAGCACAAGATCCTAGGTCATATTTTACCCTCAATAACCTGCAACTCCTAATGACTTCTTAGGGCAGGTCTACACTACAGCCCGGATCAATGCTCTGAGATCGATCCACCAGCAGTCGATTTAGCGGGTCTAGTGAAGACCCACCAAATCGACAGCAGATCACTCTCCAGTTGACCCCTGTACTCTACCGCTGATGAGAAGAGTACTTAAGTCAGTGGGAGAGTTTCTCCAATCAACCACCCGCTTTGTAGAGCCCACAGTAACTCGACCTAAGGTATGTCAATTCCAGCTATGTTATTCACATTGCTGAAGTTGAGTAGCATAGATTGACTTACCGCGGTGGTGTAAGTATACATGTGGCACATAATGGGAAATGCACTTATGCAGTTGAAGGCAGAATTTGGTCATAAGAATGTAAGAATGGCCATACTAGGTCAGATCAGTGATCTATCCCAGACCAGTATCCTGTCTTCCAATAGTGGCCAGTGCCAGAAGCTTCAGAAGGAGAGAACAGAACAAGGCACTGAGTGATCCACACCCTGTCATCCAGTCCCAACTTCTTTTAGGACAGCCAGAGCATGAGATTGCATCCCTGACCGTCTTAGTTAATAGCCATCGATGGATCTATCCTCCAGGAATTTTATCTAATTCTTTTTTTAATCCAGTTATACTTTTGGCCTTTACAACATCCCCTAGCAATGACTTCCCCAGGTTGACTGTGTGGTGTGTGAAGAAGTACTTCCTTATGCTTGTTTTAAACCTGCTGCCTATTACTGACCCCTGGTTCTTGTCTGAAGAGGTGAATAACACATCCTTATTTGCTTTCTCCACACCATTCATGACTTTCTAAACCTCTATCATATCTCCCCTCAATTGTCTCCTTTCCAAGCTGAGCAGTCCCGTCTTTTTAATTTCTCCTCATATGGAAGCTGTTGCATCCCCCTAATAATTTTTGTTGCCCTTCTGTGTACTTTTTCCAATTCTAATCTATCTTTTTTGAGATGGGATGACGACAACTGCACGCAATATTCAAAGTATGGGCATACCATGTTTTTATATATGGTAGTATTATGATATTTTTTGTCTTATTATCTCTCTCTTTTCTGATGGTTCCCAACATTCTGTTTTTTGACTGGCGCACACTGAACAGATGTTTTCAGAGAATTATCCACGATAACTCCAAGATTGCTTTCTTGTGTGGTAACAGCTAATTTAGACACCATCATTTTGTATATATACTCGGAATTATGTCTTCCAGTGTGCATTACTTTGCATTTATCAACATTGAATATCATCGGCCATTTTGTTGCCTAGTCACCCAGTTTTGTGAGATCCCTTTGTAACTCTTTGCCATCTGCTTTGGACCAAACCATCTGGAGTAATTTTGTATCATCTGAAAACTTTGCCAACTCACTGTTTTACCTTCTTTTCCTAATCATTTATGACTGTTAAAAAGCACTAGTTCCAGTATAGATCTTTGGGGGACCCTGCCGATTACCTTTCTCCACTGTGAAAACTGATAATTTAGTCCTACTCTTTGTTTTCTATCTTTTAACCAGTCACTGATTCAGGAGAAGAACTTGCCTCTTTTTCCCATGACTGCTTACTTTGCTTAAGAGCCTTTGATGAGGGACCTTGTCAAAGGCTTTCTGAAAGTTGAAGTACAATATGTGCACTAGGTCACCCTGGTCCATATGTTTGTTGACCCCCTCAAAGAATTCTAATAGATTGGTGAGACATGATTTCCCTTTATAAAAGCTGTGTTGGGTCTTCCCCAACGTATCGTGTTCATCTGTGTGTCTAATAATTCTGTTCTTTACTGTAGTTTCAACCACTTTGCTGGTACTGAAGTTAGGCTTACCAGACTGTAATTGCCAGGATTGCCTCTGGAGCCTTTTTCAAAAATTGCCATCACATTAGCTCTCCGCCACTCATCTGGCACAGAGGCTGATTTAAATGATAGGTTACATATCCCAATTAGTAGTTCTGCAATTTCATATTTGAGTTATCTCAGAAATCTGGTCCTGGTGACTTATTTCTGTGTACAGTATCAGTTTGTTCCAAAACTTCCTCTACTGACACCTCAATCTGGGACAGTTCCTCAGATTTGTCATCTTAACCACACCTGAGTCATTTTATTTTTTTTTTATCTTCCTTACATCCTCTCCAGTGAAGAGCGATGCAAAGAATTCGTTTAGCTTCGCCTCAATGACCTTGTCGTCTTGAGTGCTCCTTTAGCACCTCAGTTGTCCAGTGGCCCTGCTGATTGTTTGGCCAGCTTCCTGCTTCTGATGTACTTTTTATTTATTTATTTATTTTACTTTTAGTTCTTCTCTTTTACTGTTGCTCTTCAAATTCTTTTTTGACCTGCCTAATTATGCTTGCCCAGAATGTATGTTCCTTTCTGTTTTCTTCACTAGGAGTTGACTTTTAGTTTTTAAAAGATGTCTTTTTGTCTTTAATCGCCTCTTTTACTCTGTTGTTTAGCCATGGTGGCTTTTTTCTTGTCCTCTGTTTTTTTTGGGAGCGAGGATACATTTAGTTTGAGCCTCTTATGGTGTTTTGTTTTGTTTTTTTAAATTCCATGCAGCTTGCACACATTTCACTTTTGTGACTGTTTCTTTTAATTTCCGTTTAACTAGCCTCCTTCTTTTTATGTCGTTCCGCTTTTTGAAGTTAAGTGCTACTGTAGTGGGTTTCTTAGGTATTTTCTCCCTTATAAGGATGCTACATTTAATTACATTGTGGTCCCTGTTACCAAGTGGTTCATTTGTATTGACCTCTTGGAACAGATCTTGTGCTCCACTTAAAACTAAATCAAGAATTGCCTCTCCCCCTGTGGGTTCCAAGACTAGCTGCTCCAAGAAGCAGTCAGTAATGGTGTCTAGAAATTTTATCTCTTCATCCCATCCTGAGGTGACATGTACCCAGTCAATAAGGAGGTAATATTAATGGGGGATTTCAACTAAGATTTCTGGTTTTATAGCCTCTTTAGTCTCCATGAGAACTTTCCTTATCTCTTTATTAATAGTTGTTGCTTTATATGAAATGCATATATTTGTTGTGATGCTGGTGTTCTTAAACGCTCTTTTTCTCTTCCCCCTCCTAGCGGGGTAAAGTTGGCTTGTGCCTCCTGTCTTTTTGCAACATCTGAAGGTGATGCAATGGCCAAGCATCTGGTCTTCAACCCATCACATGAGTTCAGTAACATCATTTTCCGAGGTAAGAGTTTGAAATGAAGCAGAAATGTCACATTATACTGTAGTGTAATAGTAATGTTGGGCATAATGCAATTATTTATACACCATGAGCCAGATGCTTTCCTGGTATATCTATTTGGGATTGATTTGGCCTAGTATTCCTCTAGCTTTCCATGCTATTTATATGTAAAACATAGAGTAGATTCATAGATTCAGTCAGAAGGAACCACTGTGATCAGCTACTTTGACCTGCTGTATAACCCAGGTCATAGGACATGTAGGTAGATGTTTAGTGTTGTGGACCCTTCATAACAGAATGAGAGAGTTTGTCTGTTCTGGAGGTTTGGGGGGTTGGTTTAATATCTCCTTTCCTTTTTTGCGTATAATTACAGTTGTATTGCTGTGGGACTCATCCAGGGGCTGCATGAATGTTGTTAATAAGTTATTCTTCCTCTGAAAGACTGTTGAACCAGTGAGAGGCTAAGAGGCACTGTACTGCTGCTGAAGTTACAATTTTGGATGGGGCTTAAGACTTGTATCCTGTTTGCTTATCATTAAATATCCCTATTACATTTTGCTAAAGGAAGGTTTACCTCCAATGGCCTGGCCAAATTCCAATTTACTGGCCTATATCCGGCCTAACTATATTCCTCCTGTGACTTCAAATGAATACAGTATTTCTCTGCTGGTTTTAGTGGTCATTGTCTAGTGTCATTGTGCATTGTTAACTGCTGTGCATCAACCCAGAGGTGGCTGCGTTTCAGTGTTGAATACAGTGATTACTCATACTATGGGTATGAAATTATACATATAAAGTGTTCGCAAATTGTGTTGAGATCCTTCAGGATGACTGGCGCTGTAGAGGTACAAGATCACCATCCTAGAAAAATGATTTTTGTTGTTTGTCTTTGATGTGTGCAAACTAACCTCCGAATATTTCTTTTTTCAGGGCCCACTTGGATTTCACATTCAAGGTAAACCGTTTGACATCTCTGATCTGCCAAATACTCTTCTAGTTTTTGTTCCCTGTTTTTGTTTTTCTTGTTTTAAGCTGGTTCTTTGTGTTCTCTCCCTTCAAGGCACAGCCAGCCCCATGACGGAAGCATGAAGAATATATACTCCACCTATCCCCCAAGTAAAGCTGCTACTGTGAAATCAAAGCCTTCGTTACCTGAGAAGGATGAGTTGGAGCCTGAAGCCGTGTCAGAGGCATATAAGAGACCTGTAGTTAGTCAGGAGGAAGAGTGCTTAAATATTGATGATCAAGAAGAAGAACAGCCACCAAAAGAGCCCGAACCTGTAAGCAAAAAGGAACAACTGTCTGTGAAAAAGCTTCGTGTCGTATTGTTTGCTTTGTGTTGCAACACTGAACAGGCAGCAGAGCACTTCAGGAATCCTCAGAGGCGTATCAGGCGCTGGCTGCGGAGGTTTCAAGCTTTCCAAGAAGACAACTTAGCATCTTTGTCAGAGGGCAAGTACCTCAGCTTAGAGGCTGAAGAGAAACTAGCAGAGTGGGTCCTCACACAAAGAGAGCAGCAGCTGCCGGTGAATGAGGAAACTCTCTTTCAGAAGGCAACCAAGATTGGCCGGTCCCTTGAGGGGGGCTTCAAGATCTCCTACGAATGGGCAGTGAGGTTCATGCTCAGGCACAACCTCAGCATGCACACCCGCAGAGCGGTGGCTCACCCTCTTCCCAAAGACGTAGACGAAAATGCCAGCTGCTTCATTGAGTTTGTGCAGCGGCAGATCCACACCCAGGACCTGCCGCTCTCTATGATCGCAGCCATTGATGAGATCTCTCTTTTCCTTGATGTGGAGGTACTGAGCAGCGACGACAGGAAAGAGAATGCGTTGCAGACAGTGGGGACCGGGGAGCCCTGGTGCGACGTTGTCCTCGCTATCTTAGCTGACGGCAGCATTCTGCCAACGCTAGTGTTCTACAGGGGTCACGTAGAGCAGCCTGCCAATGTGCCGGAGTCTATTATATTGGAAGCAAAGGAGAATGGGTACAGCGATGACGAAATCATGGAGTTGTGGTCTTCTAGAGTATGGCAGAAGCACACGGAGTGCCAGAACAGCAAGGGCATGCTGGTGCTGGATTGCCACCGAACACATCTGTCTGAAGAGGTACTTTCCTTACTGAATGCATCCAGTACTCTGCCAGCTGTAGTCCCTGCTGGCTGCAGCTCCAAAATCCAACCCCTGGATGTGTGCATAAAAAGGACTGTGAAAAACTTCTTGCATAAAAAATGGAAAGAGCAAGCCAAGGAAATGGCAGACTCCACATGTGACTCGGACATTCTCCTCCAGCTGGTTTTATGCTGGCTGGCGGAGGTTCTGGAAGTCATTGGTGACTGTCCTGAACTCGTGCAGCAGTCCTTCCTTGTGGCTAGTGTGCTGCCTGGCCCTGATGGCACGGCCAACTCTCCCACACGCAATGCTGACATGCAGGAGGAGCTGATCGCCTCTCTGGAGGAGCAGCTGAAGCTGAGCGATGAGCTGCAGGACGAAGAAGTTGGATTCCAGGATAGGACCCGTGCTGAAGAATCTACAGACCCAGAAATCCTCCACCAGCTCTTTGAAGGGGAAAGCGAGACTGAATCCTTCTATGGCTTTGAAGATGCTGATTTGGATCTGATGGAAATCTGAGCACTAATCTGAGAATCATGATCCAGAAAGGGTTATTTTTTAAATAAATGTTGGATGAGACCATTACACTTCCCTGTGGATTTGTGGGATTAGGAAATTTGTAGGTGATCACTCAGATTAATAGCCATTTATGCTGTTCATTTATAAGTTTTGTGCTTTTTTTAAAAAAAAAAAAATCACTGTGTTGGTATTTTCTGACGCTATATTGTGGGTGAATATTTTTGCGTTTTCTTTACCTCACTGTATCATAGTTTTCTGTTTTATTGTGCAAAAATGTTTTGAATTATACTACATCGTCAATGTGACCATTTATAAAGAAAGGAAAAAAAATATGTAGCTAATGAACCAGTATATAAATCTTTTGGTTGTCTTAACACAGATTTTTTTTTTATTATTATTATTTTTTTTAACACTTGACCCAGAGATTTAGGTTTCTGTAGTAACTTTAGATATGAATTATTGCTTTAATGTGTGAAACCTTCTAATATTGGCCATTGAGATTTGGGTTTTTGTTTCTTTTTTAAAAAAGGAAAAAGAAGAGCAATGACTTTGCTTGTGAATCTTGACACGGGGTAAAACACAAGCGATAGAATTTTGCCTGTTCAATGCCAGCAACGGTTCTTTGGAGCCATTAGTATTTGAACTGGGGTTGAACTGAGATCTGTATTTAGGGAGTTAGGTGCAGTGTTAAAGCCAGCCTCTCGTTTTTGAGTAGACTTCATGACAACTGGAGAACACACTGTGTGATGGTTTCATTCCTCCACCCAAGAAACCATCTGACGCCCACCCACCTTGCTCCAAAGAATTACTGACAGAGGGTACATGATGGAAGAGACAAGCCAAGCCTGTCTTGATCTTCCTGTACAATAGATGGAGCTAAAACTATATGGACCATTAAACAACCTTTTTAAACTACTAGTAGTTGATAAACCTGCTTTAACCAGTGGCATCAGACACTACGTTCCTTAGAATTAGAAAATCTGATTTCATGAAACAAACTGTGATGTGCACAAAAGGAAGACATTTGTTTTTATTTTTCACTGCCAGCTTAAATTTTTCTACAATTTGCATGTTTGAGGGTTTTTAATTGTATGTATTATGGTATAAACTGAAAGCATTTTGACATACAAAAATCAGAAGCACCTGCACCTTTCTGTTTCCATAAAGGTTTTTGAGAACCTTCCCTATTACCTAAGGAAAGCAGGAGGCAGCATGTGCAGACCTGTAAATGGTTCATCTTTAAAGTGTACATAAGTGGAACATTTAATAAAACCAGGGAAATGGATTTATAAACATGTGTTTTTATTATGGAGAAGTATTTAACTCTTGTAAATTTGATAGAAAAGTACATATTATCCTAAATTAATTCTCTTGCTCTTCTCAATTCTGCAAAAAATGTGAAGCTGATGAAATTTTTGTTTGACATGATCAATTCCTGATTTGATTCAATTTGTACACAAATCCCCTGCTTGGGAAGGGACTCAGTAGCTCACTTGTGTCTGGAAAAAAAGGCAGAGATGGGATAGTAATGAAATGGGTTTACATGTAGCTAACACTTAGAGCCTGATTCTGCCCTCAGTTGTACCTTGCAGCCCTCCACAATATCAATGCAACTTTAGCATTTTGGCCTCTAATTGCCTTATATTAACTAAAGTAGGTTAAGTGCGACAGCCTGTTGTCCTGAGAGTTTTTTTTAAAGAAAAGCATAAATCGTACATATTTATAGTCTACTGTAAAAACATTCATTGTATTTCATCTTTATTTGGCAATCTCTACATTCTTAAACAACAGCTTAAAGTTTTTAAGTTGTTTACCTCAGATGCTGGTAAATGGACCCTATTTAAATGAAACTTAAGCTGCAGTCATGAATTATAATTACAAGGGCAAATCAGTTGCAAAGAGATGGCCCAGTTTAAGCAGACAATTCAGTATTTTAGCTACATGTAGCTGCATTCTTTACTGTCCTCCTGATGTATTGGTTGGATAGACACACGACCTGTGATCCCAAAAAAGTGGAGGCATCTCATCTCTAAGTACTTGTATGTATCTTAAGACCATGTGTGCTATGGGCAGTTTTTTGTATGATGTTCATACCAAGTTGTATCCTACTGTGTCTCCTACTATTGTGATGAGGCCCTTTGATTACAGAGCTCTTAAAATTCCTAATTTCAAATGGTTTTAGTTCATTCAGTGTTGAGGTGAGGTTCTCTTTCAAGGGCTTCATCCAAGTCCTTTTAGAATTTGATGTTAGCAGGACCTCTTGTTAGACCAGTGAATGGTTGAGAGCTGTAAGACTGTTGAAGACCAGCCATATATACAGAATCATTTGTGAAAGTATAAGTGTGTCAGACCATCTATTTAACTGAATGAACTGGTATTTTAATTCTTTAGAGGTAATACCTTTTTGTTTCTTAAGACAGCTATAAGCTAAAGAGCAAAGGTTGTTTGTTTTTACTATTTACAAAGGTCAGTAAAGCATTAGGCCTGTTACCAGAGCACAGGCTGAGAGCTAGCAACTCAAGTTCTAATCCTGGCTCTGTGCTGATATTATGTAGCCCTGGCCAAGTCACCGGAGTCAGGCATCCGAATCCCTGCTCAACTTTAGGCACCTAAGTTTGAAAACTTGATATCCTTAACCTCTTGGTATCAAGTTTTTCCAGTCTGCACCATGGAGGAGATATTTCTCGCAGGACATTAGACTACTTAATGTTTAAGTACAAGCCTGCTCATAAAACACTCATTTGTGAGTAGTCTCTGCAAGTCTGATGGTCCTGTGTAGTGCTTAAATATGGGGACAAGAGGCACACTAGTCAACACGGTCACATGGATTTTTTTTTTCCCCTCCAGAATTACTTGTGAGGAAAAGTTGGAGCCCTGTGTTGTTATCTAGCTGGTGTAGTTTAGCACTTGCTCCATATGGTGTTAATAAAAATTGTGTTTTCATTGCACCTGGATTTAGGTAAAAACCTTTAGCTCACCTTTTAATCCATCATGATACAAATTCACGATCCTGTTTCTCAAACAGTTGTTGGTATTCCAGACTGTAGGGGCTGCCCATGTTGTTTGAGTGGTTGTCACACCTCCTGAGTACACACCTCTACTAAATGATGATGGTTTTTCTGAAATACATTTCAGTTCAGCTTCAAGGTAAATTGAGAGACTGAGGCCTACAACCAGATAGCTCTTAGTTTTGTGAGGCTGATAGTCATTCCATGGCATCCCAAACTGCTTGATGCTACACTAAAGCTTTGCAGAGTGCTTACTTAAGTTGTGAAACTGAGCACATAGGAAGCAGACTGCATCTCAAACAGTTTTATTTTCTCAAGTGTCAGTTTTTATTAATTCTTCAGCTATTAGCATGTAACAGGTTGTGTAAATGCAATGCTGGCCTAGTAATAAGATCTCTTTACAGCTGCTAAACTCTTGTGGAGCATGGTGGGCAGGAAGGGGAGAACACTGCCCTTTTGGGTCAGAATGACCAGCCTGGGGAATAAGTGATGTAACAGTGACATTTTGCCTTGTATCACCTCATGGTGTTAAATCATGTTACTGAATTGCCAGATAATGGACTAGGATATTATCAAACCTAGTTCCATAGTAAATAAGCAGGAAATGCTGGAGGTCAGCAGTTCCAGAGCAAAACAGATGAGGTAATATTGTTTAACAGTGTTAACTCATCTATCAGAAATGAAGAGGGTTCCTGTTGCAAGCGCAGATGAACTTGGCAGGTAAGTAATATTTTCACATGCATTACAATAACCTGAAGTCTTTGTCTTCAGCATGTCTCCATCTAAGCACAGACCCTCTACAATTAAGTATCCTGCTCAGCAAGTACAGGAATCTGTAAAGCAAACATTGGTCACCCATCATGAACCTTGCTGCCAATCACTGAAAGGGCAGCAGCAGGTCTGCCTACCTCAATTCAAGTTTGCAGCTCCAGTCTTCCACTCGTGGATATTCCAAACGTTGTGATGGCTTGGAAGGAGACTTCTGTACTTGGATTAGTGCAGTGCCCTCTACAAGGAACTTAAATGGATGCAAAATATAGTTGCCTGCTTACAATATTCCCTGCTGTGAGTATGGTAAACATGCCCACAACTTAAGATGTTTTTTTAGGTAACATCCCTGAACAGTCTCCTGTGAGCTGGATACATTCCATGGTCTATTTTAAGTTAATCTGTACGTACAGTGAGATCACTAGATAAAAGCATTTTCTTAGCATAGAGGGAGTAGTGCGTGGCCTTTACTGACAGAAGCAGGACCAGTGTGAGACAAGATGTCCAACTGTTAGACTTAAAGGCCAGCTAGGAAGGTGTAGAGTAGGAGACCCCACTGTTGTCCATCCCTCATCTGTTTCTGCATTAGAGGGTCTATATAGCACCCATGCTGCTGCTACAACTAAGAGAATGTCTTTAATACATGTGCTATGCTTATAGGACAGAACAGGTACAGCCTTCTATCAACAAAGGTGAAGTCACGGCCAGGCCCCTGACAACTCTGAAAGGTAAGCTTGCCAGCAAAAAACGGATGCTCCATTAAATCCTGACCTCTTCTAGAATAGATCTGCACTTACCACCAACCATTAAAAGTAATTAATTTCTGAACAGGGGAACATCTGACTCCTTATGACCCTGAAATGCTCTGACCCTTTGCTTCTGATTTTTAGTTACTTGTTCAGTAAAGCTAAAAATGAGACTTCTGATACACAACCAGTTGTAGATGTCCCATGCAGAGTACATTTTCAAGCTTAAACACCATAAACATGCAAACATGTTTCAACATATTTATTTCATTTACAAAACTTGTATAATTCAGGGTCACTCAGCTCTATGCTCTGGTAGATATAACTGATTTACACCATGCATAGGAAAGGTGATATGGACGCACCAGGCTCAAGCAGTTCTTCAGATTTCATTCAAAGCCACTGTAAAGAGATTTTAAAAAAGGTCAAGTTGTTTGAAGACAAGTCAGTTACACAAGCAGAACACATAAACCAGAGTCAACATCAGTCAGTCGGAAGAACAGATTTGGGTATTTTAGGTGTTATACACAGTGCTTGATAAACAGCAGTTGCCCAAAACATGCAGAAAACTGGTGAACAGGTAAGGCAGCAGCCTCTCTCTTCCCTAGGCACCTTTGTCTAGTAATGATTCAAACCCTGGCCATAGAAACAAAGCCACCAGGTTCAAGATTTAGCCAAAGTCAGAAGCTGTCCCTTGGTGCAGAAAAGACAGAAGAAATGTTTCCCCCCTCCTAGCCAGAACTATACATTCATGCTCCGAAGTTCCTCCAAGCTATTGAACCAAGTAAAAATATTGTTCCAACAGCAGAGCAACACAACTTAAAAAAACTAAAAACATTTAGTTATCTACAAAACCCCAATCCCATGAGGGCCAGAGGGAGGCTCAGCTCCTAGGGCAGTTAGAAGCTTGAGGGCAGAAGATGGCCTTAAGTTACAAGACATTTGTCAGTTTGAGTGTTCAGTGAAGTGTATGACTTTTGGCAAGTTACCGGATAAGATGTGCTATGTCCCAGTTGGTTTCTACCGACAGAGGTCCTTCCACTTCAACTCCTTTCTCGGTCACTATGGCAAGTTCGTACTAAGGAGAAGATCAACAATTAGAATTTCCAGTAAAGCCCGACTAATGCAAATGAAATCTTGAGATTGCGAGTGCTTTGATATGGGGTAAATAATAGTTTGTGACCAAATAATGAATATCTGAAGTTCAACTTTCACTGAAAAAATTTGGTTAGGGTTATCTTAATTTCTTTTAACATAACTCAGTTAGCTTCACATTCAATTATCTTCACCTAATGCTTTACCTTTTGCCCAACAAAAGAAGGGGTCATACACAGCTAACTGAAGGACTAGTCTGAGCCCTGACATTTTATCTGAAGTCAGCTAGCTGGAGCGACTCACTTTAATAAGCACCAATGTCAATTCCCACATCCCAAATGTGGAGAGAAACATCAGCAGCTAATTTGGTGTATTTTGCCTAAATTATCCTTACGAAAACTTGAGACTAAGATAGTGTTCTTGCCGGTTCTGTCTGGTAGTTGGCAAACTGCGTTTTGCTGTTGCTAGGGATGAAGGAGCCACTGCAAATCTTGAAAAGCTGGATTTCCAAGATTAGAACAGGGAACAAGGACTAAGTTCTCTTCCCAGCTTTGCAAACAACCTGTAACATTCTGGGCAAGTCCTATCTCAATCAAATATACTCCCCAGTTCACTATCTCACAGAGGTGCTGTGAGGCTTAGCAGCTCTAAACCACTCTGAAGTCAGGGGAAGGAAGTTGCTGTAAGACAACTGAGTATCATGACTGAAGATGAATCACACAAACTTAGAGGCTGGACTCTGCATGTCAGTTCACCCAGCACAACAGGCATTGCAGTTCCTGCAGGCTGACTAGGGAACACCAAGGCAGGATACTTACTCTGTTAAATGATCGGGCATCTCTGTAATACAGGATTTTCATGCAGCGCTCAATCAGGTCCCGGGCCTCATCCTTCGTCAGGATGGGTTTCTTCTCCAAGACTTCTCTCATTAATGGCTGCATTTAAATAAATAAATAAATAAAAATAAAAAAACTTCAATAACTCAATTCCACAAGGCTGAAGTTGCAGTTAAAGCAACAGAGTGGCATGCACTAGTCACAGCAAATAACTCAACCCTCTGACTCTCACTTCCCTGCTCTTGCCACTAAACTATGGTGCTTCTCTCTACAGTTCCCAGTCAATGTTCTACAAGCACTTACCTGAGCTAGATAAGCTCCATAGCCAGTAGCGAGTGTAGGGTCTTCATAGGCAACACCCAACATGTCAACGTACCCTAGAAAACTGAACACAGAATGATGGAGATTTTCATTCCTGGTTGCACAGAAGAAACATCAGCATCTGGGACAACTCCTGGTGTTGTAGCCAGCTTACAAATGCAACTCCAGCATAAGTTGACAAAGCAAACATCCCTCAGGCTAACCAAGAAGAAGATGGAAGTCCAGCTGATACTCTGGGCACACAGGCCACTAAAGGAAGGAATGTTCAGTGGCTCCTGTTTTAACAGTTCTTTCAAGGCCAAGCATCAAACAAACTTCCAGTCTACTACTCGAAAGAACAGCTCGGGGTCAGGGTATTTTCTGGCCTTCAAGAACACTGCTTACTCCTCTTTTTAAAATACCTTCTAGTATTTTCCTCTGTAGCAGACTGCATTCGAGCAGGATGTGTGCTGCTAGATAAGAGCAAGGGTCTGCTTCCCTATGAAGTGGTTCAGTCAGTGGGGAATCGGGGCTCTGTCTCCTAGACAGACTATCCCTGAGGAGAAGCAAGGGGGTTGTAAATGGGGTGGGGGGAAGAAGTGCATTTGATCTATGGGACACCAAGGGCCATAATAGCAGGCTCATGCAACTGTGTATACAAAAGGCAGGCCTCATCGGAAATTACATATTCAGTTACAACAACTGCATATGCAAATTATACAGACAGGCAGTCGTGTGCCCCAGTACTGAAAATCTGGCACATGCAATGGAAGGGAAAAATATCTATGCACCATGATACAAGACAAGATATAGTCTAACCTGAAAGAGGCAGCAAATTGATGCCCCAAGACCTCAGATTAGTTAATAACAAAAGTTTGATAAGACTGTACTGACAGCCCTTTCCTGTGCTTTACAAACATTTTTAGATCTTTCAAATTTACTGTTTGTCCTTCCTTAAATCAAGCCCTGAGCTTTATTCTACCAGGGACTATAAATAACACCGATTTCTATTGAGTGGCTCAAGTCCCTAAAATGGAAATGTAGCAGAGAAGTTACACTACGCATCCCACATAGCTTGTGCAGGACTTACCTCTCCCCATTGTAAAAGCCTCCAATAACAACAGTATTCCAGAGTGGATTCATCTTGGATCTCCGGCTGTACATGGCTCGGGTCAGCCAGGAGTGAATGGCCTTTGGACTGTAACTGTGACCATCTCCCAACAACTCCTCATCAATTCTAATATAGAGAAGAGTTTTAGACAACTTAGAGGAACTTACCAATCATCTGACATTATTTAGATTTAACCACGGCCCCCACCCCTGCCAGCCAGGCTAGCAATAAGACAATATGCCCTACATATTATATCCTCACAAGCCATTAAAGCAAAACCACATCTGCTCTGCATTCTTACAGGTCATCAGCCACAGATCTAAAGTAAATGAAGGGTAACTGGAAAGACCTGTTGACAGACCCTTTGTTGGAGAGACACTGGGCCTGTGAGGAGAAATCTGTAGTGCAGAAATTGTGATTTCCTTCTTGCGGTGAAGGAGACTGCAGATCAAGAGTCAATACCCCTGTATTAATCTCCAGCTAGTCTGCATGCTCAAAGCCAGATAAGCAGGAGTGGTAGTGGTGGGACCTTAAAGGATGGAGACAAGTTTGCACTCTCAGTGACAGATGGACAAAGAGCTCCCACTTAAAATGACAGCTCCAGAGATGCTAAAATCTGGTTTAATTCATTTTGTAAACACTAGTTTGGGGTATTTGTGTTATTCATTTAAAATATTTTGTTTATTTAGTGTTAATGAAAGCTGCTAGACTGGCAAGCCCTAGAGAACATAAGAATGGCCATATTGGATCAGACAAAATGTCCCATCTAGCCTAGTATCCTGTCTTGCAACAGTGGCCCATGCCAGATGCTTCAGAGGGAATGAACAGAACAGGGCAGTTATCAAGTGATCCATCCCCCACTGACCATACCAGCTTCTGGCAGTCAGAGTTTTAGGTACACCCAGAGCATGGGGTTGCATCCCTGACCACGTTGGTTAACAGGCATCGATAGACCCATCCTCCTGGAATTTATCTAATTCTGTTTTGAATCTAGTTATACTTTAGTCTTCACAACAATCCCTGACGAGATCCACAAGTTAACTGTGCATTGTGCGACGAAGTATTTCCTTTTGTTTGTTTTTAAACCCACGGCCTACCAATTTAATCAGAAGACCCCTGGTTCTTGCTTTATGTGAAGAGGTAAATAACACTCCCCTATTCATTTTCTTCAAAATATTTATGATTTTATAGACCTCTACCATATTCCCCTTCGGTCATCTCTTTCCCATGGTGAACAGCCCCAGTCTTTTTAATCTCTCCTCCTATGGAAGCTGTTCCATACTCCTAATCATTTTTGTTGCCCTTCCCTGTACTTTTCCCAATTCTCATACATCTTTTTTGAGATGGGATGACCAGAACTGCAAGCAGTATTCAAGGTGTGGGCGTACCCGGGATTTATATATTGGCAGTATGATATTTTCTGTCTTACTATCTATCTCATTCCTAATGGTTCCCAACTTTGTTAGCTTGACTGCTGCTGCACACTGGGGAAATGTTTTCAGAGAACTATCCACAATGACTCCAAGATCTCTTTCTTGATGGTAACAGCTAGTTTAAACCCCATCATTTTGTATGTACACTTGGAATTATGTTTCACAATATGCATTACTTTGCATTTATCAATATTGAATTTTATCTGCCTTTCTGTTGCCTTGTCATCTACTTTTGTGAGATCCCTTTGTAACTCTTCGCAGTCAACTTTGGATCTAATTATCTTGAGTAATTTTGCATCATCTGCAAATTTTGCCAACTCACTGTTTGCCCCTTTTTCCTGATCATTTATGAATATGTTTAACAGACTGGTCCCAATACAGATCCTTGGTGCACCTCGCTATTTACCTTTCTCCACTGTGAAAACTGACCATTTACTCCTACCCTTTACTGTATTTTAAACCTGTTACTGATCCAGTAGAGGCCCTTCCCCCTTTTCTCATGACTGCTTACTTTGCTTAAGAGCCTTTGCTGAGGGAGTGTGTCAAAGGCTTTCTGAAAGTCCACGTACACGACATCCACTGGATCACCTTTGTCCACATGTTTGTTACCCCCTGAAAGAATGCTAATAGATTGGTGAGGCATGATTTCCCTTTACAAAAGCTGTGTTGATTATTCCCCAACATATCGTGTTCATCTATGTGTCTGATAATTCTGTTCTTTACTACAGTAAAGTCTAGTGGAGCAATGTCTAGGTATCCGCAGCATAGGCACAAGAGTGCAAGCTTGCCCTGCCTGGGAAATGGGGCTCCCTCTAACAGAGAGGGAGGGAAGGTCTGCTTCCATGGGTCAGCAGAGGAGAAATACTTACATCATCTGGTCAATGACCTGCTTGAGGTACTGGAAATCAGCATAGTCTCCAGACGCACCGAGCACAGTGTTATCATTCACTTTCATGATCCTGGAAATGTTACGAAACCGGGCCAGAGAGCCGTAGGAGCCCAGCATGTCTGCAGCGATGACCACACCGCCGTCAAACTTCACTCCCAGCACTGAGGTGCCCGTCACCATAGGATTCCTGGGGAAACCAGCAAAACCATCAGTGCTCCCTGAGTCGGACAGCCAACAGCAGCATTACTCTTCTTTAGCGGCTCTTACTCTTCTCCTGAGCCTGACTCACAGATACAGACTGTAATTCTGCTCCAAATTAACCCAATGGGGGTTGGGCCAGGGCTGCTCATTACATGGGGTTCAATGGGTCAGATGCCAGGGCAGCACAGCCATATACAAGACGGGCTGCAGAATGACCCGCCTCCAGTGACCTTAGGGGAGCCAACCTCGTTCACCCCTTTCCCAGAAGACCCCAACATTGTCCCCTCCTTAACACACGAAAGCAATTCACCTGTGTCCTCCATGTTCCCAGCCACCCCCCCAAATCTCTGCCTCCCCCCACCCCTGTGGCCCTGGGGGTTGGCCCAGCCCCCGTCCCCGTCCTCAGCGCCGCCCCCCCCCCCGGGAAATCTCCAAGCCCCTAGTCTCACCCACGACCCCCCCGCCCCAGCCCCGCCCCACGAGGCCGCGGGCTGAACCGAAAGCGGCTCCCGGTCACTCACTGGGTCGCGTGAGGGGGCCCCCGCCCCCGGCGTGGGACTCCAGGCCCGGCCCGGCCGCGCTGGGGCAGGTCAGGCTGTACAGCTCCCCCGGGGCCGGGCCCCCGGCCCAGAACGGCAGCGGCAGCCGCGTCCCGCCGGCTTCCATCTTAGTCACTCTGGCGCGGACTGACGTGCAGGGAGTCTGTGCAACACGCAGGCGCAGCAGCCACCGTCCCCTCCCGTACGCCGGGCGCCGCCATCTTGAGCGTGGCCCCCACAGAAAACAGGCGAGTCCCATACGGCGCCATCTTGGGTGTGGCGTGGGTGGGGAGTGGCTCCCAGCTCCTCCTGGGGGGGCGTCCAGAAACAGTGACTCTTGGAGCTGTGACCTGCCCTCATTCAGCGCTATGGTCCGTTAACTCTGAACCCTACTGATGGCGCTTTGCATGGAAAATGCTATTAACTAGGCCATTGCTCATCATTTCAGCAGGAACATTTCACTACCCTGAACCGGCCATGAGGCTTGAGGGTAGTTAGGATACCAGAGCTTCCCTGCCCAAAGCTATCCCCTATATTTGAATATGATCTGTAAGTAAATATAATAATAATGTAACTGTGTTATTTGGATAATTGGCCATTGTAGTTATGACTGACCTAAGGATGCCAACTCACCTCACATTCAGGGTTGCTCTTTTTGTGCATTGCAGAACAAAATGTTTCCAGCAGAATCCCAGCATGGCGCTTCACAGGATATGACTCTACCAGTCAGAATATCAGGAGGTTTCCTACAAATCAGTAATGCATGCTGGTGTAACACCATGGAGTGAAAACCCAATGCCATCCATCATGTCAGAACATCTCAGTGCAATACCCTGGCCAATCTAATTCTATTAAAAAACTTAGACCAGACAAATGAGTTGAGAGCTAAATCCAGCCCTTGGTATGAATGCAATTCCCCAACACTTAACCCTCCTGTATGTTGGGGTTTGTCCCAGTTACAGCCACTGTTATAGTTACATCAGTCTAAATGTAATGTAGACAGGTATAGCTGCTATTTGCACTGATGCAATTTACCCAGTTTTTTGGCATGAATAAGCTGCACTGGGGCCCCTGTATTGGTTTTGTATTTATGTATACTAGAAATTTGCACTGGGAAAGTTACACTGTTGAATGGTCTATGGCCATGATGACTGAAATCCCATATGCATTCAAGGCCTTAGTCCCAATTAAGCTGAGCCCCAGCACACTGCACCACCCTCTCCTCTTGACTTTTGACAATGCAAGTCCAACCCAGCGTCTTTCTGCCTCCCCTTTTGAGATCTCTTGTTTAAACTACTCAGCATCCAATTAAGAGTTAGTCAGTGCAATTTACAAAAAACTAGCAATGTAGAATGACATTCCCCTTCCCTTGTGCCCCATTCACTCCTCATTGTGATGCTTTGTTCCCCCATCTACACACACAGAAAAGGAAGTGACAAGCAGAGTGATATGATTAAAGCTAACGAGCTGCTGATTACCCAGCGAGAAAACAATTTCGGAGACTGTGTTTCATGAACCACATGTCTGTCTGAATCACTCAGTGAAAATAATTTCCCGGGGCTGATAATAAGAGCCAGCTTCTTTGAATGACATTTTAGAGCCAAGTTACACATCATTTCTGTTCATGATGAGTTCCCACAGCAAACACAATGGTGGAGGAAAGAAATGCATGGCAAACTACCCATTGTGATGGGTGTTCTAGAAATGAGCTGTCAGGAGGAAGCCCAGATTTGTGGATCAAGCCTAGGGTGACCAGATGTCCCGATTTTATAGGGACAGTCCCAAATTTGGGGTCTTTTTCTTATATAGGCTCCTATTACCCCCCACCCTGTCCCGATTTTTCACACTTGCCCTCTGGTCACCCTAATCAAGCCTAGACATCTTGACACCTGGGTTCTGCCACAGTCATAACCACTCTGGGTCCAATCCCACTTCTACTGACTTTAGCAGGAATCCGTGCTGAGGGTTAAAGAATGGGAGTTGTAGGACCCCTCAGAGCCTTAAGATGCCTAAATACCTGGGTCAACATCCCTATTGACTAGTCTTAGGCCATGTCGACACTAGAGAGCTTACAGTGGCACAGCTGGACCGATGCAGCACTGCCACAGGAAAATGGCTCATGTAGACGCTCTATGCCAACAGGAGAGAGCTCTCCCGCCAGCATAATAAAACTACCTCCACGAGCAGAGGTAGCTATGTCGACGGGAGAAGGTTTCCCACCAACATAGTGCTGTGCACATGACAACTTATGCCAGCGAAGTTTATGCCACTCAGAGGCGTGGTTTTTTACACCCCTGAGCGACATAAGTTTTGCTGACATAAATGGTAACGTAGACATGGCCTGAGTGTTACCAGGTCAAGTGCTAGGCCAATAGATCTCCCTTTGTCTCAGTTTCCTCATTTGTAACATGTAGATAATTCTCAGCTACCTTCCAGGCTGGGGGCTGTGAAACAAAATTAATTAATATTTGTAAAGTGAAATCCTCAGATGGAAGATTCAAAGTTATCATTAAATGACTTTCTTTGTGTGTTATTGGGAAGCGCAGGAATAGGTTTATCAAAGGTTACTAATATTATTTTGTATGGCTGAGCCGCATGAACCCAAAATGAAATTCATCCAAAGCCTTTAATCTTCCACTCCTTTATGCTCCCACCTTCCACCCCTTGGCCCTCTGAGCCCTTTACTCTTCAAGGGAGTCGGATGGAAATGTGTGTCCATTTTGTCTCTGGCAGTGCCGCCAGGGCGCATTAGAAAAGAAGTGATTCTCTTTCTTCTCCTTTGGTAGAACCTATATTATTGGGGATTCCGAACAAACCTATTTCAGGCATCCATTGCATTACTTACGGCTGGTCTACTCTGGGAACTTACATCATCATAGCCATAGGCGCAGACTCTGTGGGTGCTCCAAAGCTGGAGCACCTATGGGGGAAAAGTGGTGGGTGCTGAGCACTCACCAGCAACCCTCCTATCAGCTCCTCTCTTACCCCCAGCACCACTCGCCTACTGGCAGTCCTTGCCGATCAGCGCTTCCCCCTTCCTCCCCGCACTTCCTGCCCACCGAGATCAGCTGTTCCATGGTGTACTGGAGGCTCTAGAAGGGGGAGGGGGAAGGAGCAACAGCAATGCACACTTGGGGGAGGGGGCGGAATGGGGCAGAAAGAGGTGTGGCAGGGGTGGGCGGAGGCAGGAAGAAGTGAGATGGGGGCAGGGACTTGGGAGAAGGGGTGGGTGCGGGAAGAGGTAGAGAAGGGTTGGGGCCTTGGGGAAGGGACAGAGTCGGGGTGGGGCCTGGGCAGAGCTGGGGGGCCAAGCACTCCACAGCACCTTGGAAAGTCAGCAGCTGTGATCATAGCTACATCTCTCAGAGATGTGGAGGGATATACCTATGCCAGCCTAACCCCTGGTGCACATGGCACTAGCTTGATGGAAGAATTCTTCCACTGACCTAGCTACCGCCTCTCGGGGAGGTGGATTACCTACATCCACAGGAGACTCTCTCCTGTCACTGTCGTGTCTACACTGAAGTGCTGCAGCTGTACCACTGTAACAGTTTAAATATAGACTGTATTTATGGCAGTAGAAATCCCCTAGCATCTTCCATAGTTAAGAATCTTTCAGAATTTCTACTGTAAATTGGCAGAATACAATAAAGTAGCTGTGAGAACTCCCAGAGGGACGAAAAGTGACATATCTGTTAGTCAGTATATTTTAATGAGTCACCTAATGTGCCCTCTACTGGAAGGGATCAGAACTGCTCAGCTGTGTGTCATAACTCCTATACTGCATACCAGGAATAGTGGATAGAGCAGTGGACGGGGATTCAGGGGACTGGGTTCTAATACCCGGCTCTGTCACTGGCCTGCTGGGTGACCTATGGCAAACTGAAGTGGCACTTCCCCTCCCTGTGCCTCAGTTTTTCCATACGCAAAATGAGGATACTGCTAGTTGTTTGGAAAGCAGTTTGAGATCTACTGATTATAAGAGCTAGATATGATTATTCTAGCTCAAGTGGCAGAGGGCTGAGTTTCAGGAGAAGTAGATCTGAGTTCTGTATTTGCCACATGATGGTAGTTGCAAAACCTAGGGATTATTTACAATAATGATTTTTCTTCCCAAAATAGTAAAAAAAACTTGTAAAACTCTTTTTTGTAATTGATTGAGTCGCAAAATAAAAGCTCTTTTGGAGATGATCGATTTTTGGGGGGTGAACTGATACGGTTTTAAATATGGTACTTCTGTACAATATTGCCATGTTACAATGATATTAAAGGCCCTACATTTTACATGAGTGGAACAGTACATTTTTTTCATCAATTCAAATCAATGTAAAAATCCCTGCACACATTTACTTGGACACATAAAAGAAATTGACCACTGTATTATTAAGGAAATATTTCAAAAGGTTCATAGACCACGTGGTGATAACAGTAAAATGTTGACTCAGTTTATCACCAACGGTCTTGGAGCCATGACAAAGGTCCAGATGAAAGTCCAAAAATCCCGTGGGGAGTGAAAGTCACCGAAACAGGTACTTTTGCTAAGGGCTTGCCGCTTGTCTACACTTGAACTGCTACAATGGCACAGCTGCGCTGCGGTAGCACTTCAGCATAGACGATACCTGCACACCTAGAGGAGGAGTTCATCGGCAGAGGTAATCCACCTCTCTGACAAACGGTAGGCGGGTCAGTGGAACGCTGTCTACAATGGGGTTTAGGTCAGCTTAACTGTGTCGCTCAGGGGTGTAGATTTTTAACACCCCTGAGCGCCATAGGTAAGCTGATTTAATTTGCTAGGGTTGCCCAGGCCTAACTGGTATTCCCATGAAGCAATAACCCTTTTGTAGGCACCGATCACTTTGTTACCATGATAGATTCCCCCCTACACCACACACCCCCAAGGTGGGATTTCTAATATTGCTTTTGATCTTTTTTAAACACTGTCAATTAAAAAAAATCTTGACAAAGAAAATCTCCAGCAAAGAGTTAATTTAATTATACAGGACGTGCATGGTGATAACAACACAGTATTACCCTGCTGTCTGCCTGAATGAACCTGTATGCAGCATAGTTGTAGCTGTGTTAGTCCCAGGATATTAGAGAGACAGTGTGTGTGAGCTAATATCTTTTATTGGACCAACTTGTGTTGGTGAGAGACACAACCTTTGGAGCCAGAACCTGTGCTTTTTGGGGAGGTGTGGCCCATCAGTCATCTAAAGTGACAGATGCTTTTTATCTGACACACCTTCAGTAGCTATTTGCATTTGTTTATCCACCGTTTGTCTGCAGATTACATGGGATACTGTAGCCAAGCATTCGATTAAAAACTCACCCTTCTGCTTCCAGATCTGTCTCTCTCTTGGGGCGTGTCTACACTTGCAAGTTTTTTCAATGAAACTAATGTTGCCAATGGAAAATTGGCAAAAGCAAAGTCGCCAAAGCGTGTCTACATTTGCTCCCTCTGTTGACAGATCATGTCCACATTTGGGGCACCTTTGTCGACAGCGAGAGCAATGGACTGTGGGTATGTATCCCACAGCGCCTGGCGACACCATCCGTCACTAAGTGTTGTGGGAATGCGGAAATGGAGCACAGAGCATCCGGGGATGTGCAAAATGTACCATCATGCACCACTTTGTGTCCCACTCCTCCAAAGGTCTCTGGCCTCCTTTCGTGACATTTTTCCACCTGTCAGTCTGTTGTAGTGCACGCCAGCATCTGCAGTGAGAGAGGATGAATCCTGCACTTCTCTCCTATGCGCTGTTAGCTGTTGTGAGGACATCGTGCATGGCAGCGCAGTTACTCGCAGAGTTACTTGCAAAGTTAGCAGAGGATGAATCGCAGGCACCCGAGTGTGATATGGACGGCAGCAATTTATCAGTGCTTTGTGCATTCACAGAGCAGCTGCATACGGTAGGGTAGGCCATCACTTTTGGGCTACGGAAACATACGGAAACAACAAGTACTAATTGGTGGGATTGCATTGTTATCCAGGGCTAAGAGTATAGCTGGAAAGATGAACAATATTTTTGGGTGGTTTAAGGGAACTACTGTTGTGGTGCCGTGTGGCATATAGAAGCTGAGATGGTTTAGTGTGTTTTTTTCTTTGTAGAGAAGCAAAGTTTGTGTTGTAAATGGCTTGTCTAGTTTTTGTAAAGTCTTTCCAAATGCAAACAGATTGTCATCCAGGTGTGGGATGATGGCCAGTGGGTACAGAACTTTAGGATGCATAAACCAACTTTCATGGAGCTATGTCCTGACCTGTGGGGCGAGGACACCAGATTGAGCGCTGCCCTTCCGGTAGAGAAATATGTTGCCATTGCCATGTAGAAGCTGGCGAATCCAAACTGCTACCAGTCAGTTGCAAATCAATTTGGGGTAGGAAAGTCCACTGTTGGGGCTGTATTACCCCAAGTGTGCAGGGCAATAAATCGCATCCTGCTGCATAGGACCATGACTCTGGGACACGTGCATGAAATCGTGGATAGCTTTGCAGAGGTAGGTTTCCCTAGCTGTGGCGGGGCAATTGATGGCACACACATTCCAATGTTTTGCTCATGTGTGGAGCACTGAGGCAGAGCGCTTGGCTGCACAGTTTGAACAGCCAGATGCTAGGGCTGTCAGAGGAGCCCAGAGGGCTGCTATTAACATCAGAGAGGCTTTGGGTACGTCTAGACTACGCGCCGTATCGGCGCGTTAAAATCGATTGCTCTGGGATCGATATATCGTGTCTAATCTAGACGGGATATATTGATCCCTGAGCACACTTATATCGATTCCGGAACTCCACCAACCCCAACGGAGTTCTGGAATCGACATGGCGAGCCACGGACATCGATCCCATGTGGTGAAGACGGTTGAGTAAATCGATTTTAGATATTCGACTTCAGCTACGTTATTCACGTAGCTGAAATTGCGTATCTAAAATCGATTTTATCCCGTAGTGTAGACCAGCCCTTTGAGGAACCACTTTGACAATGAGGGGCAGTAAGACATGTCTGCTTTGGAGTTGCTTCCCTGTTGCATCCATGTACAATTCTGGGGCCCAAGATCCAAGCAACACAATGCTTTAGGAGCCTGTTTCCAGAGTGAATTGATTGGTATACGCTTTTGTAGAGCACAGTCCCTGGGTTGACAGCACTAGGTTGACAGAAGAATTCTTCTGTTGACTTAGCTACCGCCTCTCAGGGAGGTGGACTAACTACAGGGATGGGGATATTGAGGGTCTACACTGAAGCAATACACAACCACGGCTGCAGCTGTGCCACTTTAGTGTTTTAAGTATAGACATACCCAGCCTTAGTAAACGGAATTTAGATGGGGGGGGGGGTTAATCGAACTGTCTAGCAGGATCTGTTGATGCAATAGTGGACTCGGTGCCCACACTCTGAGAAAAGGATAAAAGAAGTCCATTATATAACAATCTCGTTCTATGATTTGTAATCTTTGTGTCACATCCATTATGTGGTCTAGAAGTTAAGCAGAAGACTCCTGCTTTTATCTCCAATGCAGAGAAGGAGTTTGGTTAGTTAGAAGAGGGGATGGGGAGCATTAAGCAAGCCACTTCACTTCTCTGAGCATCACTCCCCCTTTCAGTAACACTCAAGAAACCTCAAATTCACAAGATGCCTAGAAATCCTTGGGAGAAAGGCAAAGTACTCCTGATGCTGAGCACCCTTAGCACCCATCTTATCTGGGAACTGAGGGCACTCCTAGCCCTACCCTCAGGGTTCAGTTCAGTTTGCATTAGGCTGAAGTTTTGCAATCACTGTGAATTGTCAGGGGTAATTTTTCATCCTGAGGAATGCCACAGAGCTACTCCTAACCTAGGGGTTGGCAACCTTTCAGAAGTGGTGTGCCAAGTCTTCATTCAGTAAATAAGGTTTTTAGAATGTTTAAGAAGCTTCATTTAACATTAAATTAAAATGCAAAGCCCCCCGGACTGGTGGCCAGGACCTGGGCAGTGTGAGTGCCACTGAAAATCAGCTCACGTGCCGCCTTTGGCACATGTGCCATAGGCTGCCTACACTGGTCCTAACCCTTTACATCAGGAACGGATCTATTCTATGTGGTTCTTCCAACATGCACATCATGGCAGCAGCACCTCCAGCAAAATGACTAACCCCTATTTATATGATATTCGACTTTATCCTCTTTTGATACAGACCCACCTTTTGCATAATTAGCAATCTTAGAGATCCCGCAGGGACTATGCACTGTTACTTGACATTATTTTTTGACTGACAGCTTACAAAGAGTTGGTGTTTTAAGTGGCAAAGGCACATTATTTACCAGTCTTCACAGTATGTATGTGGTTTAGAAGTCAGATTAGAAAAGCTGGGAGTCAGGAAACCTGGAATCTATCCATGGACTCACTGCAAGACTTGGGGCAAGTCATTTTATCTCTCTGCACCTGTTTTCTTCTTCTAATTTAGTGTGAGGGTAAATGATTCAACATTTGTATAAGTGCTGCCTAAAGCGCTTTGAGATCAACGGTCAGAAAGTGCTATAGAAAAGCTAGGGATTATCAGTACTGTATTAGGAACACTGTAAATGAGTGTGTGCAAAGCACTTTGAGAGCCACAACATTATTTCTTACCTTAAATAGGGCTGGACAGGAGCCTCAGCCCTGTGGTGGGAGAATGGCCAGCGCAGTGGGCAATGAACACTGCACCAGTGTCCTGGATGCTGCTCAGACACATGCAGCATGGGCAAATGGTTAAAAATCACGAATCAGGCTATCAAAACAAAACAAAAATCACAACATGAGCTTTAAAATAAGGAGACCTTTTAAAAATAGATACTTTTTTTTTTTTTTTTACTAGTTGCCTTCTGTTTTTTTGAGCATTTGGGGTCATGCTCAGGTCATGTTTACAAGCTTTTTTACGTGCAATCTTGAGAGTTAGACATTAGCCTTTGGTGGGGATTTTTTTTTAATTAAAGTGAAGAGTCTCACCTAATTGCATGTTGCCAGGACCTGGGGCTTTAAGAAACACTCCAAATATGGTGCGACTTGTGATAAAAATCACAGTTCGAAATACTGCATGTAGGTCCAAACCCAAACTAAAAAGCAACCCTTCTGGTCGCCACGTTGGTGGTGAAAAGGTGTTGGATCTATCTTAGGCCATGTCTACACTAGCACTTATGTCGGCAAAACTTTTGTCGCTCAGGGGTATGAAAAAAAACACTTCCCCTCGAGCAACAGATGTTTTGGCAGCACAAGTACTTGTGTGCACAGCTCATTGAGCTGGTTTTGTGATGTTGACAGGAGAGCTCTCTCCCATCCGCATAACGCGACGAGTGCTCTTACAGCAGCACACTGTATCAGTACAGCTGTGCCACTGTAAGGCTGTAAGTGTAGACGTGGCCTTAGATTCATTAGGCTTGGTCTACACTACATACTTACTTCTTCCATATCACTATGTTGCACAGGGGTATTAAAACCCCACACCCCTAAATGACATAGTTATACCGACCTTAAGCCCTAGTGTAGACAGTGCTATGTTGGGGGAGGGATAGCTCAGTGGTTTGAGCATTAGCCTGCTTAAACCTAGGGTTGTGAGTTCAATCCTTAAGAGGGCCCTCTAGGACAAAAATCTGTCTGCAGATAGATCCTGCTTTCAGCTGCAGGTTGGACTAGATGACCTCCTGAGGTCCCTTCCAACCCTGATATTCTATGTTGACAGGCCAGCTTCTGGTCGGGGGAGGCACTGTCACTGGTGGAGGTGGGGTTATTTAGCCAACAGGAAGTAGTCACTCCTGTCAGTTTAAAGCATCTTCACCAGATGTGCTGCAGTTGCACTGATGTAAATTTGTAGCAGAGACCCCCATAGATTCTAAGGCTAGAAAGGCCCATTCAATCTCATCTTGACCTCCTGTGTAACACAGGCCAAGAGATTTCACCCAGTTATCCCTGATCTTCAATACTTATATCTGACATTCTTCCTACACCACATGAGTTTTGGCAGAGACAAAAGAGAAACTAGTGGGAGGGAATGAAGGAAAGAAGTGATTTAAGAGTCCAGAAATGACCCATGGCCAAAACTACCCCTTGCCTCATTGTTATGTGGGACATTGTGCCCACCTCCTGGGGGGGGGATCTTCATTTCAGGGGTGCTGTGCAGCTAAAGCCATGAAGCTCACAGAGCTGAAAGGCAGTACAGCAAGCTAAGAAATCAGAGGAGACAGATTTATTTAGTCCAGCTGCCTTAAGTCACAATGAGAAAGAAGGGGGGAAAGGATCAGTATATTTTGCACAGCACCAACAGTACCTTGGGCACCTTGGAGATGAAGAAGCCCACAAATTGCTCACATCGAACTGTGGAGGGAGATGGGCAGCAGAAGAAAGAAAGACAGAAAGGGAGAAGAGATGCTGGGATGCCCCAGGGCCTGTGTTAAGAAACTTGGGGGGGAAGTAGGTGGGAAGGACACTGAGGAGGGGGCACTGGGATAGCTGCTTTTCCTCAGGCCTGTTTGGGGGGCACTGGGGAGACTGTTTCAGGGAGGTGGGAGGAAGCTTCCCATCCCCAGGGACAGAAGAGATACAGGGGGAAATTGCCCAGGCTCTAGCTGGGTGGCGGAGCTACCAGACATGCTGCTCTGAGCAGCATGGCAAGGGAGCTGGGAGGTTGGATAAGGGGCAGGGAGTCCCAAGGGGGAGGTCAGGGGACAGAGGGCACTTGGATAGGGCACAGGTTCGGGGGGGCGGGCGGTCAGGGGATGCAGAACGGAGGGGTTGGATAGGCATGGGAGTCCTGTGGGGTCAGGAGGTGGACAGGGGTCGGGACAGTCAGGGGACAGGGAGGTTAGAAAGGGGGTGGGGTCCTGGGGGTCTGGTTAAGGTTGGGGGGTCCAAGGAGGGGGCAGTCAGGGGACAAGAAGCAGGGGGAGGCTGGATGGGTTGGGGGATTCTGAGGGGGGCAGTCAGGGAGAAGTGGGAGGGGTCAGATAGGGGGCAGAGGCCAGGCTGTCTAGGGAGGCACAGCCTTCCCTACCTGGCCCTCCATACAGTTTTGGAACCCTGATGTGGCCCTCAGACCAAAAAGTTTGCCCATCCCTGACCTAGACACAGATTGGAAGTGGAGAAAGACATGGGGCAGGGTGAGGAGGTGCCCTGTCTAGGCCTACGGGGTGGAGGGCACTAGGGGGTGGATCCAAGCCTACGCCTGGAAGGGGCGTGAGAGGGGGCTACCCAGGCCGGGGGGCACTGGGGAGGAAGAAGAGGGGGGATGGGAAAGACACTCAAACTGACGGATGCACTGTGGGGGAGCACAGAGGGGTGGGGAGACTGCCCAGGCTGAGGGGGGCACTGGGAGGTGGGGGGAT